>NW_020455921.1:3106880-3117340 GCF_003342845.1 Nothoprocta perdicaria | reverse complement strand
GGCAGCGGGGACGGCGAGTCCGGGCGCAGCCGCCGCCGCTGTTTGTTATTGTCGTCACCCGCTTCCGCCGCCGGGGCATGCTGGGAGCGGGGGCGGCCGGAGGCGGAACCAGAGAGCGGAAGGCGCGGGAGAGCGCGCTCGCGGGAGGCGGAAGTGAGCCCCTGACCGTGGAAGCGGGAGGCCCCGTGAGCTGTTGAAGCCCGGGAGTGTGCGGGGAGAAGGGGGTGGGGCTGCTGGTGACGTCAGCGGGCGCCATGGTGGGGCCTCGTGCAGCAGGGAGCGGGTTACGCTGAGGAGAGGACGAGAGTCTCGTTCTTGTCTCGGTGTGCAGGCCGGAYTCGTTCAGTAAAACAGCTGAGTTTGTCGTACAGGGCATTGTCCCCAGCTACCTCTTAGGCACGTTTTGAAGCTTTATGTGCATGCCACCTTCACTGAATTTTATTTTTTTTCATAGAATCAAGAACCATTGTGGTTGAAAAAGACCTTCAAGATCATCGAGCCCAACCATACGCATTTCAACAGGAGAACATGTCCCTAAGTGTCTCATACACACGTTTCTTGGACACTCTCAAGGACTGTGACTCCACCACTTCCCTGGGCAGCCTGTTCCAGTGCTTCCCCACTSCGTACATGTAAACTTTTTTCCTAATCTCCAACCTGAGCCTCCCTGGCACAACAAGAGGCCATTTTCTCGTCTATCCACAGTTAGTATGGAGAAAAGAGATCAAACTCCACCTCCTAGTTCATCAAGTTACGGCTTCTTAGAAGCCTTCATGGTTTTCATGCACAACCCCTGGTAGCCAAACCTGCTGTTTTGAAGAGCTTCAGCCTGCCAGTCACATGAAGGACAGTGATGGGCAGACGCAGCCTCTACCCATGGGCAAATGTTCACAGAAAACACTGCAGTGTGGGCAAAGCTCATGACCTCAGTTGCCTCCTTGTGGCACTTGACGGACAAGCGCTGTCCAACTCTCACAGCATCATGTGAGACATGCTMGAGTTACCACATGCAGAGCATCTGTGACACGTCACAATACAATAGCAAATGCTGGCACTTTTGATGAATGGGCGTAATTTAATGGGAGGTGTAGTACAGGTTTCTAATAAAGTGATTTAGAGAGGCTTTTGTGGCTCTGTGCACAGATGTAAACCTCTRCTTTTCGCATTCCCCCAAATGATCTTCATTCATCAGTCCTTCAAATGTGATGAAGGACTGTTCTCTAGTGTAAAGGGAACACCRCTAGCTAGGACTTCACAAAACAAATGCCATTCATACTATATGCAGAGAAGTAACTGAAGCCACAGAGTTAAAAAATGTGGAGGTTTGGTAAACCTGAAGCTCTCATGCGATTCTATAACATGTATGGTCTTGTAGAGATAGTACATTAAGAGACCTATTGCAGTTGGAGGGACTGAGAGCAAGAGCAGCCATTCGAGCACTGAGGCAGCAGTGCCAAGAGGTTTGCTGCTTTCTCACAGACCACTTCTRTAGTTGAAGCACTTATTCCACCCAGGGAGGCCCTAGGCACATAGGAGCTGTTCAGGCTCCTACAGCACGTGTGGAGCAACTGTTGATCTCAGAAGATGAGGCAGCTCTGAGGCAGGAACTGAGCAGTAAGCAAAGCCCTGCTAGCAAAGCAGGTTGGTTTGGCTTGGTCTTCTAATGTTTAATTATGTCGCTTCCTCTCAACRTGATCCATGCCACTTATGCCAAGCAGCTAATTATAGTTGTCTTTCATCTGCCTGCCTGAACAAAAACAAAGTTTTGTGTCAGATCTAGCACTTTTATCCCCAAGAAAATGGTATTTTAATGAAGATTATTTTGCTCCAGAGTGTATGAAAGTGAAGCATTAAATCCGGGATGCTGATAATTCTTCACATTTTCAGAACGCTCTACCAAACTTAGATTATTAATCTTTTTGCACATTTTTTCAGGAGATTTAGATTCACCCAAGTGTATTTCCATATTCTGTACAACAAATAGGCAAGAAAGTTCAAGGWTTTTTTCCTTTAACTGGGTGCTTTTACTTTGGGATGCCTAATTTGGTATCCCCTAACRCATGTTTCTCTTATAAATGACATGTTTATGCAGCTGCACTCCGGGAGCAGAGGAGCCRGCTGCTCTGCAAGGGAAGGCAAGCTGGGAGCCAAGGAAGCCAAGGCAGAGTCATCACAGCCAAGGGCACAGTCCCACCGTGCCTGATGAGGTCTGGTGAYAGCCCAGCAGGTCAAGTCCATCGTGACAAGGCCGGCTTGGGCTTGAGCCCGACAAGGTCAACAACCTGATGATGGGTCATTGGGGTAAGCCGGGCACAGCGGTGACGTATTCCAAGCAAGCCAAGGCCTTGAGCTTAGATGCGGTGCTGAGAGGGAGATGGCAGCCCCGRGAGGCGTTCAGGCCTCGCAGTGCTCTTCATGCCCACGGGTTTCCACCTCAGAGCTGTGGCTGGTCCCAGCGCAGGCGGCCAGGCCTGGAGTGGAGCGGGCAGGAAGGCCTCTGGGTGCCGTGCGGACTGCCATGGCCTGCACTGGGCTCACATGCACGGTGAAACACAGTGAAAATAATACTATGCCAAGTATAAAACACTCATACTAAAATACTAGATCAGTAATTTATTTCTGCTACAAATCAGCATTTCCTTTATATAGTCAATCTCTAACTTGATATACCCGTTGTGTATTTTCTTCCCAAATTATTCTTACATCACATCCAACCTACATCGCATCCATCCTGTGTCAGGCAGTCCATTCTGCCCAAACGTGCATCCATGGCTCCAGGCTTACTGCCATGAGTCTCCTTCTTAGTACTTTAAATATACACTTCCCCGTATATTTCATATATAAAACTGGATACTGCAAATGTGATTTATAATGAACAACCCCAATTGCAAACCCAAGACATATAAATTTAAAAAAATAGTAAATATGGTTGATTAACTGCTACAAAGTAACAGTCGTGGATTTCTTCAAGTTAAGATGAGAATGCTTTTTGGGAGATACCATTTTAGCAAGAAAACAGGTACTGAGTTCATTAAATTCCAACAGAAAATTTGGAGACATGAGTTAGTCTGAGCACTCCTTATTTTTTTTTTTTTTTTTTTTCCCTTCAGAACAACTGGGACAGACCTGTCAGGCCTGTCAGAACTTCTGTTTGTTTTAGATCATGTTTTTGAAAAGACATCCAGTGTCAATCTAAAGTCTCAAGGATTACAGTGGTTAATTATTGTCATTACTGAAACACCAAACTGTATAGTTTCACTGTCAGCCATGCAGTTTGTTACATGCTTCTTTTCCAGAGATACCTGCTCACTTATAGCTCTTTGGCACCCCTTAATTTTCCATATAGCGCAAAATAAACTAAGTTTCCCAAGTTCCACTCTTAAGTGTTTATTTCTGCAGCTAATTTGTAATATTTCTTCAGTTTATCAAGCACACTTCTTAAATTGATAATATCAGACCAGATAAATGAGGAGTAGTGTATCAGTCTTTCTGTAGCTTTTTAATGGGCAATTGCAATTAGCCCAGCTTGTAAGGACCAATATCATCAGCATTTTATTTAGTTCAAAATGTACTTGAGAAACCACATCTTCCTATTTTCTTTAGCTCTATTTGCCATTAATTCTCCCTATGTACTTCTGCTTTCCTTACAGTTACTATCTTTATGAACTTCTCATTTCTGTCTTTTTTTTTTTTTTAATATTGGAAGTATCTGCTTTCAGTTCCCTGCTTTTAAACCAAAGTTCCTTCTTGTTCTTGTGACATCTAATAGAGTAATCTTGAAAAATTATTTGTGGTTTAAGTTTCTTGCAACTAAATAAATTAACCATGTTATAAAACAATTATTATTTTATGAAATAGTCATTTTTTAAAGCACAAAGTATATATTACTATTTTAAAGTGGTCTATACAAACAAAGTAAATGTCAGTCTATAGCAACACAGATTCTCCTACCTACTAGATAGAGATACTTAAAGAATCAATTGTGCATGGCAGTCCATAGCAAACTCCAAGTACTATCCCACCTCTTGCTTCTTCTCCAGAGCAGTGATMCATAAGCACCCTTGTTTTCAAATGGTCAATGACTCATAAGTAGCTAAAGCCATTTTTAAAAACATGGCACTCCCTCTGACCCAATTATGGATCATTCCTAACCAATGACTTTAACATCATGTGACTCTTCCCAGTATGTTTAAGTAATTCCTACTACACAGGCTTTGTATTCATGAGTAACTTCATTTGCCCCATTTCTTGCACTAGCTCCTTGCAGGAAGGGAGTAGTTCACGTTAGTTTAACATACAGGTTACAAGATCAGTGTATATTTCCTGGGCAGAAATATGCAAAAGATATGTGAACCTCAGATAAAAAATAGTAGAAATGGACATAACCCCTAAGGTAACTGAAGCTCGGAAGGGAAAATAGGAAGCCTGAGTAATCATATAAAACTGTAGTGCGCTGTCATTTAGAGACCTCATTTGCCTATAATGTGACAGCTGGAGCTTCTCACACCAGCTCTGAAATAACTCAACATAAGGAGGCCAAACAAGTAATATCGAACAAGTAATACTGAGAACTGCATGAAACAACAGAGGTTATATTTATAGTGATGCAAATATATTGCTATATTAACTTCATTACATTTCTAATATTACTAATGATATAAATCTCATTTTTTACTCTCTAGTGTAATAAATCTCATTTTTAACTCTCTGTTACTTTTTGTTAAAGTGCTTACCAGTTTCACACACACATTTATTGTTTTGAATGCCAAAATATAATTTCTAATAACAATAAAATTAATAACATAAGCAGATATTTGGCTTGAAGAAATGATGCCTGGAATTAAGCTGCCTTAAGCTGCTAGAAACTTGATTTTTTTTCTTTTAGTGTTACAGACCTATTTTCATCTTATAGTTGTGACACAGGATATACTGTAATCATTTACAAAATAATGTCTTAATTATTTAATCACCATTCTATTCACAGATAATGTATTCTAATCCTTTCATGGTTTAGCATTAGTGCCTTGTCCTAGAGCACAAAGAATTCATTTGTAAGTAAACAGGTGCAGACTTATCTAACTACAACCTGAGTGAGTAATATAGGTGTCTGGAATTTTTAACATTTTGTTAAAAATGAAATCATTACCTCCTAAATTACTATAAAAACTTCCTTACCCCCAGCTTTCTATTAACGTAAACTGGAAATTCAAAATGCAGAAGCTATTAATTTAATATATCGTATTAATTATATATGTATAAAAGTATTATTAACCTAAAAACAAGTATATAAACCCATTTGTGCTTATATAAAGATGAATTGTTAAGTGAAAATACCATTTTCTTTTGATTTCTTTTTTGTTCCTCTGTCTGGTAACCTCTAGCATTCACCGCTTTGGGTTTTACTCCTTAATGAAATGGAAACAAAGCTGTCATTTCTTTTCACCAGCTCTCAGAGCCTCCATTGAAAGAATTAGTCATGGACCTCAATTAAGTGAATACAATGAAATGATGATTCTTTCATCTCCAGAAGAGAATATGCCTATCAAACATTTCTAAGTGCCAAGTTAAATTATTTAAAAAGATACTGTAGGAGTAGATTAATATAAGCAAGGTCTTAAATCATTTTAAAAAACTGTTTTCAGAATCTGCTTGTATTCATTATGCATTTTTTAGAAGCTGTTTCATATTCATTGATCAGATCAGGCAGGGGTGCTGGAGAATCCTCTTGTAAGGCTTTTCAGCTCTTGGTTTTGCACTACTGTCTGCCATGGAGCAACTTGGATCACTGCTGGTTTCACTGCATCATTTATCTTCTCTGTGTGTTTTGAAAGCATGTAAAGGTTACAGAAATCTGTGTAGACAGGTAATTGTTTAAAGAGATGGAGAGGCTGGAAGGATATTGTGAAGTTACAGCTATACAGTGCTCTTACGTGAATGTAATTCTAAAAAGCATTTCTGAAAATATTGCTTAGTGTCTTTAGACATCATGTATAAAGGACACTAAAATGGAAACTAATAAGCAAAAATCCCTATTACTTAAAAAGTAACCAAGTATATTACTGGGATTATGGAATATGATTAGAAATTATTCTCTTATAATGAAATAAGACTATTAGAGATAGTATAGATCAATACCTGCATAATCAACATGGGCATGAAAAAAAGAAAAAATATGACAAAACTCTGCCACACACTCAGTTTCGCTCTAGTTCAGCATTACATTTCTGAAATTACAAGAAAAATCTCAAATTGCAGATGCAGACTGGCTGGAGTATGGTGCAGATGTCTTCTGGAGAGACCATATCCACATTGACTCATAGGCAGCATTAAAATGAAAGCCTTTAAAGAAAAAGAGCTAAATAGCTCGTGTAAACCTCTGTAGAGGGAAGGAAAAGTTCAGCAGTGTGCTCTGTACTGTTGTTGCAAATAAGGAAATGATAAGATGAAAAAAGTGTGGAGCAAGTAAGAGCAAGCCAGACCCCCAGATGGAGTGAAGCAGAATAACTCTGCACTCTTTCGTATTTGGGTAACGGAGCGAGAGCCCAGAAGAACCTAATAAGATTATTTTTTAACTTAAGTTCAGCTGTGTTTGTGAAGTACTTTGGAATGCTGAATTGGAAGTGCTAGAGTTTCACAGCTGATTGTATTTGGTCTTTTTAACCATCTTGCTCTGTCAGTTTGTCCCTGAAGACATTTTTTTTGCATCTCTATGAAACAACAGACATTTTTATTATTTAATAGAAATAAAATTGATCRCATTTCTTAAATAATTGCCCAGAAAATCTCAAAACAAAGTCTGAACTTCAGGAGTTAGGCCAAAGATCTGTGAAGCTGCCCAAGGGAAATGCTGTATCTCTTCCCAAGCTTGAGCACTTGATTTAGGTCCTAACACTGCCTATTTCTAACCAAGTGTATGTACCTGGGCTTCATCTACTCGAGATGATTCCTGATCAAGTCAATGTGCAGCCATTTGTGTAGGGATCAGTGACAACCTTCCTTTCCTTCGCTCTAGGGTCATCTTAGAAAGCACTGCAGCTCTGTCCTTTCTCCATAAATACTCCATATGGTGCAGTTGCAGCAGTAGAATGAGATATAGAATCATCATAGAATGCCGAAGGTTGGAAGGGACCTCAGAGGTCATCGAGTCCAACCCCGCTGCTCACGCAGGGTCACCTAGAGCACGTGGCACAGGGCTGCATCCAAGCGGGTTTTAAAGATCTCCAAAGAAGGAGACTCCACAACCTCTCTGGGCAGCCTGTTCCAGKGCTYTGTCACCCTCACAGTGAAGAAATGCTTCCTTAAGTTCCTGTGGAACTTCCGATGCTTCAGTTTGAAGCCATTTCCTCTAGTCCTATCACTGTCCACCACTGAAAAGAGGCCGCCCCCCTCCTCCTCACTGCCTCCCTTGAGGTATTTAAACACGCTGAAATATATAGCATATAAGATATAGCAGCCTCTGAGTTGCTGTTGATTTGGGGGATAAATGCATCATCTTCAGCTGCCTTTATCCTATGTGTTCAGTGCCTACGAGTAAGACAGAGCAGACTCTCTTTTATTGCATAATCCTTGAGCTTGCTGTAAACCTCAGCACAGAAAATCTTCCCCTCTCCTGCTCAGAAACAGGAACCATTTCTGCTGCTGTTGGCTTTATTTACTAAAGCGAGCATTTTTTGCCTTTTTAGAAGAACTTCTGCTGTAGTGGGCCACGTAGTGCAATTATGCCATCCAGAATGAATTACCTAGATGTTACATTGATGCCTCAGCAGTATGCTGCAGTACAGGAAAAGCAACACGAGAGGTCGGTGTTAATCTTAAAATTTTCATTCTGCTTGAAAGCAGCTGTTGGAGCTCTGAGAATTTAAGGATCGGAGCGATTTTTCTTTGTTTGCTTTTTAATCCTACACTCTATGGGGTACCCCTGCCCTCCAAACACACTCTTGATATACAAGGCTGGTCTTGTAAGTTTTCTTTAAGTCGTTGTGAAAAAAAAATATTTTTGAAAAATCATTTTAGGAAGACGATTGGGACAGCAATCCCAGAATAGACAAGGGAATATACAGCATAGACATATATAGAGGTATAGAATAAGTATATAGCGAATATAGAATAGACAAAAGGAATGCAACACTCTAACCAGCAGCATATCATTCCTATGCAATGTATTACTTACTTCCTAATCTGTTCATAATTAGTTTTCCAATTTCTTATTTAGTGAGGATGATTTATCCCTTTAATATTTTTTCATTAAAAGTCAGTATYTGGAGTTACTGTTTAATTCCTATGTGAAATCCTTGTTGAAGTGAGGAGAGTCTTTAAATAGAAAGTTTACATCTGTTCTGCTCCTGGTCTAACTTTAAATTTCACTAACTGCCAAATAAGTCTCTTAAATCAAGTTCTTACTAGAGGTTTATTTTCTTTTACTTTTAAATTGCATGTACATCAAGATTCCCTCAGCTGAATTTGTAATAATATTGCTGCCTTGTTGCAAGCATAAGTAGATGAATAGGGATTTAAAAGAAAAAAAAGAAAAACTTTAAATTAGTGCAGTATTAGCTGAAGAAAAAGCTCTTATTCAATGAATAATTTTTCTGATTAAATTGTTCTCAGTCAAAGGTGACATGAATGAAAGCTCCTTTTCACACTTTGATATCCTCAAAAGGTCATAGGAGAGCAGAATTAATGTTCTTCGTATGTTTGAATTACATATTAACATAAGCATTCATAGTGTCTTTTTTTATGAAGTTGAATTTTAACCTCTTTTTAAAAATTGCCCCTTAGTTAGTATATTCTTTGTTAATAAATTGTGCTTATTTTACATGAGCTCATTTGCCTTCAGTTTTACTGTCTTTCTCCTTGGAATAGCATTTATTAAATAAATAGATTATATATATTTTGCACTAGTCTTGTATTCAAAACCAGATATTAATGGCTTGGATTAATTTGTGGTTTTAGAATCTGGCGCCTTGGTTCCTTGAGGCCAATCCTAAATAGGGCTAAATGAGATTAAAGAAGGTTATTGAATTTCATTTTTAATTCCTGCATTCTTACAAATGCATGAGCACAATCCTTGCTCTTCTCAGAGCATCCTGGGTGAATGTGAATGTTGCACAATGAAAACTGAACTTCATTGTGTGACTGTGGCAGGTACCTCCAAGTAGAAACAGCAGCTTTGCTGCTGGATGCAGTTCTGGTTTTCTATATACATTCCTATAAAAGAGCATGCTCAGCAAAATACCTCACAAGATAAAATAAGATAAAATGCTGCTAGAGAACTGGTCTTCAGCCTCTTGTGTTAACCTTCTTCTTTATGTGTCAAAGAAAGAAAATTAATAGGAAATCATGGGATATATGTTCTTATTTTGTTGGAGTTAGAGTTACTTTTTCTTTTTTTCCTAGTAGTGTTCTAGTATTTTTCTCCATTAGCTACTTTTTTTTCTGTTCAGTTGTAGTGAAATATTTTGATTATGCCTTTTTTTTTTTGAGTCCACTTTATTCAACTCCCTTCAAGCCACTGTTGGTACCTTCCTTTAGACACTTGGGTAATGTTTTCCAAATTAAGTTTAAAAAAGTACTTATTTTCTTTCTATGTGCAGACTTGTAGGAAGTTTTTTGTGCACTAGATGACAGTGGAGGGTAGTAATTGCAAAGAGGATTTTGAAATAGTTCATTAGAAGTATATATCCAGTGAGCTTACTTGTTATAATCATCAATACACTAATAATGTTATATCTGAAGCTTGATATTTTGCATGTACTAGGGAATATTGTCAGTTTGGTTTAATTATATTCTATGTTTTAATATTTAAAAACTTGGTGCATTCATTTTCATTCTTTCACTAAATAAGGAAAGTTAGGTGGCATTTCAGTTAAAGGATAGATGGGAATCTCAGAAGTTCCTAGAAATAGCTAAAAACTACCCATTTGACCACAASGCCTGACAGTTTGATGAAGAAGACAGTAAAGTTCCTTTCCCTTTCCTCCACCACTGAAATATGGTGGCATCTACCGTAACCATCCTGATCTTCCTTTGTGAGTTTAATTTCTACCTGTTGTTGCCATTAACATCTGCCTTTAGAATTCTGCAAGTGGAAGAGGACAAAGGACATTTCATACCTAGAGCAGAGGTCAGTTTCCCCCAATGAACATTTGCTTTCTTGCTGGTAAAGACAGAGTGACATTTTACCATTTTTCTGCCTTTTCAAGGCTGGCAATTTAGGGAAGATATGCGCAGCTTGCAGTTCAAAATATTCAATATAAATGCAGGCAGYGAAAAGAAGCAGAATGCGTCAAAGGCATTTTTAATATATTTGATTTTTCATAGTAGTGATGAACTTTACTGTCTTCATCAAACTGTCAGGCCTTGTGGTCTTCATATGAGCTGATATCCTCTAGCATTTATGTGTTACAGAAAAAAAGTTTCATTAGTCACAGAAAATGTCAAAAGAAGAGAGAGAAAACAGA
>NW_020455921.1:3098344-3106805 GCF_003342845.1 Nothoprocta perdicaria | reverse complement strand
GAGAGGAGAGGAGAGGAGAGGAGAGGAGAGGAGAGGAGAGGAGAGGAGAGGAGAGGAGAGAGAAAGAAATGGATGGATGGATCTCGCTTGGCTGCCAGCTTCCTGTCTGTCCAGCCAGCTTCTCCTCTATTCATCTTCTCAAGCAGCAGTTGGTACTGAAGTGGATGAGTCCATTTTGCCAAGATTTCAAGGAGGCTGATTTTTTACTGTAAACTAAACATCAGTAACCCAAAATACTGCACAAAACTCTTAATTCAAGACAATTTCAAATGTTTACAGGTGTTTTTAATGACCTCCTCTGCTGTGCAAGGTCTTGCAGAGTTCTCTACAGCACCTCATAGGAAATTATATGGAAGACCAAAAATAATTTATATCAGCAGAACAGATTTCTGTCCTTTTCCCGGTTATAAACAACTAGGCTAATTAATACTAATTCAATATGCTGTTCTGATGTAGAAAGTGTCAAATTAAGAACCAATATTTAAAAGCAATGCAACTGTGTTTAGTTCATATTTCYTGAAGAATGTCACACAATGTAAAGCAACAAGGTTATTCTGCATCATTTTTATGGACAGCACTCACTTGATATGAAACACTGGCTAATGACATGTAGCAGGATTACCTTAGATTTCTGCAGTGAATATAAATCACGAACATAGGAACGAAAGCATGTCTTTATGTTAATATTCCATATCATTTGATTGGTTTTAGCATAGTGGGGTAATATTCTGAGTACAAAAGAGTGGTGTGAGTTGTCTTGATAGTACAAAAAGGCCTTCATATGTGAAAGTTCATTCCTACTGCAGCACAACAGTATGATATGAATGGCATCATTAATGACACACCSAAACATTTTTAACGGCAAACTCTGTTAAAAATGCCAATTTATAGTTACAGCTAGGTGAAAAACTGAAAAGAGAGTTGCTTCTTTTCAGTTAAATAAACATAAAAATTGAGATCTATTAAATGAAAATAAATGTTTACACACATTTCTCTCCCTAGAAAAAGGAAGTGAAACTTAAGAAATCACAAGCATCTTTTTCTTAGCCACACACTATCTAGATAGTTTGTTAGCGGTGCTTAGATTTACAGTCCCAGGGAGTGTCAGAACTCTGCTTTTACTCTATTCAGAGGTAAGTTTTGATGTCAAGTCACAGAAGAAAATGGAGTTTACACAAAGGATTTGCCCCCATTAAATTGCAAGAAGATTCATCCCTGAGGCACCATCAGCTGGACTTTGGCATCTGCAAGTGGTATGTAGGTAGCCTGAGCAAAAATCATCCAGAACACAGGCAGTAATACAAAATCTATCTTCTTCCCACTGTTTTGGAAATAAAACTGCATGAGTTTTTGCTACTGTACAATTGAAGTAATCAAATATATTTATTTTTAAGCTTCCTCTCAATCCTCCTTCCCCAATAGCCTTCCTAGGGGACTGGCAGAAAACATCTCTTTTCACTGTTAGACTCCAGTTTATATTAAAGGAGTCAGCCTGAAGAATGAACATGTTACTGGTGCTTGTAGCAGTGAGGGATCTAAGCCTGTTCTCGTGGCAGCAAGAGTAAATCAGCCTRAAATATTATTGCTTAGAGGGTATATAAAGCCACAGTCAATCACCAGCCAGGTAGTAAATAAGTTGTTTCAGGGATTTTTACTCAGGATTAACTGCCTTTTACCCAGGGTGCCTATCAATATCAGTATTGATATCTCAGACTTAAAGAAAAAATAAAACTGTTCAACAATAGTGATCCTTTAGAGTCAGAAGAAATGATGCCCACCATGGGAAATGAGAATACCGTCAGACATATTTTTGTCATTATTTGGTAGCAACTCAAGTGTGGTGTGGGCATTCATAGAATCATAGGATGCTTAAGGTTGGAAGAGACCTTTAAAGATCATCTAGTCCAATGCCCCTGCACACGCAGGGTCACCTAGAGCACGTGGCACAGGATTGTGTGCAAGCGGCTTTAAAGATCTCCAGAGAARGAGAATCCACAACCTCTCTGGGCAGCCTCTTTCAGGGCTCTGTCACCCTCACTGTTAAGATTTTTTTCCTTAAGTTCCTGTGGAACTTTTGGTGCCTCAGCTTGTGGCCGTTTCCTCTAGTCCCATCGCTGGCCACCACCGGAAAGAGGCCGGCCCCCTCCTCCTCACTGCCTCCCTTGAGGTATTTATAGACATTGATCCGGTTCCCCCTCAGCCKTCTCTTCTCCAGGCTAAACAGGCCCAGCTCCCTCAGCCTTTGCTCATAGGGCAGATGTTCCAGGCCCCTGATCATCCTGGTAGCCCCGCGCTGGACTCTCGCCAGCAGCTCCACATCCCTCTTGTACTGGGGAGCCCAGCACTGGACGCAGTACTCCAGATGTGGCCTCACCAGGGCTGTGTAGAGGGGGACGATCGCCTCCCTTGACCTGCTGGAGATGCTCTTCTTAATGCACCCCAGGATCCCGYTGGCYTTCYTGGCCACCAGGGCACACTGCTGCCTCATGGTCCACTTGTCATCCACCATGACACCCAAGTCCTGACATTTCTGACATATTCCTGACATAACACTGTTGTAGGTGAAGTGGCAAGTTAGATATGGAACAAGAAACATTTATAAATAATGTATAAAATAATGTTAGGTTAATTTTTTTTGTTATACATAAGTTTTAAATTGTTTTTCCTTTAAAGCTATTTTTGTCAGAAATCAAAATATTATGATCTTGTTTTCTCCATTTTCCTTTTTTTTTAGTTATTAAGTGCATATATTCCTTTAGGCATTTATGTAATACAATTATTACAATTGAGAAGAAATTCTCTGTACTGATACTGAGAACTAGTCTGAAGAGACTGGCCTAAACTGATGTTGTTTTGTTTTTCTTGCTAATCTACCTAGTGTAACTTGTAACTTAAACTTTGGTAACTTAAAGCAATAGCAGTGTAAATATTTAGATTAAGCAGAAAGAGCTGTCTGTTTTCTTTCTCCTGTTTCACCAGTCTTTGCTGATGATGCTGTGAAAGGTAGGTTTGCTTGAATGTGAGGATTAATAAGCAATCTGGTCCAACTAGTACTACTGCAAGCTTATGAAACACAACTGTAATTTTGCAGGCACATTTCAAACTTCAAACACCCACATAAGTTTTCAATTCTCAGGTGACAGCTGCCAAGAATTTGCTTTTACATAAGGAGAGCACAAAGACTCATATTGACATGGATTATATAATGGGGACTATCTAGATGTTACTGACTATAGAGGTGTAAATGCTGGCTGAGGTGCATTGCCTATTAGGATCTGATTGCTGTGCTAAAGCAAATGTCTTTCAGAAGTCTAAGAGAGTCCATTAATTTTAATAGATGGCAAATGAACATAGTACTTGTCATGAGCTGTACGTAATTTACATTTTAGATATCATGTTAGAATCTTTTTTTTTTTCTCAGTGAAAACTAAAACCATTTTTAACAAATAAAAGCTTACCTTAAAATAAGTATTTTGTATGGAAGGAGGAGAGATATTGGATTGTTAACTTGTTGACACATCTTGATGAAATGGAAGAATTAAAGAGATTGAAGCTAATGTACACCTAAAAATGTTACTTTAGAAAGAGTCAGTTGAATACCTAAGCAAAATTACAGAAGAACCTTGTGGGAAGTTTCAGAATCTATTCTGAAAGGATCAAGGATCAAGGATCTCTAACATGAGGATGTATGATGTATTTCTTTAAGTTTTATTGCTTTGATATAAACTATCATGATAAACCAGTATCTGGAAATATTCCAAACTTCCATGAATCACTGTYAACAGTGAGGAAATTTTGATTCCTAACCAGCTTTATAGTCAGTCAAAACAAACAAATGATTAAAATCTACTTAAAACAAATATCCATTTGATCTTAAAATAAAACCAATTGGTATGATTAAGAGCATCCATGTTTATTTTCTGTATGATCATTAATAACCATGACTATATAAATCATAATATCAATAACTGACCAGTGTTCTTTTCAGACCATGACTCTTCCAATATTATTTCCCAAAACCAGATGTTCAGCACTCCCACAGCATTATCTGGTAGAGTTATATATATTGGACCTACTTATTGTGACTATTGAAAGCACACTCAAATTTATAGGGATATTTACACTATGTAAATTGAAAGTGATTAAAAAAAAACTGCAGAGCCCTTGAGCACTGATAATCTAGAAGAAGAGAACACACTTTCCCCTGCTACTAGTAGTTTTACCTGTGTCTGAAGATGACCTAGCATTTACAACTACATTGRAGCTATCTACAGACAGTTACCTGATGCATTTTTCAGGAGTGGTAGTGGAAAGGTAATCGAAGAGATCCTAAATTTCCAGTATTTCCTTTTCCCACAGAGAATGTCATAACAGTTAAATGGATGTATTTAGCATATTTAGGAAAGAAAATAATAATGGATTCAATACTATGAGAATGCCGAATTTATGTCATTACTGAGGAGAATATTCTTGAACATTAGGAAGAAGTCTAACATCAGTTAATCTATTATTTTTTCTGCCTATTTCCAATAAAACTTCTAACAGGGAGTTTGAAGCCTACTGGTCAGTATGATATTTTTTTTCTTGGATTTAATGCTGTCTCTTAGTGTTTTTAGAGATAATCACTGACTCGCCAGATATATTTTGTCTAGGGAAAATATAACAGTTTGACCCTATTTTCGTTTCAATATTTGTACTTGACCTCAGAACTTACATAAAGTGTTTCCAGTCCTTATACTGGGGTATACTGGGGCATCAAATTCTTCATCTAGTGAGCACGAAGATTCACATTTTTCAACAAGGTGAAGATAGTATCTTATAAACATTTCTGTCCATAAGTGATTGTATAATGCCCTACAACAGTGCCTGAATCATAGTTCTAAAAAGTATAAAAAATGCATAAGACACTCTCAACCCTGAGACAGAATGATTTTAAGTGTATTTTATGGATTACCAATAGGGCATGCTTGAAGGGATGGTACATATGTTTTAGGGAAGTATCACTAAATTGAAAAATGTCAGCCCTGCAACTGATATATTTATCTAAAAAATTGACTCAGCCAAGAACTGTCACCCACCAATGAATGGCAAAGAGTAGTCTGATTGTGGTAGTTCAAACATTAGCTAAAGGCGATGCTTAATTCATTTTCTGCAGTTCTAAGAAAGCATTTATTGCCTTCACTGACCTTATCAGAGTGATTGAGTGTTGCCATTTATTACTTTCCTGGGAAAGAACAGAGATCCCTCTGCCTGACTTAATCTCATACTAATTTAGGTTACAAGGGACCTCTGTAGTCCAGCTCTCCTATCCACCAATCCACTCTTGCAGGGCCAGTCCCAAAGTTAGATCAAGTTGCTCAGGGCTTTATCCAGTCAACTTTTGGAATTGTCTGAGGATGGAGACTCCACAGCCTCTCTGCTCTGTTCCAATGCTTAGCTGCTCTCACTTTTTTTTTTTTTTTTTTTTTTTTTTTTTTTTTTTCTTTTGTGTTTTTCTTAAAGACAAACAGATGTTCAGCTCCTGGAATTTGTGGCCAGTAGCTCTTGTTTTGGATTCCCAAAGCAGGAGCAAGAGTCTTCTATAACTTGCATTTAGGTAGCTGAAGGTAACAGTTATACTTCTTCACCTTTAGTCTTCTTTTAATCAGGCTGAGGTAACCTCCTGTCATCATAAATTATACTAGATGCCCCTAACTACCTTTAGGACCCTTTTTCTGCATTTTCTCCACCACTTCCCTCAACCTCTAGGTACATTCTAGCCCTTCATCACTGAAGGAGCACAGGCAGCCTCACCTTGCCAGGAGCAGGAGGCATGTTTTGCTGGGCTTCTCCCTCATCAGATGGTGCCCAACATTTTCTGTGGCATGGAATTATTTTGTCCAAGACTTCACCTTGAAAGATGTCATGAGCTGATATAAAGAAAAGGCAAATTCACAGATTAGAGCCATGTCCTGACTACCAGACCTTAATAAGCAAAGAGCAGATATGTGCAAAAGCTGACAATGACTTGAGTTACTGAAATACTTGAAAGGATGAGGAAAGAGCCCATTGCACAGATTGTACAGATACACCACTGCACAGATATGGCCGGAGTGTTTGCTCTGTAGTTAATTAGTTAATCCAAGAAGTACATTGATTAATTTGAGTCTAGAGGAATTTGCCTGTGAAATCCTCCCTGTAAAGGTGATCCTCGGCAAATAGGATCTCTTAAGCCCGTAGCTCAGTCTTCCCAAAAAGCTGCCATGTCATGGGAAATGGAAAAGCTGAACTGTAATCATGACAGCTGGCTGTTTTGATTTCCCTGTCTCCCAGTACAAAGTCCATTTAGAAGCATRCTTTTTATTCTTCTGAATAGTCACTCTGCCATTAATAAAGGTGAATGTGTCTCAACTCAATGGAATAATAACTTCTTAGTATAGAAATCCATGCTCAAATTGGTTTAGAGACGTCAAAATAGAGAAGAGCTCAGACAGTTGTCTAAAAAGATTGTCTTCCCATATAGATATACTTCGGAAAGTGCTGGGAAAGAGTAATGTTAAATAAGGGAAAAGATTTTTTTAAAAGTTCTTTCTTTTTATTTTCAACTCATGCTAATRGATAAGTGCATTTATTTAAATATATTAATATTWAAAAAAATGAAAACTGTAATTATAATTTTTCCCATTTCAACATTTAGGAAATGCTCAAAGCATTGTCAAAGCTTTTACTTTTTAGTAAAAAAAATTTGGAAATAATCAAGTAGATGAGAGAATTTTTGAAGAATAAGGGGAATATGCTGTCATAACAATTTGCTACAGTATATTCCCCTGATTCCCTTAGAGCTTGGAGAAYGGAGCACAGACAGAAGAGAATTTTGGAAGAAGCACAGAAGATTCAGTCTATATAGATAGAGTGTTAATTGAATTTGAAGTATATTTGTAAGCAATCTCTAAATACAGATTTATGGTTGCATCCATTTTACTTTCTTTCCCTGAAAACTAATTGCTTATTTAAAAACAATTAAAAACCTATGATTTTACACCCGTGTCCATTTGATTTAATAGTTATAAGACTGATCATTTATCGTAACACCCTATATTTAAATTTTGCAGCAGAAGGGAAATTGAAAGAATTTGAGTTACCAAAGAGACCCATTTTTAGCCATTTCTAATTAGAATTAACAGTGGATATATTAAAGTATTTGTTTTCTATTATGGCTTTTTTTTTTCCTARTAAGAAATACATATCTCCAGAAAACTAAGTTGTACTTATTGACATTAGTGAGCCATTAGTAGATTTTTCAAGTATCAGGCCAACACATGTAGTGAAAGTCTAATGCAGGCTTGAAAGCATCTTACAGCTGTGAATTAAAATGAGCAGAAAAGAAGCTGTCTTAGCACATTTATCCATCTTTTATGCAGTGCCAGTAGCTTGCTGGCAATTTGAAATATGTAATCTTTGAGGCATTTTCAGTAATCATATCAAGCAACAAGAACAAAAAGAAACCCATGAAAATCTGGGAAAACTAAAGTAGAAGAAAACTATGGTGTCAAAAAAAAAGACTGGAAAAAATTTCTGGATATCTAAAGTGGAACAGTATCTACACAGCTATAATCTTTATACAAAAAATACACTTCAAAGAGGAGCTAGCAGGAACCAACTTAATATGTACTTCAGCAAATGTAATGCCAGGAAACTCTTGAATTTTCATTTCTTGAGTAACACCTATATGTAGGAAACATGAGAAGAAATAGAGGCATGGAAAAGGAACCTGAGAGGTTTTTATATATATATAGATATGTTGAGTTGTGAATGGGCATTTRATTTCCAAATGCTTGTAGCGTAAATACAGAATCAGAAGAGGAGCATATTAGCTGCAGGCTCCTGCTAGGATGGTAAGTGATGAAGCAATGAGCAGCATGGACTTGTATTCTTACATTTTAAGTTTCAGAAATTGATGATTTGCAACTATCACAGAGGTTATTTCAGAAAGATAAAACTGCCTTGCAATAACTTGTAGAGACAAAGTGGGGGGAAATCATATTTGTTTACCTTTGAATTCTTTTGATCAGCCATGTCAGCTCCTGCTCCAACATGATCATTTCAGTTGCACCATCGCAACCCATACATAATACATTTTTTCCCATTGAATTTTTTTGAAATGAAACTCCATTCCTACATGTTAACAGAAGAAACTAGCAGAGACYTTATAGTAGAGAAAAAAAACTCTCCTCTTTTTAGAAGATCACCATAATGTGTTACATTTTTTTTAAGACTTTCAAAATGTATAAATAAAATATTCACACACACAGCCTCTTTCTTCTCCTTTAGCTTTCTAAAACATCACTAAGGTGCTTTTGTTTTTAAACTGCTTAAAATAAAATTATAAAAGAAGGAAAGATTATGTTGTATTAGATTCAAAAATCATGACACCTTTTCACTTTTTTTTTTTTTTTTTTTTTTTTTTTTTTTTTTTTTTTTT
>NW_020455921.1:3033468-3098327 GCF_003342845.1 Nothoprocta perdicaria | reverse complement strand
TGGCTTTGGCATCCAGCAGTCCTGTCAAGCCAAATATGTTCCCAGAAAGGCTAACAGCTGTTATTACTTGCTTGAGGTGCCAAAGCTGAAGTTTGGAAGTGGTGTTAGAAAATGCAAAAATATCAGCCTACATTAGTTTTCTTGATAGCTCTGTTAATGGAAACTGTGTGATATCATATGGTAGACACCCACACTAAATATATTGTTTTGCATAGGTTCTCTCAGTTAACTTTTCTACTAAGCTTTGAGTTAAGACTTGATTCCTGAGGGAAAGGACTAAAAGCATCCCACACATTTTTTTTCCTCATGTCTTAAGCCTATAAAATATTCAGACGCGTGGACTAGAGAATCCTGTACAAAATCTATAGTAGTACCTAGATACCAAGAGAGAACTGTGCGTCTCACAGGGAACACCTCAAGCTGCTTGAGATATTGATATCGATCAATATATCGATTTATATATCATTATATTGTGAAGGACAGTCAAGGAAAGTCATGCATGACCGTTGAAAAGAGGATCATTAGACCTGTGATGATCACCATCTCTAAGCAATTCTGACTCAGAATCTGTTTCTTTAAAAGATTCAGAATCTGTTTCTTTAAAAGCCAATTACCTGTTTCTTTAAAAGCCAATCTACCCCTGCCAGCACAGTAAATGCTGCTTTTTAATATCGTTAATGAGAAGCAAAAATTGTACATTCAAAAATGTTCTGCCTTGGCTTAGGAATTTTCTTTACCATATTAACTCTATTTTTTTTTTCCATTCAAAACCTTGCTAAAGAGATCTCTTTTGGTGTTATAAAGGAAATATGTAAAAAGGCAGTGTTCCATGTGTGGAGTTGGTGTGTGTAATGATGCCAGCCTTTGCAGAACTGAGCAGCCTGACAACTGCTCTTTGACACTGTTGACAAAAACAAAATAATAATAATTTTAAAAAATTATTGGCAGCTCACGGTCTCAGGTTGAAGAGGCCTACACTTTTGAACGTAAGGACTGTACACACTGTACAGCTCCACCTACGTAGCATAATTTGTTGTCATTAGCTCTGCTGGCATTGGCTCTGCAGCAGACAGATCAGCTACAAGTTCAGGAAAGACCTGTTGTCTTATGATATCAGCTCCATCTGCTCAACAAGTTCTTCTTTCATCATAATTATTATTTTCAGTCTGTGGCAACTAGCAGTCTCTATCACGGATCAAGCCTGCAGTGAGCACCCACACCCACACAAGAAACAAGCAGGCAGCTTCTGGCCCTCAGCACTTAGCAGCATAAGCAGGAAGGCAGAGACAAGTCCCCGGCAGAACAAACCTCCTGCCTATTTGCTYTCACTCCCCTCCGGTGCTGCATTATTGCCTTGGGGGAAGCAGCATCTCCTATCCTGCAAACCTACAAAAGCTCTTTTAATCTGTAATATGTACCAGTATCCCTTTCAACACAAAAGCAGTGGTTTTAGCAAGCCCTTCTCGAGTGATATAGATATCCTAGGCATCACAAAAGAGAATATTGAGGTAATAATTTTGTGTGTCTGTGTGAAGCTGCCTCCAAGACAGAGCGGCAACTTAAGAGAAGCACAAATATTGCTGTTGGCCTGTTCTCACTTGGCACCAGTAACGCCAAGCTTGAACAATCTGTCTCTGTTTATTGACAAGGTRGGTTATACGCGAAAGACACATTCACTGAGGATCTGCTTGCTTTTTGTTTCAGGACAGTGATTAATATATTTGAGGACACATTCAAGTAGCAAGAAGGGACTACAAAACGATTATACAAGAATGCACAAGCCAATTCCATTGACCTCAAATGCACTGGAAGAACACGGGAWGAGGGTGTTCAGTGTACACCCTGACTCCACATGAAACCTCTATAGAAAGGCCAAAGCACRGGCAATTTTATAAATATATTGTTCTCCTTCTACAAATAAGAGTTATAGGATAATACAATTGCTAAATTGTTAAAAATGTGTTTTTGGGGGATCCTAATGGTATGGTGTTACAGTATGGGTAAGGAGTTGTGAAAACCAAAGTAAAGCTGCATTACAGAATTTCAAGATGCAGCATCACTAGTAATAGCATAACTGATAGTACTGAATAATATGAGTAGCAAGGATCAGAGCTACCTGAAGATTCAGTCAATATTTAATTATCTAGTGAATATAATTTCACCCCACAGGAATGCTTCATCACAATGAAGACATTATGGAAAAGCACAAAGCAATCATTTCTACATTGAACGAAGACATAAAATGTGATTAATGGCATGAACTGCTCTCCCCAGAAAACTGTTCAGGTATTTGCCTGTTATTCTTTTGATTTCACCTAGAGAATTTGTTTCCAATGCTAACAGAATTCATTTTAATGAAATACTGCAATACAGAATACAAGATTGCATTTTACCTGAGAAAATAGTTGCCTCATTTTTTTTTCTGAGCATCCTTTAATTACTGAAAATACTCATTGTTATTTCTTCAAAAAATAAAGGAAAAAAATATAAGTGGAAGAAAAAAGGCTTTAAGGACAAATACTTTAATCTTTTTTTTAAATTGTTTTTCAAATCAGCCTAGCTCTTATTAAAAAATATATATAATCAGAAGCATTCTCACAGAGCATTTTTGAGGAAGACTTGAGAGTCTCGAAAGAACTGTAGCAGTTTTTATCTATCTTCATTTTATGTCTCTAAGCATATTTGAAGCCAAGAATATGGCTTCTTTCACTCTATGGATTTCAAATCTATGTACAYGACTGACAATGTTTCTCAAGACTTCTCACACCAATTCAGGTTACACTTGTGCTATTGGATCAAGGTTTAACCTTGCAGTCAAGCAGTAAATTGTCATTTTCAGTCTGGATTTCTACTGGGAGAAAAACATTCTATTAAAAATAAGTGATTGAATTTGAAAGAGAGAAAAGTCAGAGATGTTAAAAAATGCAAATGATTTACTAAAGCTTATCTGAAAACAAACAAGCAAAAACTCACCCCATGTTCTTCTCTTGTGTTTATCCACATTCTTTTGTTGGCTAAATATCTCATTTGTCACTAAGAAAAATAATCCGAAATGCATTTCATGCAGCAGTGTTGCATTTGGCCACCCCATGAGAAGAGCATGTTTCTCATGTACTTATGTGCCACCCACAATATCGACCAGTGCATAGTTGTCAGATTGCCTTGACAAACATGTCTCAGAGTGCCCAGAACTATTTAGCATTCTCTGTGGTACAATCTGGTACAATCCAAAAACTAGTAGTTTTTGGTGAGGAAGTTAAATGATTCTGTCCTTGCATTGCTTCTTCTTTACTTTTAAAAGTTTATACTGTACCCAAACAGTCAAGAATGTGATTTGAACTTCTCAAAATACTGCAATGCAAGATTTGCTTTATATCACATGTTTTCTCATTTGACATAAGCATGAGCTAGGATTTAAACATGTTCATGAAGTCAAACAACACTGCTTGGTTGACKTAAGCACCAGACTGTTTAAAGCCTGTTCTTAAAATGATAAGTCATAGGCAGATCTCCAATGAAAATCCAATGCCAGTTTATTACTCAGGCTTTTTATTAGCTCTAGGGCAAGTCAATTGTGTAAATTTACGCTATGATAGAAAAATGAAGGCATTGCAAAATTTACCTAGATAAAAAAAACTCAAGTTATTCATCAGTTGCAAATATTGAAGAAAAAAAGAATTATTTCCAGTAATGTATGCCTGCTGGGGTGATCTCAAGCAGCAAATGAAATTCTTTTTAACTTTGCATGATGACATCTATACCATTTAACTCATTTATCATACTGTCTATCAACTGTCTACCCCAAAGAACCTGAATGAAAGAAGTCGTAAGTATTTTTTTTCCATCAAAGACAGAAAGGTTTAAAATTTAAGTATGTTTTGACTCCTGACTTTGGTTTTTTTTCCAAAATAGTGGAATGTTAGATTCCATTTGGAAGGAAATATTTGCTGCACAATACATCTTCCTTCCTCCTCCAACAGAAAAGAATTTTATAGGCATGTGTACAGTAGCACAGATTTGACCACAGCTTATAACCAATTCCTCCCCTCCAAGTATAGGAAATTAAACCACAAGTGAAATACAGTGTCTGATTATTTAAAATGTATTTCATTATGTAAAAAAACAAACCAGATATTTTAAATGCATTTTTTCTTATAATCAGTTTGTTTGATTTTCCCACTGACAGCACTGGCTCCTAGCCAGCTGGTAATCAACAAAAGCCACATGATGTTGAACTTCTGTATTTTATTCCCTGTTTATGATGTTTTAGTATACACAGAGGCTGAATTGATTTTCAGTTTATTGAACAGACAAACAAGCATTGATTAATTTTTTTATCCTTCACACCAGCTTGCTAAGTACCAAGACTTGCAGATTTATAGCACCACTATTCACAATCAAGTAAGGCTTTTGATGTTATGCTATTCAGTGGTTATTCAATGAGTAGAAACTTGAGACTACAAGAAGGTTTTAATTGTTSATTAAAAGTATATTTAAAAATACAAAAGGAAAGAATAGTCAGTAGCTAAACTTTCTACAGTATCCTGGGGAAGATAAGGCATTTCAGCACAAGCTTGCTTTGGGGCCAGTTTACACTTCCATTAGCAGCAGAATCTCTTGCACTCTGAAGTCTCTTTAGCTGCAGAACAGCTGGAAGAAAACTTAGATGTATAATAATAATTTAAAAAAATAAAATACATAAAGTAATAATAAAATCAGCCCCTTACTAGTATATTTATGACAATATTTCCAAGCTTTTGTCAAGAGAAGTTTAAACAACTATATGATAAGAGGACAGTACTGGTGGATTTGGTGATGTGTTTAAATCACCAGATAATGTTAAGAGATTACTGTGAGGACAAAAACTCAGGGTTACAAATCAAAGGAAATCAAAGACCATATTATTCTGTCTTTGCTACACTGAACTCCTACTTTTGTTCAGGAAAATTCTGTTAGGCAAAGCAGCACAGAATATTAGAATTGAGTTTTGTCTGGTGTGATGACAGGGAGAAATATATACCAGCTGAAAAGCAACATGCTTTTATTCAAAGAAAAAAGAACAGTATACTTTAGTGATCTTTAGTCTTTTCCTTTAAATGTATTATGATCATTCTGGTTTTCCTTCCTTCCTTCCTTCCTGCCTTCCTGCCTTCCTTCCTTCCTTCCTTCCTTCCTGCCTTCCTGCCTTCCTGCCTTCCTTCCTTGGAACCGGCTGCCCAGGGAGGTTGTGGAATCTCCTTCTCTGGAGATCTTCCAAACCCGCCTGGATGCCACCCTGTGCTTCAGGTGTCCCTTTTGGAGCAGTGAGGTTGGGCTAGATGATCACTGGAGGTCCCTTCCAATCTCAACCATTTTGTGATTCTGTGAAAATGTGCAACTTCTCTGAGTACCTGTGCCCATGCCTCCTGCCTCTCTGTTGTCACAGGAAAAAGTGTTTTCATATAGTCTGTAAAATTTCTCTTGTTTCGGCTTGTGGCCATGGTCTCTGATCCTCTCACCATGCAGCACTGTGAAGAGCCTTGATCCATCTTATTCTTATGTATTATGCAGGAGTGCCAAAAACTGTTTATTTTATTTTATTTTTTTTTTTGGCGGGGTCTGCTTAGTGAAAAAGTATGCTTAGGAAAATGGTTAATGCAAGCACATTTCCATCTGGCTCGGGTGGGCTTAATTTCAAAGATGACTCAGAATGTAGAGCAAAAAGTAGTTCTAACATTCCCAGAAAAACAAGCTAGATCTGTGTAATATAAAATATTTAGTGCTATTTGATGAWTGACCTAGGACCTCAGACAAAGCTCACTTAAGTCAATTATATTTTCAATAGGGATTGCTATGGTATCTTTTCTATTTCCTCTTCAATGAGCTGTGATATTGGAAAATATAATAGATCTCAAATGAACATTCCTACTGATAGAGCAATGAACATTAAAATGAGATATTTTAGTGAGGTAAYCTATTTCTATATATTATCATAAAATAAACATAAAATGTTTCATAATGTACTGCACTTCCATCATATTGAGAATTAGACCTTACTTCTCAGTTAAAGGAACTGAAAAAAGGCTAAAAGCTAGGAAAACTGTAAGATTATTTGTGCTTTATTTCTTCTCAGTCCTTAATTCTCCAAAGATCAGTAATCTGCGTGCTTTTCCAAATATTCCAATTGTACTGTACTTCATTGCACAGACCATAAAATAGCAAAAAAGTTAGTGTTGCTATATTATTTGAAGCTTGTCAGCCCTGTGATCAAATTAAGTTTGTAGGATCAGTTGACCAAATGCCAAGATGTGGGTAAACAAACACTCTGTGTGCATCAAGCAGGAATGCCCGGTGGGACTGAAAAGGGACTACACACTTTCATTAAAACATTTCTGCTAACATTTAGCTCATATAAAACATTTAGCTCAGCTGGAATAGCTTTGCAAAATAAAATAAAAAACATTAACGTCACTTATAGGTATGCATATGTTGCAAACAAGGAAACTAGAAGAGCCTTATAGCATATGGCTTAATTAAGTGTGGGTAGGGAGAGGAATTATATGTACTAAAGTGTATTTAGGTTGTTATGGGCTTTGCTGAACTGTATTTTTTTCTATCATTGAAAACTGTGGAGGTGAAAATGATGGCAATCAGTTCTGGAAGGGCAGCAGATTAGCATTTTCAGAATTATATATATAGACAGTTGGGATGAAACTAATTCTCCATTTTAAATGTATTTTATATTTCTAAGCAATCATTTATAGTGCATTTTCCTGCATGTCTTTGAGACAATTGATAACCACATGTTAAATAATTAGTTAGTAGCCAATTGTTATATACTGTTGTCTGGAAATGTATCACATGTATCACATGTATCACATTTTTTAATCCTAATCTCTAATCTATAGAATTGCTCAGGGAAGACCTTCAATTAAGTTTGTTAATGTGCTGAGGTCTCACAAATACTGCTTTAAGTTTTACAGAAACATCTAGATAACATCTCTGTCACAAAAAAATAAAAGTTTTATTCACCTTACCTATATAAACTGGAGTTTTTGATAGCAAGGCATGTTGAAAATCTCTAAATTTAGCTTTATTTTTTCCTGTAATATGTTTCATTTTTTTCCTACAAGAAATGCATCACATTACTGTCTAAAAAAAAACATTACTGTATAAAAACATCCTAAGAGATACCATTAATACTTTCATATACAGCCTTCTATGAGAATTTATGACAAACATGACAGAAAGTACTATTTGCCAATAGAGCTGTTTTCCTTCCCAGTGCAGTATTTACAAGGAAGACACCTGYGTTACAGTCTTTGCTTATATGTGGAATGATTCATCTTGACATAGTCCTTACAGAGGGAAGTTGTATGACAGGCAAATTATAGACTTTATTATGAAGGAGTACACACACAAGAGGAGGAAAATGTAAATGCGTAACTGTGAATTATAAAGAAGAATTATCTGAAAACATTTTAACATTTTAACATATGCAAGAGAATGATTTTTTTTTTTTAAATCTGTACTTCTTGAGTAAAAGTGAAAACAAGAAAGCAAAACTCCCCTTCTGGTACACAACACCTGGGTAATACAGAAGAACTGGCAATTTATGAAATGTAAATAAAGATGACAGCAATAAGAAGAAATACATCAAATGTCATGCCCAGAAATGTTAGGAATAAAGCATTTTAATGTATTAGAAATGCTAGAGTCAAATTTAGTAAAGGAACATCACAGTGCCTAGCACTGTATCCATATTTCAGGAGAGACCTTTATCAGTTGGAGAGGACTCAGAAAAGAGTTACAAGGTCAGAAAAATATATGTCTTAAAATTTTTGAGAAGCTGCATTACTTACTTCTTTTTAAAGTAGGTTAAAGGATTATTTCAACACCTCTTATCAGAACTAACATATGAGACAGCTTCTGATGTACAATTCCAGACATTGCATATGCATTGTTGCTAGGTTCATATGTGAAAAATATTATTGAGGTTACTGAAGTCTTTCACTACATCTAAGAAGTACTCTAATTTTCAATAAAAGGTGCAGTCTCGTTGCAGAGTTTATCGCGGAAAGTTCTTTGCCTCCACAAATGGCTATAACCAAAGAATCTGTGAATTTGTTATAAAAGGGACATGCTTGCAAAGGTTTCTCAGTCTGGATAAACAGCCTCAGAAGACTGTTGATAGTCTTCTGTATACCTAGAATACCTAAGGCATACTGGTTTGTAGAAGTAGCCTGAGATGTATGCAAACCTAGGCTATGTCTTCATGCCATATTGTGTATTTTGAATTCTCTTAGCTATGGTTCTGCATGCCACAGAGGCTTCTTGGGTAACCTTGGCCCTTGGCCACAGGTTCCTCCTATGGACACAGGACTTGGACATATACTTGAGAAAGCAGCTAGAGGCACAGTACTTTTCGAGTACTCTTGCGAATTCATCCTATAGCGCTCCTTACTGCAAAACCTCTTTCCTTACTGTGGTTTTAAACATGTTGATATTGGTAAGAACAGAGTGGCTCGGTGTGTTAGAGAATTCAGAATCAATTTTACCCCTAGACACATTCTTAAAGGTAGAAAGTATTTTTGAAAACAAAGACTTGTAACTTTGTGATAAAATCATTACAAAAAAAAAAGTTTTGATTCCATCGGGCAGTGAAAATTTTGCTTAGTTCCTGTCATCCCATTCATTTGTAGGACAGACTCCTCAGCTTCTACAGCCTAGTACTGTCATGTCCTATAAAGGTCCTTATTGTTAAGACTGAAACTTCTCTGAGATTTCCTTTTCTTTGTCCTTAAAATGAAATTATTTCTCTCCTTTTTTCTCTTTCCCTGTGCTCACTTTTAAGACATAGTACATATTTTATGAAGGAGTCCTTTCTACATTTCCAGTTGCTTTCTGTTACTTAGAATTGGAGGAGCCTTATACTTTTACTCTCGTAATTATTATTACTTACAATATCATACCACTGCAAATGCTATTTAGTGCTACATCTTTTTAAGATGTCAGCTTACAACAGTATAAGCTGTGCACAGATTTTATAAGGGACATACGAGCACAAACAAAGCTGAATTCATGGCTATGTTGACAAGTCGTTCAAGCCACATCTTACACTTCGAAAACTGAGAGAACATGGTGATGGACTCTGCTTGTTGCCTGTGCCAAAAGAAGGAAGGAAGGAAGAAAAGAAGGAAGAAAGGAAGGAAGAAAGGAAGCAAGAAAACAACACACACTTTTAAATGCACTTTAAATATGCCATTGGCAAATGATAGGCTGAACAAAAGTCACTATTCTGTTTTTAATGGGTAGATACCTATTTCAAAAAAGTGTTCATTTGTAGTTTAGACTTGCTCATAATTCCACCTTTTCAAATCATTAAGTCACTAGTTGAGGCCTTGGACATTTCTCAAAAAACAAACAAATAAACAAAAACCCACACAGATGATTTATGGTTACATCTTTTATTAATATTCAGAAAAGAATAGCTTGTTTCTCTAATTATAGCAAGGCTAACGAGGCTCCGTTTCATTTCAAGCCTTTCTCAACAGGACTTTTCTGAAAGTTTTAGTATGTTATTCGCTTCTCTGGAGACAAACATTTTCTACATCTTCTTGTAGAAGATGTAGATCTTCTACACTACCTTGTGGCTTCCTACAGACCTGCTGCTCCACCAAACAGATTACACACTTTGCCTCTACTGAAACCTTTCTTGCTCACATAGTTGTTTTCTGAGCAGCTTCTTAAGAAGCCCTTATTTGAGATAATGGCTCTTTCAGGCTCACCTCTTTCATCCCAAAAGATGATTTTGTTTTAATACAGAGCATGTATAAAAGCCAGTTCTGGTACTGACGAGCTTCAACACGTTCTGATTTTACTCCAGACCTCCCTGAACAAAATATCAATTGCCTGGGATATCTGTAGCTGATAATTAGTTAAATTAGTTCCTGTTTGGAAAATGCTGCTGCCTCTGACAGCTGAGATATTTAAAACTGTGCCTCACTTCGATATCTTTTCACACTTGCATGAAATGCCTTTGGCAAAAAAATAGTTACTGATTTTATTTCAGAATGAGCAGCTAGTTAGCTTTTCAAAGGATCAAACCCGAATTTACTGGCAAAATAGATGTTAGGTTTTACACAGTGTTTTACAAGTAGTCTTTTTAATAATGTTGTTAAGTGAGATAAGTAATAAAAAGTATCTTTTCAGTTTCTGCAATATGTTGGCAATACTATATGCTACTAATTTAAAATAAAGCATTCCTAAAAAAGATATTAAAATACATTTCAATGTTTCTGCGATTCAATGGAGAAAAAAAAATCTTTCTTATATGGATTTGCCAATTTAATTTGTATTCTGAATTTCAAAAGTATAATTTTTCCCATCCACACTTTTTCCCCAAAACGGATAGAGCATTTACTAGGTTCAAGAATTTTACCCATATGAAAGGACCAAGGAGGGAGGGTAGGAAGAAGAGAGAAATCTAGTCTGTTTTTATCCATCTTGTAAAATACTATGAAACCTGCCACGTGCAGTCATAGCTCCCCAGGCATGATGAGGGGAGAGAAATAGGGAATTACAAGATGTCCTCTGTGTGGCTGTACCTTAGCAGGAATCCTTGCAACCTGATATAAACATGGTATTAGCATTGGGGGGTCACCAGAGTTGTTGCAGTACTTGTATGAAAATGATTCAACAGCCCCCCATTATTACATATAATAACATATACCACATAAACCATTAATGGTGAAACTGGCAAAGCCTTAAAAAGATATGACTTTCATATACTTATTACTCTTCTTCTTTACTCAGGTGACAGTTTTAGGAAAGATAGCTGCTAATTTAACAGAAAACCTGAAGACATGACATAGTGTGTGTCCCTCACCAATAGAGAAGTTAATGCTATGACTGAAGTATGTTTTCGGATCTGAGAGATGCAATATCATTCCTTATAATTTAAAAATGAGAGTGGTTGCATGAGGATGTGATAAATGCCTCTTAAATAATCCTTCCTTAACGCCCACTAAAGTTTTTTTTAARAAGTCAGAAGTTCTGACTTCAGAGAAATCTTAAGTTTTGGGTGCTTGTTTAAGCTATACCCATTGCTGCCTGACATGTCTTTAAAGGTTTATTCTCTTATAATGGATAGTGCTTGAAATAATAGTAAATACATATACACCTATTTTTCTGAGTGATAAAAACATGCAGGTCTCAAATCATCTCTTCAAGTTGCTATTAACTGTGACCCAAGCACGGAAATTTCTTGGATTCCCTAAGGAATTCAATCTAAGGAAAAGAATGAAAATCGAAAGTTACAACAGATACATTAAAAAAAAAAAAAAAAAGAAAGAAAAGGAGAAAGAGAGAGAGAGAGAGAGAGAGAGAAATCTTTGGTGTTTGTTTTATTCACCCTTCTTTAGCTATGGGACAGTCTTCCATGCTCACATTTCTTTATCAGTCAGTAATATAAAAGCCTCAAGACAGCCTGATATGTAAAAGACTCCTGCAAACACTAGAGACATAATTATCTTCAAAAACTTTACAAAGTGTTTTATGCAACACATTTTTTAGTGTTCATCAAGTTCAGAAAATTTTCACTTTGTTTCTGCAAATTTTTTGATCACTACAGCTTAGACACTTGAGAGAAAATAAATCAAASAATTCAGCTGAAGCTATTGGAATCCAAAGCATTTTAGCATAAGTTCATGGTTGTTATTATAAAAGGACATTTTCTTGTTGCTTACTTTGTAAATAATATAGCTCCCCTCTTAAAGAGCAAACAGCCCACTCACTGTCACCTTCCACTTCAATCACCTTATATCTCAGTAAAATTTGTTGCTTTGCTTCTCTTTAAATGCTTTAGATATATTCTTGTTTACCAACTTGAGCYAAAGTGCTACTTTTGGAATTTCACTGCTCTCATCTCCCCATTTTCCTACTGTATTTCAGTACATTAAAATCCACTTTTTAACTTTGGTGAAATGACCAGTTGCTATAAYATACACTCTCACTTTTATGAGTTTTTCTGTCCTAGCTCGTGTGTCTCATTTGGCTCCTCAAATCAACTTGCAGAAATCTACATTTCAGCAGGTAACTTTTGCAGATCAATATGACCATGATCATCTTCTTTAGATAATGACACTGATTTAAGAAAGGGTGTCATCCTACTGTTATTTACTTTAACTTTTTCAGTAAAAAATGCTCTATATGAAGTYGTTTTGGAACAACAAGTTTTGGAATGTGTTATCTGTGAATATAATTAAATTTCATTTCCAAATATACAGTGCAGGGTACTGGGTTCAGTACTAAAAACCACTGAAGCAAGGGCCACAGCCTTCCAACTCATCCCCTGAGCACAGAGCTACGTATATATAACCTCTGCATAATACATGACTACAGGGCACCTTCGCTAAAAATGGACAGAGGCAGCCGCTTCTGTGGATCTCAGTGCTGAAGCCAGAAGAAGTGTGTTTTCCTTTCACAAGTGCAGACAATATTTAATGGGCTGTGGCTGCAGCTGTAACGTCCCCAGTAGACTAGCAATTATGGTTAATTTCTTTCTAGTTTTCATAAGTTTAATGATTCCCAGTGAGGTTTTTGATGTTTTGTTTACATGTTTTTCCCTTTCTCAGAAAAACCTGCTGTTTTATTCTGGTATTTCCACCAGAACCAACAACACATGATGCATAGTCCAATTAATTTCATTTTTACTAATGATAGCCTCCCATATTAACCAGTATCCAGACCTTGTATTTTATACAATCATGCTGTGTTTGGAAATATGAAAAATCCAGTAAAATAGACCATAGTATTTCTATAAATGTTTATCACAATTAGGATTTCGAATAAAGCATATGGCACTTTAATGGCACAGATCTGACAAATGAGGACTTAGCAAATGTAACAAATGTTCAAAAAGCACTCCTTGAGGAATTACACCATTAAAATAGCAACAGAAAAAAAAAGTAGAAGTTTTTTCAGGTTCAGAATGCAAGTATCTGAGAGGAAGAAAGGCTGAGATTTGAAACTGAGTTTAAACTTCAGGCTTTTTGCTGTTTTTAGATAATACTTACTCTTGCTTTAATTTTTTTTCCTTTCAAAAAATCATTTACATTTTCATTCAACTTTGGAGCAAGAGAGAGCTTTTTGGAAACTCTTTTCCAAATTGTAAAGACTTCTCAAAATTTAGTAAGCGAGTTGGTTAGATCAAATATATTTAAACAAAATAGAAGCATTTGTTTTGTATGAAACTAAATATTTTCAAAATTAATGATTTTCCTTCCCTCACCCCCTGTCATGTCATTTAATTTTTGTTTTACTTTTGGTTCAGCCTGAGACAAACTGTTTCCCTATATTCTTTTTGAATCCTATTCATTAATTTCCCTTCTCTGTATGGCAGTGACAAAATGGAAAAAAAAAAAGGACGTATTCAATTTAAACTACATACTCTTCTGTTTTAAATAAAGAATATCTGATAAGACGAATAGCTTATGTATCTATTTCCTTCCATGAAGATCAGTATTGCAGGAATTTCTCATCAGTCAGCTCTGTTGGAGCCAAGCAATTCTACACATCCCTATGGGTACCGTTTTCCTCAGGTTGTTCTCATCATGCTCGAGCTGCGCCAAGTTGATTCAGGTTCTCCCTGGCAATTGTTGTCAGGGACATCCCCAGTAATGAGTGGGTTGTCATGTTGCAGGCTGCTTAAAAGTGAGTCCAAATCCATGTCAGAGGTATATAACTTTCTTTCATCCTTCCTGGACTTAATTCACTATCCAATAGCTCAATGCCAGCCCACAGTTACACAGTAAAACAAATGGCCTCAGTCAATAATAGTATGAATACTGACAGGATGGTCAATGGGATGCTCAACAGGATGTTCAACAGATTACAGCAAACACATCAGTGGACGTCAGTATGGACACTGAAGAGATAATCCAGTGCAAAATTTCACAATACTCAGATACTTAAAATGTGAGTTTGCATTGTCACTTTCCCTTTTCTGACTAGGTTTGCTCAGCCCTCATGTGGTCACAGGAGGGCCACAGCAACCTACAGTATAGTCACTCCAGCTGTGGAACACCTCAGAATCCTAAATTCCTGAGGAGCACCCCAGAGAAAACCACTGTTCTATGGGCTGCACCATCCTGAGCCCCATGTTTTCCTGTGTAGCGCCTATTACCTCTACTGAGGCAATGAAGATGTAGTTGTTATTACTTTTGTGATAATTTGGCTTGCTATTTTCAATTTCCTTTTAAAGGGCAAACAAGAACAATTTTACAGCTGGTTATGTTGCCGTCCACCAAACTTAATTCTAGCATAAAGAATGTACTTAAAGTGAGGGCTAGTGACTTAATTGTCTCCTTAAATTCAAAATAACCATCCCAGAAACCTCCAACCAGCTGCTGTCTCACCCTGGGGATCTTTCACTTTATGAATTAAGYTCAGAGAGTGTTCTAACTCTAAAGTTCACTTGATGACACTTTGACACATGTGCAAAATTCCCCATTGTGAAAAAGAAATTAGTGTATTAGAACAGGTTGAAAAGCAACAGAGTAGACTTTTCTCTCCCAAACAGATTCAGCCCAGTGGGCTTTGTCAGATTATTTCTAAAAACAGTGACTGGATTGAAGTCTGATCCTCACAGTTCAAACATAAAACATTTATAGCATCTCTTTTTTTTGTAAAATGCATCAGAAGAAAGAGCTGCTGTCAACCCTGCCTGCCTCAAACAGGGTAATTGTTGGAGCAAGAATGCAGAATGTGTCTTTTAACCTCCACTGCTTAAGAGGATTTATGGGCACAGCTCCAATACTCCTAGAATATGACCTAAACACCTGTTATATGATGTTTTGTTATAAATAAGCTTTAGTCTTTAGCTAGGAATGGGACTTTGGAGATAGAAATTTACGATTCTCAGGAACAGAGAGAAAACAGAAAATCATTTTGTAGTCTACAGGATTAGTCATCCATCCACAGCAGTGGTCAACCTGTCCTAGGTGACCCTGCTTTGATCAAGGGCTTGGACTAGATAATCTCCAGAGGTCACTGCCAACCTCAACTACTCTGTGACTGTGATCCAAAAATAGGGGAGATTTAGATTCTGGCATCTGTTTTGAAAACTATATTTTACAATAGAAAAATATAGTTTCAACTCACCTGAGTATAGTCCTACTCAAGACCATCATGACCCTAGGAAAAAGTTTATTGTAAAGCAGTAAAATTAAAAAAAACTCACAACATTTGAACATTTTGTGGCTATGCCTATCTATAAACAGAAGCATAAAGGCAACAAACTTCAAATTCCTAGTTAACTCTAAATGCATAGCTTAAAAAATTAAAAGCTTAAAAAGAATGAAAAATGGTGTGATGCAAAGGTAGTGGCCTGAACTGAGTAAATAAGTTGAGGAACTGAAAAATAATAGCTAAGAATCAATGCACAGTTTCTATTAGYGCTACATATGCTAGCTATATCAGCTGTATCAGTTTAGCTAGTGTCAGTAAACAAGTGTATTTCCCATTTTCTAGAGATGTTCTAACAGAGGAAAAGTTATTTTAGATTTGTCATCGCATGTGACTTTTGACTTCTCAAATATTGACAGTTATATGCAAGGTAAATGAAGTTCTTCTAGCCCATTAGTTAAACATAGTATAGTTCAAGCCCTGATAGGCATATACTCTGGCTTCAAGAAGCTACTGCCCCAGCTTGGTGCTATCAGCAGCTCCTGGTACTCCTGGCTGAACTGTCCTCGGGAGTGCTCCCTTCTGGGCAAAGATGCAGTTCATGTTCAGCAGATCAAAGTAGAGCATGCCAATTAAAGATATTAAGTAAATACAACTTTAATCAATATATCTCATATTCAAGTCAAGGTAAGTCAGTTGAGCAGATCCCATTATTTTGACTGATGGCCRCCAGCTTCATAAACTGCTTCCAGGGGGTCTCTAGTAAACAATTACAAATATAAGGCCTATTCCTAATAGCCTGTCCCCATTTCAAGACTAGCCAACTTGCCAGTCAGGTCCTCACCTTTGAGCACTCCCAATCTGCCTATCCTGGTGGGACTCTGCACACACAGGTGTGCTCTCTCCAACCACCTCCTGTCTCAACAGCAGCAAGACCCTGGGACTATGGCCTGTCCTCTCTACARGACACCCACCTCCACTCCTTGTCTCACAGAGGGTTGCCAGCCACCTGCCATCTCCTGCCTCTGTGTTTTGCTTCTTCTCTCCAGGTGGTACCCCAAGGCACCTKATTACTGAGGGACCCTTTGTGGTTGGAAGAGGCTGCCCAGAGAGGCTGTGGAGTCTCCTTCTTTGGAGATCTTCCAAACCCGCCTGGATGCCACCCTGTGCCACATGCTCTGGGTGTCCCTGCTGGAGCAAGAGGGTTGGAGTAGATGGTCTCTAGACGTCCCTTCCAACCTCAACCATTCTGTGATTCAACAGAGGAGGCCAAATGCCTTGGACACTACCTGCCCTCTCTCTGCTCTGGTTCAGGGGGCTCACAGCTGATCCCTGGAGGCAACCAAGCACACTGCCAGTGTCCATGCAGGAGTCCTATGTAAGCAGGCTGCCAAAGGCTCACTGGGGTTATTCCAGTACCATACTTGCATGGAGTTGTATGGCTCAGTTTTCAAAGTGTGTTCTTTGCAATAATTCTTACTTTTATTCTTTGCAATAATTGCTTCTTGCACAAGATAGAAATAGGTCATTGTATTCCTCTGCTACGAAGACTATTCCTCTGTTCTATTTCTCTATTGCATTCCTCTGCTATTTCCTTTAAAGCAGAAGAAGTGGAAAGCAAATGAATAAACTAAAAATATCCTCATATATGYTTATACTTCTGTTATTTAATCAAAGATGAAAATGTCAGTGATATTAAATAGTAATTCACCACAGCTAAGAGTTAGGTCTCCATTTTGCTTCCATATTCAGTATGTTTGCCTCTAGCATTTAAAGCAATTTCATTTTGAGAAGCTCAGAGCTGGGCCTGGCAGAGATAAAAAGGGACAATAAACAAACAGGGAGATGTTTGAAAAAAATCCTACAATAAAAATTCTGTATATAAAAAATTAACAGTAACAAGACCTCTATTTAATTTTCAGTCAAAGCACAATGTGTCCAAAATTGCCTTATAATGAATAAATAGCTACTAGTTACACAGATAATACTCATAATTAAAGTAGAGTTTTATTTTGGTAAGAAAACCTTGGTAAATAAGCAGTAGAAATTGACAGAATTCTAAGAAATTGTTATGCATAGCTCCATAAATAAAAAAAAATGCAGGACTCTAAGAAAATGGACTTTAAAGGACTAACAGAAATCAAGCGCAGATCTGTTCATAAATATACTCCCACATCATCAAAATGAGCAACATTTTAGTATCAATGAATCAAAGCTGTCTTCAGTTCTGTAGCAATTAGTCACCCCTATCTTTGATTGTCATCACACTGGTTGCATGGAAACACATATAATTCATATAACCATTTACATTTGGCTGTCTAAATTATTTCCCTTTATTAAACCTGTTCTCAATATATTAGTTTTATTTCAATAACATTTTCTCTTTCAAGATGATGCCTTATTATTTCATGATTAATGTGCGGCAGCAAATAAATGCTAAATTAAGTCTGTATGGGATGCACTAGACTGTATATAAGTCACTCATCTAAAACCAAGGCTGATTCCCAAGGTGAATGGAAGATTTGCTCCTGCCTTTCCCTGTAAAAGCACACAGTAAACATTAGTTTTTGGATCATGCAAGCATAAGACCATGTTATAGAATAATCCAGCTGATCCTTTTTTTTTTTTTTTTTTTATCCTCCAGCATTTTATGTATAGAAATTGTTAAGAACATTTCTGTGCAGTTACTACAGAAGTTTGTTCTTTACACCACATTTGTTAGGACAGGCTGAAATGTGGTCAGCAGAAATGGAACAGAACTGCCCAGGGTGACTTTTGGAGAGAGAAGGGAGAGGGAAAGAGAGACAAGAGGTGAGACACACACAAAAGAGAGACACTGGTAGCCCTTTTTTTTCTGAAGATGACAAAGAACAAAAGACAGTACTTGAGTCTGTTGCACCCTTAAGAGCTAACATTATGCAACAACTAAAATATGCTTAATATTTTCCCCAGATCTGGCATCCTGTCTTTTTGTTCCATACATTTCTCATCTTCCCTGGCTTCTTCATTCTATTTCATCTTTTTATCCTTGCTACTGTAATTCCAAGTATTTTCTACCTTTTTCATATATATGTACAAAGAGAGAGAGAGACAGGATTTTTCAAAGGACTTACAAATCTCCCGTTTCAGTTTATAGCCCAGATAGAATTGAGGGGGATCAGAATTGAGCTGCTGGGAGTCAGCAACTTATTTTCCCCTAAATCCTCATGCTTTCTTCCCTGTTATTGCCAAGAAAGAGGTTCAGAAAATCTTCTTTCTCTGTTGGTTGTCTTCGTGTGACTAAGTTTCTCCAGAGCTAGTGACTTTGCCCTCATGGTTCCTCCAGAATAGTTCCCCTAACTGCAACAGGGGAAGAATTGTTGTGGTAGATTATTTACTAGCATCATCATTGCACTGTCTTGCAGTCTACCAAACCCATTTATTTCTACCWCTGGTTCCTTATTTTTTCTCTGCTTTTATAAGCACAGAAAAAAAAATATATCTAGAACTACAAAAAGGTGTCCCTTTGATGGCTTTGGAGAAGTGGTACTGGAGCTGGAGGGGTCTTGTCTTCCCCATGATATATACAGTTTCAGCTGATTTTTTCATCTGCTGTAGGGTAAGATAATGCTCTTCTTTGAAGGGCCTGTTTCTCTACACTAACTCTAAAGGAGGTTTTAAATTAGTTTTAGTTTAGATGCCTTTTTATACTTTTATAGCTATTAAACCTGTCAAATGAATTTAACCTGTATTGTCTAAAGTCCTTATATGTGGCAAAATATTTTGCCCATGAAATATAAATTTTAAAACAACTAAATTTATTACATCTTTAAGGTGTAGATCTAGTGGTAGCTCTAATAGATGTGTAGACATCTTGTTTTTATTTTGGTATTCACTCTAGATTTTGTATTTGGGAAGCCTTTTGGTGTGTTTTATTCATTCTTTCCCCATCCCTAACATTAAGCATCTGAAGAAATATCATTTGTCATTGAGTTACACATTCCTTCCAATACCCATGTTATTCATAAAATAAAATTCTGTAAATTCATTAAATTCATAAAATAATATAAATAAATTCCTATAATGTTTATAATATTTTTCAGAATGTGGACATGAGCAATAACTCAGGGCAAAATATGACTTCAATATGTAGTGTTAGTTCCTATTCTTAAGATCCTTTCTCATGTCACGATGAAGGAAAAGTGGCAGAAACATAGCAGAATAAAAAAAGTGCCACAATCACATCATGTCCTTTTGATAAATGAATATAAGCAAAATAAATATTGGAATATATTTCCGTAGTCAAAAAAAAATTCTCAATAATTTCCTTATGATCAATGACTTTTTGCAGCTAATTAATTTTGTTCATCGATATTGTAGGAAGTATATATTGTCTCAAATGCTTGATATGAGCATGTACACAGTGTTTCCAAGTGCTCCTGCCCCTGATTTTTAATGAGCTATAATGCATCTCAAATTAAATCAGATTCTGCATTTATTCCTTATCTTTTTCTTTTATTGAGGTATTTATATCTATGTTGGTACAGTTCCTTCCTTCTAGTATGTACTGACCTGATATACTTGTTGTTTTCCCAGCGACTTTGACTAACAGAAGCATGTTACTTATTTTCTCACCTCAGTTTTTCTTCATGTTCTTGGCTTTTTCTGTGAAGTGTTTAATTACAGCTATCCACYTAATTTCATTCCTATCCATTTCATTTTGTTGCCCTCTTCCTTTACCTATTCTGTTACTTTGACATCTTAWTTTAAATATTTTACTGTCTCTAGGTTATGATGTCTATTTTCTTCCTCAAACTTATTTTCTAAACCTCTATTTTCCTCCCTGTTCCCTGTAGAAAAAACACCAGTCTGCTAAACTCCAATCGTGGACCTTCTTTAGGATCCTGCTCTTTTCTCTCACTGTGGTTTGCTTTTGGGATTCTTAAGCAATCTTCACATAAAGGGAATCAAATTCTTATTCCCCTAATATCTGAGCATGAATTCCCTGTTCAGCACACATCCATCTTCTATCCAAATATGTGCTTAATATAGGCCAAATGCAAAAAAAATCAACATTTCGAGAGCAAATTGTTCCCTCCTGCTTTGTAGAGGGAGGGAGATCCAATTTGCAAAATTCTTTATATAAGAACTTGTAGTTAATATTTAGTTACCTACAGTTATCTACAGTTACCTATAAGCTTGGCATTAATAAACCATAAATCTATACCACTCATATAATTCTATGTTGTTAATTGACACTAGGCACAACAGTAATGAAACTCAGTTTCTGGATGAATATCTTCCTGATCCAGGTTTGAAAACCATTATGAAATGGTTTTCCTCCTATTTTCCTGCAGTGCATTATCTGTTCTGCTTCACTCCATTAGCTTTGGTCAGAGCAGCAAGATTTCTATTATCATCTTCTCAGATAATCAGCTGCTGCAGAAGAGAGGCTCTCTAACTTTCTTCTTAAAAGCTCAGTGAAGGCATGTTTATTCCCTCCTGCCTATTTCTGTTCATTGACAGGGACCTGAACATCTAATGTGTATTTATAATTCTGCCTTTTTTTTTTTTCAGGTGCCAAATAAAAGTAACTGCCAAATAAAAAATAAGTGTCAAATAAAAAATAAGGAGTAAGGAAAATATTTCTTAGTATATGCTTGAAGAATTAGACACTGTAAATACTGGTGATGCTAAGAAAACTCGCCAACCTGAGATGAGCCAGGCAATTTATATGTAAAATAACTAATAGCAGCATTGGACAAACAGCTACGCCAACTGTTACTCCAAATGGAAACTTCTTTTATTACCTATGTATTCTCCTTATTTTGTAATTTCTCTTAAAAAAGTGGTCTGTATAACATGATAATCAAAGACGGTAACAAGAACTCAACACTCACTTTACTGGATTCTGCAAGTTTGCTCACACATGCTAGCTTAATCTGCATGTAAACTGATGACCTGGCAAAACTGGCCTTTCAAAGAAACATATGGCAGAGATAATCACTGTGAAATCCTTAAGGCCTTGCAAATCTTTGGAAAGGCATCTGAGCAAGCTGTTCAGCTCAATCAAACCTTTACAATTTTATCTTTGCCAAAAGAGATCAAAGCTCTGTTTCAGCATTTTTTACCACCACAAGCCAAAAACTATCTTTCATAAATACTCTTCTAAGTCTGTATTTGACTTATTAGCAAATTTTGTTATTTAGCACAAGTAATAAATTGGAGTTTATACACAAAATTATTAATGCATCTTTCTTTTAAAATACACATAAATAACTATATAACTATGCAATATATATAAAAACATTATTATTAAATTATTTATTTGACCTCTGAAAGTATTTGTCTGGCACTTTTATTTTTCCATTAATCACTATGATAAAAAAAAAGCAGGTACATAAGGCCTCTCTCACAACATATAAACACAAATGTGCCTAAAGGGACACTGAGCTAAAAGACAACTGCTACTGCAAATCCACTTATAAAATCCCTATGGAAATATCCATGAATGTCTAGAATGCCTACACCTGACCATGTCAGGTCTATAGTAGCATTAGTGTCATGTGAAAGTTTCTTCTAGAATCGTGCTAGTTTGTTGAGTAACTTTGTTAAAAACATTTTATAAGGTGCATCAGAGTTTCTTCACAGTTTCTTTAACCTAACTTGCATTTTACCACACTTTAAGAGTGGAATATTAGATATTCTCAGTTTAAATAGTTATCGAGAAAGCAGAAAGTTAGGCCATTATTAATCTTTTAATTATCTATCTATCTATCTATTTATTTATTTAAAGGTGACATAAAGCATATTTTTCAAATTGCTAAGGCAGATGGCTAAGTCAGACTTTAGACATAAGTTGAGCTTTTCCAGTCATCCTTGTTAAGYTTCACTTTATAATCTTACAGAGATGAGTTATGGAGTTGGTGTATGACCTGCATTTACTGACACACCTAGTGATGAGAATTTGAAAAGTCATGTATAAATCTAACTGTTCCTACATAGAGAATTTTCTTCTGGAACCTGAACTTGGAATTGAAAAGACATTGGGAAAATAAAAAAGTGCAGGCTTTGCTTATTTAACTGGCAAAAAGCTACTTAACCTAAAGCTTTTCAGTGATATTCAGATTCTCTCCAGTGAAGAGAATCAGATAATACTACATGACTAGCTACTTAGCACACAGGTAACAAAGTAGAGAAGACTTTCTCTTCACCAGCAAGAGAAGGTTAATCCAATATCTACAACACCCCTCTTACTTACCATGACAGAGAAATAGTTTTATTTACGTCTTCCATATTAATTCATGACATGTTTCTCAGAAAGCACCGCTGACAGTTTATTTTCTGCAGTGCATGTAATATAGATCAGTTACAATTTGTACCTGTACATAAATAGCTGTATCTCTGATTTTTTTTTCTGCTATAGTGACTCTTGCAAGCCATTATGGTATAGATTTTGAGCTCTCCAACTATAAAGCTTAATAAACACCCTGTTGAACACAGTTGGAATCACTTTSAGATCCAATGTTTCACATGTGCTCTCCAAACCAGTCAAGCTGCATACAACCACTGCAAGATAACTGGTTCCCTCTTGGTGCTCCCCTGGGACCCTTTTTGCACTTACCTCCAACGGAGGGTGACCGAACCTCTCTCTTAAATGCCTTGAGAGTTGTTGGGTTGACCTGTGGTCCACCTCTGAGCAGGTTCTYCCTGGCATGGGGGATTGCAGAGAGTTGCAGCTGTGGCTGTGCCATCATGGGAAACTCTCATGCTCAACAGCTGGYTACTGGCAGCTGTGCCTGTCCTCAACATGAGATCTGCTGCTCTATGGGCATATCCATCATGTTAGCTGCTAGAATTGCCTCACATGGTACATGTCCAGTGCTTGAAAGAAATGTGCCTAACAAACATTGCTGGAAGCACATATTAACATCATATGAACACACAGAGCAGGAGGTAAGTAATTGCTTCTTGGGCACCGCCCGAGAGCAGCAGAGTGTGGAAACTGGATCCTGTTTTCAGTGTCTTCTTTTTATTATTGTTTTTCTTTCTAGAAACACAAATCTTACAGGAACACTTGAGAATTAAGTTCAATATAATGTCACCTGTTCCCATTCTCTTACTTCCCACTTTAATGTTTTACCTGTTGTGTTTGAACTTCCTTCTTTCTCAAGTCAATGTTGAAAATTATAGTTTAGATTTCTTTYGAAACTGCTGAACTCCACTGCTTGTATATAATCCCTAAGGGCAACTGGAAATATTGGACTTTTCACATACCCAGGATTAGAGTTTTCCAGGTTACATATGTTTCCCTACACCTGAAATATTCAGATAAAAAGAAAATTATTGCCTGAACTTATGGCCTAGTAAACAAGATTTAATTATGTATTCTGAAGTGTCATTACCCAGCTCACTATTTCAGARTAAGTCCATAAAATATATTTCAGTGCTTTGTCCATTCTAGTGTAACAACTGAAAGTTGCCTCCATTACACAGTTAGTGAGCTTTTATGGAGTTTGATAGCTCTTACCATTAAACAACTTTTTTCCAGAATTCAGCCTAAATTGCCCTTTGCTCCATTTCATCCCATCAGGGYTAATTATGAGTCCTTATAGCCACCAACAGTTTTTCTTCCTTACTGGTACATTCAGTCATTTAGTAACTGCAGTGATTCCGACACATTTACATAATGCTCAGTAACTCGTTACTCTACCAGAAATCCCACTGACTTTAACGGACTATAATTACTGAACCAAAATTTCCTTCACAAAAATTCTTTCTTAATGGAGAAAAGTTAAGGAAGTGCATTGAAATGGTCAGAATTAAATTAGAATAACTCAATTTCGGAGTTAATCTGCAGCAATTCCATTTTATAGTAGTTGAATGTAGATCTACCAACTGGTGAGGTAGCGAAAAAGACGGATAATGAAGAGAGCTCTGTATTGCCCTATTCTGCAATGCCTAATAAAATTGCTCTATGTTCAGAAGATCCTGACAAATACCCTTTGCATACAGGTTGAAGACAGTTGATGACCCCTAGATGAGTCATTCTCCAACTTGTACTTCGGTATCTTTTATCATTTCACATTTTTGCCCAGTTTTCTAAACTCTTTTCACTGACCTAAATTAGAAGTATAAGGGACCAGGGATCTTACCCCCCTGGCATTTGCAGCATGCAGAAGTTCTTCAGAAATAGTCAGAAGATTTGCATCTCCATGGTACTTTACACATTGCCATGCTGATGTCAATCTGGGTCAAGGACACATCTAGATAGTGTCAGACTGCACCACCCATGTTCCTCCAGGAGATTACAGAAAAACCTATGCAGCCTGAGTTCTCCTTGCAGGAGAGGACACTACAAAATGCTCCAATTTTACAGCTGAACTTTAGAAATACTTCTCCAACTGTCAAAAATGTTACAGTAATAATACTGTGCTTGAGACATTGGATTTGGACATTTTACCATGATCTAATTTTTAAGTCTTGAAATTTGTGGAAATAATTACATCTCTACCTTCTTTTTTTCTATACTTCTCTATAATTCACTGTTAGTCCCATTCATCTATATTTCCAACTTGCGTACCAAGGGTGGCCTTCTTGCCATGTGTCTGTGCATAGGCTGTAGATTAGATTGTAGGCCCCATTACTGATGGGTAACTTAGGTATTTAGTGAAGCAATACTGAAATACCTTCAAGATATTCCAGGACTTCTACTACTAGTTTTCTCTTACTCAATTCCCAATATAAAGATTTGACAGCTTTCTGGAAAACAAGCACTCGTTTTCTGACTGCTATGACCTTTTCTTCTGTAGATAATATTCTATGCTAAGGTCAGAGTAGAGTATGAAAACAAAACATATGCATRTAACAGGTCAGAAGTATCAGTAGAAGGACAGGTACCTTCTGTACCTTCTGAAATGTATGGACATATACAGGTCTAATTCAAAAAAAATGAGGCACTGAGACAAGAAACATATATKAAAAAGACACTTATGAATAAATTTGTAACAGGAAGAAGGTAACAGGAAAAAGTAACCAATCGGTGATTTTATTTGGTTGTTGTATGAATCTTCTTTAGAAACACTGGTATTCTCCATGAAAAAGAAATATCTTTCCTTAGATCTATCCTTCATTATTTTTCCATAAATAATGTTTTGCTTAAAGTGCTTACGTTAGAAGTCCWTTATGATTCCTTCCTTTCTCGTGTTACCTGAAGAAGGTTCAAAATCTGCTCTGTGCTTTCAGAGAACACAAGCTGTTTCCCTGCCAGAGCTTCTGTAACATTTTCATTAATCCTGTGCCTATAAGGCCAAACATGTTAACTGAGTCTACATATGAGAGCTGTTTTCTAAATATTAATAACTAAACCAGGTTTCCTATAGTTACAAATTCATTTTAGGAGATAAAAACAAACAAACAAACAAAAATCSACAAGAAGCTACGCAGACTCCTTTATAATGATCACTACCATTTGTTATGACAAAATTACCAGTCATTAAAGATTCATGGACCGGTAAGTTTTCAGTGTAATTAAGCAGGAAAGCTATTCAGGCACAGACATTTCCTATCAGTTAAGCTGTATGATAAACAAAACAAAACAAAACAAAAACATGTGTAATCCCTGAACTGTCTTTCCTGATGAGAATCAAATAAATTTCCATCTGCTTGTATCTTTGCTTTTACCTGAGCAAAGTAAATATCACAAAAAGTGATATTTAGTTAGATGCAAGAGCATAATATGACTATAAAAAAAGGTTGGGTAATGTAGACTTCTGTCCCATTCACTGTTCACTCCAGCATTCCTCCATTAGGTCATTTTTTTCTTATGGCACATGATCTCTATTTCATGGGAAATAGTACCTTGAAAAAAATACACACATACCTATGTGTTTTGCTAATTTAGTTCTCTGATTAGTCATACTTAATTTTAGATCCTAACAGCTGAAAAAAAAACTAATTAATGTGTCTTTCTGCTCTACTGAACTCTTCTGTAATATAAATTTAAAGCCTGGTTTATTCTACTTACTTGAATTATATAATTACATTTCTACAGATATTCATTTGTAAACAGATTTTCATGTTTTTCTCTAATTACATCTTCATGGTTACATATCAGTGAATTTTCTTCATCTCAGAAAYAGTATATAAAATAAATGAAAAATAMAATTTCACTTTSAAACACTGAGCTATTACATTATTAAGTGTTGCTTATTTGCTTAACATCAGGCAATATTTTATATATYTTATTTCTGTTTATTTCTTTTACTTTTAAGTGGAGACAGAGTCCATTGCAGAATTTGACTATATGATTCTCAGAAGAGCAATTTAAAATCTAGTTCACATACTTCTGGTTAAGTATGGTTCACACCAGGCAAATCCTACAAAACAGCAGCAGGCAGCAAAGGAAGAATCACATGAAGGTAATTCTTTYGGTTCCATTTGAAATCAAAACTTTTTAAACCTAGTCTGCTTAGCCTACAATCAAATATTCCTCTTACCACAACCAAAAAATGAAATTCACTTATAATTCACAAATGCTAAGATCTTGCTTATTGTATGAAGTTCTGCCTGTTGTCAAGATATTTGAGATAGTTTTTACTAGGGGATTGTTTTCTAAGATTTAAAGAAGCTAAGTACAAACTTCCAATACAAAAATAAGAAAACTAAAGCTGAAAAAAAATTATTTTATTGAAAAAGAAGCATGGGTTGCTGTCTCTTGTTTTTTTCTTGTTTTCTCTTAAAATTAGATTATAGAAAGACATCACTTTATAACATATTATCATCTTGTTTTGTGAATGAGCCTTGTGATGCATCATGAGAGAGTTTGAACCAGTAAAGAACAACAGTGGCTCACGAGCTCCCTAGAAGCACTATGACTGTGCTAGAAACACAGTAACGGTGACCCCTTCACTGTCTTTTCCAGGACAAAGACTGAGTCTATTTAGTCATTCTTTTTGTGGAAACTGCCCATTTCTTTGATCAGTTTTCACTATACCATTTCTGAGCTTTAATATACCTTTCTTTTTTTTTGAGATGTAGGTTCCAGAAATAGTGATCAAGGTTTTAACAGCTGTGGATTAGTATAATGGCATAAAGACATACTTGCGTTTTTGTTGTTTTTTTCTACTATATTTTTTTCCCCAAATTTTAATTGTGGTTGTTGGGTGGGTTTTTTTGGTCTTTTTCTGTTCTTTTTCTCCTTCTGCTAAGTATTGAGGTAACTCACATTCACATTAAGAAAAATAAAGGAAAGCTAACAAATATCACTGGATAAAAGTGACCTGAAAAAAAAAAAAAGACCTTTTTTTCATACCCTATACATATATAACTAAGAGAAACAATATTACAATTCAAGATGCACAGAGATAAAGCTGGAATATAACAATGCATCTGAAATGCATCATGAAGGGCGGCATGATAAATTATTTTTTACCCCTGTTTCCTGAGAAAGGTTCCTCAGTGTAATAAATCTCATCTATTTGTGATGACAGTATTTGAACCAGGCAAGCAGTAAGCCTGCAAGTTAAAATTATCTACCAGATGATATCAGGTGGGTATTTTTGTTTGTTTGCTTGCTTGTTTTTTCCCTATATCAGAAATGACACTATCATCTAATGTGACAGATGTTGAAAAATTCTTGAAACCAAAGATTCCTCATTAGAGACCTTAATAAATGCTGCTCTTTTTTGTTGTTGTTGTTTGTTTGTTCATTTTTCTGAACTGTAGGCCAAAGCCAAATTGCATTTTTGGATAGATCATTTCTAGTTAGTCAGTGTCTATGAGAGAATCAGGCACCCAAGTAGCCAAACACAGCAGAGATAATTAGCCATCACAAGCAGATATCTCTATACTCTACTTATTTCTGTTATTCAGAAARGCAAACAAAAAGATGTATATGACCTGATATGATAAATGTTCAAGTCACAGCTTTCCACCCAGGGCAGTAGGCACATCTTCAGCATAGAAATCTCATGTATCTTACAGATTAGTTTTCCAGTAGCATTCCACAGGATGACTGCTTGGTGGCCCTGTATCCATACAATATTTTCCTGCTTATAAAAGCCATATCAGTTGTATAAGCAGAGAAAAATGCTGATTCTTCCCTTCCCCTCCCCATATTCTTTATTCAAAAGTCTCCARCCAGGCTTTACAGCAGACATATTTATCTGCACCCCACTTTGCAAGGAAGAAATATTTTCATAAGCTCCAAAGAGAGGTCTGCAGAGACAGGTTAAGAACCTTGGGATTATCAACCATGACAGTTTCTATTATTAAACTTAAAAAAAAAAATAAAAAAAGAAACAAAGCTAAAGAGTTTACTTAAGGAAGAAAGGAAGTTAAAGAACTCTATGCTTACCTTTGCAAATCACAGAATCTGAAGGAGTTAGGACGTGCTGAAAGAATCATGTTCTGCATTACAAATATAAGCAGAAATACTGCTTATAAAAATAAAGTTAATCTATGTTTGTGTCAAAGACATTGCTGAAATTCAGCTTTCAAACTGACATTTGTTGTAATATATGCCCTTTCAAAAAAAAAGTCAATGTTGATAATGATGCTGATAAGTCATAACATTCGTAAGTTAGGAATTCAGAATTATATCTATAAGCAAATAAATACAATTAAATTCAAGATTAATAGAGAACCACTTTAATAATCCATACCTGTCATGGGAACTTGGTAACTTTGGATCAGGCTTAGAAGATAAAAAAAATATTATATATACACCTGAGAAAATCAGAGTTGGTTTCAAATTCTTGAAGTTACATTATTGTATTAACTGTTATAGCTGCACCAAGACGGCTGAAATATTTGAATCTCCAGCAACTTAAAAATTTCCTAAGTTACTGAAATATCTGTAAAAAATACAAAGTTGAGTATCACAGAATCACAGAATATTCAAGGTTGGAAAGGACCTCTAGAGATCATCTAGTCCAACCTTCCTGCTCAAGCAGGCACACCTAGAGTGCGGGGCACAGGGCGGCATCCAGGCGGGTTTTGAAGACCTCCAGAGAGGGAGACTCCACAACCCCACTGGGCAGCCTGTTCCAGTATAAGCAACACGCTTAGAATTATGAAATATCTCCAAAAGTTTTCTTATCATATGGTTGGAGAGAATCTGGCACAGTCTTTCCACTGAAATCACTAGAGTGATTTAAATTCAAAGTATATTAATTATTGTATATTATGTACAGTTATCAATTCTTTTTAACATCCATGTACAATGCCTTTAAAAGTGATCTATAGCATAAGCATAAAGTATAATTCTTTCATCTAAAGGTACAAACTGCAACATGTTTCYTCAGTCTCATAGACATCCCTATCTCCCATATACTATACCTGAAAATTATTTCCTTTCTGTTTAATCTAATTGCGATCTAATTGCACAGATTTTGGACTCAGTTGTTTAACTCAGGTCTTAAAAGGATAAAATAATTTCTTCCCTTCAAAATTATTCAGGTATTGAGAAGGGGGTTTGTCTATYTGTCTATAAACAAAGCAACCCCCCCCATCATAATGTCTGAATATATCACCCTTCAAAAAATCTCATTTTTTTTTACTAATTGCATTGCCACTGTTTCTCAAGTCCATATTTTTTTGATGTAACAACGTTTTCCTATAGAACTTCTCTTTTTATAACCATTTGAGTTCCCCAGCCTAGGTCCCTGACTTCAGTTGCAACTATGACTGCTCAACATTCCTGCAAAATGGGAGTTGTAATTATGACTGCTCAACATTCCTGCAAAATTGGGCATACAGGAACCTCATGAGGTTCAATAAGGACAAGTGCAGGGTCCTGCACCTGGGGAGGAATAACCCCAGGCACCAGTACAGATTAGGGGTTGACCTGCTAGAAAGCAGCTGCACGGAGAGGGACCTGGGAGTCCTGGTTGACACCAAGTTAACCATGAGTCAGCAGTGTGCCCTCGTGGCCAAGAAAGCCAATGGGATCCTGGCCTGCATCAGGAGGAGTGTTGCCAGTAGGTCAAGGGAGGTGATTCTGCCCCTCTACTCAGCTCTGGTGAGGCCTCACCTGGAGTACTGTGTTCAGTTCTGGGCTCCCCAGTATGAGGGACATGGAGCTTCTCGAGAGGGTCCAGAGAAGAGCAATCAGGATGATTAAGGGAATGGAACATCTCTCGTACGAAGAGAGGCTGAGTGAGCTGGGCCTGTTGTTTTCTCTGGAGAAGAGAAGGCTCAGAGGGGATATGATTAATATGTATAAGTTCAGGAAGGGAGAATGCAGGGAGGAAGGGGMCARGCTGTTYTCACTGGTGGCCAGCGATAGGACGAGGGGTAATGGCCACAAGCTGAAGCACAGGAAGTTCCGTCTCCAGGTGAGGAGCAACTTCTTTACTGTGAGGGTGACAGAGCCCTGGCACAGGCTGCCTAGGGAGGCTGTGGAGTCTCCTTCTCTGGAGGTCTTCAAAACCCGCCTGGATGCCACCCTGTGCCACATGCTCTAGGTGTGCCTGCTTGAGCAGGAAGGTTGGACTAGATGATCTSTAGAGGTCCCTTCCAACCTTGAATATTCTGTGATTCTGTGATTCTGTGAAAATACATGTCAGTGTTTCAAACTGATCCCTGTAATGTACAGACTGAGCAGTTAGTTACTATTGCTCAATTTATTACTTGCAGTAGAGAAAAAAGAGGATACATAGAGTGAGGAACTAGCATTTCTAAACAGAACGTAATTTCTGAAACTCTATAAAAACGAGTATTTTAGTGTGGCAATATTCTTTTTGAAAAGGTTAAAAATTGACTGTAAGTGACTCTCAAAAGTCTGGGGAAAAAAAGTATTTGAGGAAAAAGTCTCAATAAAGAAATTCCAACTATTCAGAGATGAAGAGCCAAGCCAAGGAAAAGCTGCGTCAAGTCAGAATTTTATGTTTTGGTCAGTTTCATCATCATCATCATCATTATTATTATTATTATAATGCAAAGCTGCTTAGGAGAAAGTCAATATTTTTGCTTGTCAACTAAGAAACAATCTTTTATCTAAGAATTAGTATTATGCARGATATTCCATCTTGACATTTTATTGTAGTCCACAGTATTGGGAAATTATATCCCCTAGGATATATCAATTTATTGTCAACTGTATAAAAAAGAAAATATCATACTTCATATTTTTTAAACAATGGCATTTTATAGAATTTTGTTGCCTTTGGGAAACATTAAGTTTATGTCAAGAATTTCTTCTAAAATATAGTATCAGGAGGGGTATCAAGCCCTTAAGGTAGAAAAGAAACTGAGCTATTGCTTAGAGCTGCACTGCCAAATCAAGAAACTAGATTTCATTGTAATAAAGTGCTTCCCAGATATTATCTTTTCTGATGTTAATTGTGTGACAGGTTCTCCTTGTGAGCCTAATTTTTTGAATTATCCTCCTGTAAAAGTAACAACATGCCAGTAGGTCCAATGGTTCTTATATTTATTTTCTACTTGTTTCACCCATTCCTACCTGAAAATATAGTCAACAGTTTTTTTCTGCCTGTGAATTGGAGTTTGATTAAATTAACATTAACAAGCTATTGACTGTTATTAGGCCTCATAGAATGTGAACTTAATGACTATGTGACTAGCATTGATGTTGAGAAGATAGAGCAAAAACTGGTTGCAGTTTTAAAGAAGTTCTCCAAGAGCTTCATGCTCCCGCAGATACTTAGAGCACACTGGAGTTTTTACTCCAGTATAAAATTCTACATAAATGAGTGGCAATTATGGTGAGATAAGTATAGCAACTTTGCCTGAAACAAATATCTTTTGTTTTCACCAGCTTAAAGTAAGCGAACAAGATTCAGTAAATGAAAATTAAGTTGATTTTATAGAGAAAGTTCTGTATTTTATAAGAATACTATGTGGAACAATTCTTGTAATAGACTGGAACTCTGTACTTTGCTTTTTTTTTTTTTTTATATAATGAAGAATTAACACAAACACAGCCTGGGCATTTTGTATCTTTTTCATTCTAGAAGAGTCTTTTATATCTTTTTCATTCCAGAGATGTGTGTGTTAGACATGAAAGAGGATATGAGACAAACACTTCTCCAGCTTTTGCTCTAGCTCATGTTCTTATCTTTTCTTAGCTTGATTTTCTTCAATGCTCCTCTTTCACTGAGATCACTTTATGATCTTCACAGAATCACAGAATGTTTAAGGTTGGAAGGGACCTCTGGAGATCATCTAGTCCAACCCCCTGCTCCAGCAGGGACACCCAGAGCACATAGCATAGGGTAGCATCCAGGTGGGTTTGGAAGATCTCCAGAGAAGGAGACTCCACAGCCTCCCTGGGCAGCCTGTTCCAGGGCTCTGTTACCCTCACAGGAAAGAAGTTCCTCCTCATCTCGAGATGAAACTTCCCGTGTTGCAGCTTGCACACCTTACCCCTTCTTCTGTCACTGCCACCACTGAGAAGAACTTAGCCCCTTCCTCCCTACATTCTCTCTTCACGAACTTATACATGATAACCAAATCCCCTCTCAACCTTCTCCAAGCTGAACAGACCCAACTCACTCAGTCTCTCCTCATACGAGAGATGTTCCAGTCCCTTAATCATCTTTGTCGCTCTTCGCTGGAACCTCTCTAGGAGCTCTACGTCCCTCTTATACTGGGTAGCCCAGAACTACACACAATATTCTAAGTGTAGCCTTACCTTATCTTATCTTACCTTATCTTAGCTTCTCAGGTAAATTTTAATCTATAGCTCAGTCAAACCAACATTATCCTCATTTTTCACAGCTTTCTCTGTAGTGCCTACAGCCATAGACCTGCCTTAAACATATTCCTGTTGGATATCTGATCATGTATTCAAGGAAAATATTGTAAGTGTCAACCAAGGCTTACCTTGTCAGACCTTTTCTTTAAAAAAAGAATTCTGAAACTACAAATAAGTCCAGATAGGTCTATCCACAATTGCTTATTGATTTCTGCAATGCTTCCATGTGATTTTTCAGCTAGGTGGGGTGGATGAATTCATTCCTGAGGAGTCTGAACCTATAATTCAATATACTAACCTCAAGGAATAACTCTTATTCTTGTCTTTCACAATCAAATCCTTTCAGATTTTGTGTGGCTGTAAACAGCCTTTCCAAAAGGTTTTCATTTACCTTAGGTCTTAGCCTGATAAGTTAAGCCATAGTCTGATTGACAGAATCCAATAGGCAGTAAATATTAATTTTAAACTAGCTGGATCCATTTCAAAATAGTTTTTCATGTGAGTGGAACTACAATTTGTGTTCAGACTTCGTTCTGAATTATCTCACTGCAACCATCTTAGTGTTCAAGTATAATTTTGTCTTCTTCTTGTCACACCAGAAAGAAAAATAGAGAATCTGCAATCACCAGAGTAAAGACTACTATGTTGACAATGTCTCATTGATCTCAACTGGGAAAGTTAAAGAAATGCAGAACTGTGACAAGAAAAATAATCAAATTAAATAATGTTTTCAGTTATTATGACTTCTAGTATCAAGAAGTCATATTAGTTCTATAGTATTAGATAGGAACATTATATTAGAAGGAACAATAGCTTTGCTTTATAATAATGACCCTTAGCAAAGAGATATTTTGTGAGCAAATGGCAAAAGGTCTACTCACAGCTGGATTCTAATTTTGACTCTTTTCTGCAGACCAGAATCTCTGCCAAAGCGGAAGAATTGTTCCTTTGGCCTCAAGTAATGGGTGGTTGAGAGCTGAGATGGCGGAATGAGTGATTATTTAATTACCTACATCATAGGTAATATGCAATAGAACTGGAGTAGCAAAGTGAGCTGGTGCAGAATAACACCACACAGGATCTTTAAGTTTGTAGCTCTGTAGAGTTTTCTGTATTGTTGTGTCCTTACTTCTAGGCTACCATTTGACGCTAATAGCATTACAATAGCGGTATTCATTTAGCATACAGCCATGGAAATTGCTTTCTAAAAATCAGAAAGTTGGAAAGGTTCCTGTATATGAATGTTTAATGTTTAGTCTAACATAAATACAGGACTTAAAAAAAAAAAAAAAAAAAGATTTTGGTGGAATCTTGACAACTTCTCTTACAGAAGACAGTCCACTAGACTTGTAATGAATTACTCAGATGATTTTTCTATTTTCTTTTCCAGACAAAGTGCTAAAAATAGTGTTATTATTATACAACAGACAAATGTAAGTCAGTTAATTCTCTGCCAAGACCAGTATAAGCCATTCAGAAAAGACCTATAAAAGGGATAGAGAAGAGGAACTTTAGGCTAATCTGAATTTTTTACATTCACCCGACAAACTATAGTACAGCTAATCTAACACTCTTATACTGAATGCTCTGAAGTTACTTCATTTTCTTATTTTTTCCCCCATGAGTCAAATATGTTACTAAATTTTAACCCACACAGTTGATTTAAAGCATGTGTTAATAGCAGCTGGAAGCAACAAAAAGACCTAAATGTCAATGTGAATAGATACTAAACAAAAGTTTTTACAGAATTAGTCTATTAAAGTTTTAATACAGATACATCACTGGGGCAAAGATTCTTCAGCTGATTTACACGATATATGAATAATTAATGGCTCCATAATTGATAATATCTATATCACCCTTACAAGATTTCTGCATGATTTTAATATTGTGTTAAATGATTTAGTATTTTTATTCAAAAGCTCCCCAACACCACAACCAGAAGCTAACTGAAGCCCATTCCCTAGGTCCAGAGGTKGTGCTGTCAGGATAGGGGAGTGTGCAGCTGCACCAGCATTGACTTATGTAATGCAATAAAATCTGCACTGCATGACACTAGAGTGAGCAGTGGTTCCAGCTGTCTTGCCCTGACAGAATTACCATGGACCAAGCCCCCAGAACACAGCTGATGTTACCGCTGCTTCTTTCTGCTTTCTTTTTTTTTTTTTTTTTTTTACTGTGCCTTGCATAATAAATTTAGAAGTAGATGTGCACAGTAGTAAACAAAGAAGAATGCCCCTTGCAAGGAGGAGGCAGTTTCATCAAATGATCAAATGTTTGCCATTTCCTCATTGAAATAATGTGTGAAATTAGTTTCATCAGTTTATGGCTATGAACACAGTATTAAAAGAACAGATACAGATTTCTCCTAGTAAAATATTAAAATATCAGCTTCTGGTGTATCCCTTTTAGAGACCAAAGCACATTTCCCCCTTCTGTCCTCTCTTCCCTTTCCTTGACTCTCAGAGCTTGCTACAATGGCAGCTTGGGTTAAGCGATTCATACCTGAGGAACCTGTCCCACTCGTTGCACATTTTTCTGTGAGGTATTCTTTCTATTCTATTTGTATGCTGTTTTATAGATCACCCTGTCAGGTTTCTTCAGAGGCAATCAACTTTATATTTCCACAGCATATGGAAAAAAAAAAAAAAAGAGTTCTCTGAATTTTGCTTACTCACTATACCTGATTCATATATATCTACATGAAGCCTTAAGTTTCTCTTTCACTGAATATATATTCAGAATATATACATGTATATTTCTGTTAACAAAATATTTCCTAAAATCCATAAGAACTGAAAATATTTAAAGACTCTGCCAAATGTTGTTGGAATTAGCCAGTACAGTAAAAACTGGAAAATGTGTTCTCAGGGCTGAGTTCGTAGTGCTCCCATGGAACAGAAATTTACTATTTTTAAAATTAATTTAACACTTTTTTTTTTCAGTGCACATGAAGCACCTTTGAGAAGAGTAGGAATAGCTTGGTATCTTGAAGGTTTACAGAAAACATCAGGAAGTTGAATTAAATTTCACATGCCATTTCAAATATCCTTTAAAAATCACAGTTCACAGACTTCCAGCTGAGATTAAAAAAAAAAAAAATCTACTTTGGGTATAGGCAAAACATATGATTATCCAGTGTATTTTAACAATCTTTTTTTCTTTTTTCCTTATCCATGTAATCTTTCTTTATCTGTTTTCAGTAGAGTACTTGATTGAGAACAAGTAGTTTGCAACTTACTTTTTACACGGAATCACAGAATGGTTATGATTGGAAGGGACCTCTAGAGATCATCTGTTTCAACCTCCCTGCTCCAGCAGGGACACCCAGAGCACGGGGCACAGGGCGGCATCCAGGCAGGTTTGGAAGATCTCCAGAGAAGGAGACTCCACAGCCTCCCTAGGCAGCCTGTGCCAGGGCTCTGGCACCCTCACAGGAAAGAAGTTCTTCCTCTCACAGAGATGGAACTGCCTGTGTTTCAACTTGGACTCATTACCCCCTTGCCCTGTCACTGGCCATCAATGAGAAGAGTTTGACCTCRCCCTCCCTCCTTACATTCACCCTTCAGGTATTTATACACACTGATCAGATCCCCTCTCAACCTTCTCTTCTCCAGGCTAAACAGGCCCAGCTCACTTAAGGCTTTCCTCATACGAGAGATGCTCCAGTCCTTTAATGATCTTTATTGCTTTCTGCTGGACCCAAAGCCCTACCTAGCAGGATACTTAAGCTGTTTACTTAAGCCTTACTTAGCAGAATACTTTATATAAAGCAGGTACTTGGCATATTTCAACTACAGGTAGAGAATATTGTAACAGCTGCTTTTAAGAGTTTTAACTTGAGTCTTAATTCCTTAAAATCTAAGTTCAAGTCACTCATTAACTCCACACGTTGCTATTTGCTTTTCTATAGGAATACATATAAAAAAAACTCTATGCAAACTCCCGCAGCATTTTCTGCAATGATGGAAAATGTAGCCCACAGGACTCTCAAAACCTGGAGAGCTAGTCCAGAGAGACGCTTGGGTGAAGAATGACTGAGTAAGCTAGACTTACTAAAGCAGTAGGTAAGGCAAGTTAAAAAGCATTTTTTTTTATGTTACATTTGTCTTGCCTCACGCTATTTGTGGTTGCTCTAGGATCCCAAGGAGGATCTTGCAGACAGAGCTGATTTGTGAGCAGAGTGGCTACACCTTGGGGCACCAGCCCAATGTTAAAGGGAGACCAGAATCTAGTCACAATCCTCATCAAAATGGCAGTTAATTTTTTCCTTCTCCAGTCTCATTAGCATCACAAATTATTTTATAGCCCTTTTTGCAATGAACATACCTGTCACCTTTTCTGATGTATGTATGTGAAACCAAGCTTGGAAAAATTTAAAAAAATGGAAGAATCAGAATTTTTTTTCCAAAGGTCAGTGAAACTGAACAGAAGCAACCTTCCCAGAAACTGGCAAACTCCATCCTCATAGGCAGAAGTGTCCAAGGCAAATAAACTCCACGGAAATTGAGAAAGAGTGAATGAGATATCAAACTGACTGCTTGATTTTGAATATTTTTCTTTAAAGAAGGAGCTATATGTCATTACATCTGAATCTTAACCTGCTGTGTATCACCATACAAAAAAGAGGGAAAGATCACACATGCCAGTGGTGAAGTGGCCAAATACAATGAGGGAAAGGTAGAAGTGTTCACAAAAATATTTCTGTCACTGAGACAACTAAATCTGCTTTGCTAAATGATAATTAAAGAGGGCAACAAGAGGAGAAAATAGAGGTCAAAGTTTTAAACCTGTATTTAAGTGCCAAGCCATAAAATACTTTTACTTTTAATGGAAAGTGTCATATGTGAGCCTTCCCAGGCCCCAAGGRTTGTTTCCTTAATAAATCAATCAATTCCAATTCACATTTAAGTCAACAGGGAGACTTTGATTTATATCATGAGAAATCTACTGAAGCCCAGAAGAAATTCCMAGAAAAGTAAATCTGCTTTATGGCATGAAACAACATTTTGTTACAAGTGTATTGTATTAATTATGTTAATACCTGAAGCTGTATCTGATATAGATAAAGAAATAAGTAAAATTAAATGGCCTTTTAAATGAAAATATTTTCTTTCCATTACTCACCTAAAAATGTTTTGAGTTTAGAATACCCGTGAGATTCTGAATGACATATCAAAATAAACAAAGAATATCTTTTAACCGGGAAATTATTTCTTGCCACAAATTTTATAAATCCTTCAAAGATATTTATTCAAAGTACAAGACAACATTGTTTTTCCTTATTAAAACTAACTTAATAATAATAATAATAATAATAATAATAATAATCTTTTCGGTGCAAATCACTGAATTCCAGATATTTCTACAAAATATTTCCAATCTGTGTTATACCAAGAACTATCATTTATCTTCAACATAACTTATTTCTTGTCCATTCCCAACTCTCTTAGCAGCATTGACGCAACCCAGCAGAACCATAAGTCCTGCAGAATAACACTAGACTAGCTGAAAGTCTGGGAAAACATTAGTGTCTGCAAGGCTTAAGTTTCCCTCCTAGTGGGTAGTGAGATTATGAAATTTTCATTAGTGCTACCTCTGCTGCATGTATTCTAAATATAAACTTCATCGTTTAAAGTGGCCAAAGTAAGATGTGTTGTGAATGACAGACACATTCCCGCTCATTTCCACTCAYGCTCTTGATGGTGAATTAGATGCATTTAAGTAATTTACTTAGTACTCAAAATCAAATAATTATCTATTTTTTACATAGATATGTTGTAAGAAAGGACTGATTTCAGCTGGTATCTGTAATAAAGGCAAAAATACGAGTGACTAGGTGAGATCTGAAAAATATCTCTGTGGATATCTTCAAAATATTTTTTTCTTTTAAGTGCTTTGGAGRAAAAATAATGAAACAAAGCATAACTTTGTCATTCTCTGTGGGCTGGAACCATGGCTATTTCTGGACACAGTAGTAAAAGAAGTGTAGTGACATTGTTTTACCTGCGTGACAGATGATTACCATAATAAATGTGAAAACACCATCTTGCATCTCAGGAAACACCTGTCTGAAGATGACATAGACTGGTTGAGCTGTAGGTTCTTCTCTAGATTTTCTTTCCTGCCCATAACAAAATATTTTATATGGTCTGGGAAAGAAATAAAGGACAGAGAGTATTCTTCAAAATGGTGAAATATATCATCTCTCCTAAAAGAAAATGTTCTGTATTTCTCAACATTCTGCACTTGTATTTCTAGAGGTTGTATATATCCTTACCTGGTACAGAAGTGCAGAATGCAATGTCTTCTCTCTCATCAAGCCTCTTTTTAAACGTTTCTCAGGTTCTTATGTTTATACTCCAAGGAAAAACTTCCCAAACCTATATTGAGAATTACTAGGCATCATCTCTTAGGTACTTGAGCTTTTGTTCCACATTCTTTCCTCATGTGAAATATATCTTCTGCCCCCTTCTGTTCAAATATGCTTGATAAGTTAAAAAAAAAAAAAACAAACAAACAAACAAAAAAAAACCCTCACCTACCCTTACTTCTGGAAATATTATTCATATCATTTGATGATTGGAGGATGATTTGATGATATCATTTGATATGATTCTTCTCTTAGGCTCAGATCTATGACTGATTACTCTGAAGGCTTGCTAAAGAGCAACTACAAAGGAAAAAGTTAATTTTTTCTCTTAACTGTTTACCTTCTCCTATGTAGGAAAAGAACGAAGAAAGAAGGGAAATCAAGAATGGAGAGTAGAACTCAGAAGTCTTCCTCTAATCAACATAAACTAGCTGGACCACATTATTCTGCATAATATTATTCATATTAGTTGGTGCAATTTTAATACTGGCATTTTTGCMGTGACAGCTCCAGCTTAGAAAGCAGAGTTATAAAACCAGCTATTTCAAAACTAATATCATGGGCTTGAGACTTCATCAGAACTCAGGCCAGAATCCTGAGGTTAGCTTTGCTTAGCTCTCCATACCAGGAAGCTCYCCTCCAAGGTAGGCCTTCCATTTCTTTCTCATAGGGTAGTGATACTCACATGTACAGAGGCTTGAGCATCTTCAAAAGGTTGCTGTGTGTTTTCCTRTGCTTATGTTCTTAAGCAAGGAGAGCAGAAGGGGGACACGGTCTGATGCAAATAACCCTCCAGGATCAATTCTCTAGTGTATCCAAACAGTTGAGATGGCAAGAGGGACAAAGCCCACTGTAATGACATCAAAATATATGTCCGTATCAATATACTTGTCTAAAATCATTCCCAAACAAATTTTAAATTAGGAGGTAAAAGCAAGCAAACAAAAAGTTTCTCCCAAACCRCACTCCAAAGAGATTTGCTCTTAATCTAGCCTAGTATAGACCAGATGCTATCTTCAGTAAACACGAGCCACATTTACTTCAGCAAGTAGTGTGATGCCAGAGGACTGAATATGGAGCCAAGTCTTCTGCCCAAACTATATGCATTTCATAAGGTTTTACATAATTTAGCTCTAGTACACTGAATCTCTGACCTGAACAAAACTGAGGAARAAGAAGATGTTTACAAGGATAGTGAAACAAGCGCTGAGGCTTCCTTTTGGCTTTTGTTTACCACCTTAGGAAAGCAGGTTATTGACTGAACTGCTTGCTCAGCAGTTGCTGCCATGATTTGTATTTTGGGGCATACAGGGCATACTGGAAATGTAATATTTCCAATTCATGTCTTTTACTACCATGAGAAATGAGAAATCTAAAGAAATACTAGATCATTAAAGTGATCATGTGGCATTTCAAAAGCATTTCAAAACCTAGGTTTGTGATTTCAGAGACAGGCTGAGAAATTTGAAGAGCTTTTGTATTGATGGAAAATCAACTTTTTCATAATCTTGTYGCAGTACAGCAGAACTTGGTCTAAAAATGTCTAAAATGATGCTAAATATCACTGCAGAAATAATTGGGAAAAACGGAACTGCAAAATCATAACTCTAACATCCTAATATTTAACAGTCAGCTTCAGTTTTGAAATAGCAATTTAGGAATAATATAAAGTGAAGTGTCTTCTGGGATTTCAGCACCAAAAAATATTAAGAAAATGTCCAAAACAGAGTAGCAAAAATTTTTAAACTGATACCATCTATCAGTAAGCTTATTAAAAAGCAAGGATTCTTTCAAACAAAGCATGTCTACAAGAAAAGTGTATTCATAGTGCCATAGAGAAAACCCTGCAGACCTTATAAAAACAAAACAAAAATGTAGAAAAAAATCACCCTAAAGACTGCAGGATTTCATTCTAAATTCAATATTTTAACTTGTAGAGTTATTCAAGATTTGTCACACTGTACTACATCACTAGACTATTCTCTCCCCAATATTATCAGACAAAGCAAAGACAGAGCTGATTAAGAATACATTCTCTTCAGAAACGGTCATGAATTTATTTGCAAATTCACACACAATTGCAACTAGTTGCATATTCAAATGCAAAATAATTGGAATTTAAATGCAACTGTGCTACAATTGCTCCAAAGTTAGCTCATTTTCTTCCCACCTATGCAAGCATTAAAAATCATAACTGCATTCTGATATATCTGCCTCAGAATATGTAAGCACACTCATTGGACAGTTGCTTCAATTCTCTTCCTTCACACACTGCCAATTTGCRTTAGGATATGAGAAGGTTGAGCAGGTTTACATTTATACTTGTTTAAAGACTTGCTATATCCTTCTCAAAAGCTTAATTCATTAAGTATATTACCCATCAGGAGAAATTACATGCAAAAWAGTACATCCTCCATGAACGTGTGAAACCACAAGCTCACAGTAACTCCACAGCAGATGTTAGAAGAAGGATCTACACTGTAAAGGGAGCCAGGGGCCCTATGAATGTAGGTAGCATTCATTTTGGTGAAGGTCATCCTTAGTGATGGTAGGATTCATTATTATTTAAAGAACTAGAACTTTATCCTCTCACATGGCTTTTAAGCATGCAGCTAGTATTTTTCCAGTGCTCAAAGGGGCCTGACCATATCTGCATTTTTGCTCTCTGTATGTCTGTATTTTCCATATTTTAATACATTTTTTTCTTAAATACTCATTGGCCCAAGCATTGAAAATAATTATTTTCTCCCTTTCAAAATTGTTCTCCAAGCAGTAGACCTCAGAGCTGCACCCCTACATGCTTTCACACTTGAGACCTCTGTTTTATGGCATTTCATCCAGTTCAAGATTTTTAATAAACTCATTTTTCAGTCCTTGTTTAATAACACATATCACTTTGTGTGACGTCTTTGATTTATCCGTTGTATTTGCCCAACCTTAATAAGGAATTTAAGCAAATTCTCATTCTAAACTTTATCAAATTGATTAAGCAATGCTTATGACTGTTCATAAAATTTATGAGGCTTGAAAATCAGTGAGAACTTAGACAATTGAGAAGCCTACACTGACTTTATGACATTGAAAGTATAGCATAGCATTGAAAGGAGCATAACTGGCACAATATTGGTCACTTAACGAGCTGCATGGGGCACATCAGGAATAAAATCAAGTTCATATCAGAGGAAGCCCCCCAGGTGGGATACACCTGAGGTTCCAAAGAATCAGAATGGATCAGAGACTARAGAATTTCATGTCCTTTATAGTGAAAAACCCAATCCTGAGCTGGTTAATAATTATGATTTTCTTCTCTAATCAATCATAATTATGATTGTCTTCTCTATTTCTACAGAGACTCTTGCAAATGATACAGATGTTGAACAGACAACTTAGAATTTTTTTGGCATTGACTGATGTAAATTCCAATGTCATTTCCAAGCAAAATTCAGTCACCTAACTTTGTAAAAAGTAAATTTTATTCAAACTAAACCCACACAAAGCCAAATTGTGAAAAATATATTTTTGTGAAGAAGTTAGCTAAATATGAAAAAATCAGTTAAATGAGACTTCAGGAACATCAAGTATTGTCTTGCCTATAAGGCAGGGATTGGCTCTTAGCAGTTCATAGGTGTGTTTCCTTTATGTTTTACAGAATTGTGCATATTTTCATTTGAAGAAATAAACTGTGAATGTTTTCTTCAGTGTCCAGTGCTTTAGACAGAGAAAGAAGGRGAAATATTTTTATGTGTGCTTAGTTTGCACATCTGTTCTCTTTCCCCTCCGAGGCCATAAAGTTATTCAGTTCTTTTAGCAAGGTTTTCTGCATCATCTCAATGGTTCATTAAAAAGCAAAATAAAATAAAACAAACAAAAACTTGTTTATGAGAAATAGCTTTAATATTTCAAGCAATAGCAGAGTTGAATTTTTTTTCTGATTTTTATTTTTCAGGCAACAYGTAGGTCTAAAGCAATTCAAGAACAGATCAATAAAATAGAGTAGGCAACAAATGAAAAASACTTATATTGCAAAAGGTATTTCCTTTGTATATTAGCCCTTTCCCTAACACTTGGTTATGGCATATGTATTTTTCCTATCTCCAATGCTTCTGATGCTTTCTTTCTTGTAAAAAGCATCACTTGACTGTGCTGTTAGCAAATCAGCATGTTTTCTATACGGACACATACAAGTCACTGTTTCCTTCCTTTCTTTCAAAATCTCTTCCTTGTGGTTTTAGAGGTACCAAATCTGTCTTTCTTTGTGTAAAAGTAGACAAGACTACTGAAGAAAACCTTACTAGATCAAGGTGTCTGGGAATTTGTTAGAAAAAAAGCTTGAAATGCAATCTCTTCGAAACAAGTGTCAGGGAGATTTAGAAGACATTAACTACTACCAAAAAAAAAAAAAAAAAAGAAAGAAGAAAGGAGAAGTCAGAAGTATGAAATCAGAGCATGGAAAAATTAATCAAGACACTGATATAAGAACAAAAGGGACAAAGAAAGACAATTCATGCATAAGCAGGACCAGAGAAGAACACTCTGGGTTTATTGCCAAGATTGCCTCTTACAGAACTTCTGACTTCAGACTTACTTCAGACTTCAACAAGTCATTAGCAGTGATAGGGAAAACTGTCACTCATTTTTCCACTTTACATCACTTCCTCTCTAGAATTTGTGATTCTGCAAATAAGCTATTGTTATCATTGAAAAGTTTAAATCACAAGCTGGTGCTCTAGAGATGTTGCTACATGTTTTTACAGTACTTTTAATCTGCAGAGACTTGATTTGAGATTAGAAAAGATAGAAACATGCTGAGATGGTGTTTATTATTTGCCAAACATACAGATCATTTCCCAAATAGCTAACAGGAGACAAGGAAGGAGAATAAAAATGAGATGGTTTCAACTGAATACACAAGATAACCTGATGTAAAAATATTAAATAATATGACTAGAAGGTCCACAGAGATATATTGTTTGGATAGCTAATGAAGAAAGGCATAATAAAGTTATTAGTATATTTTTGTATTCAAGTAATGAAATATATTACATGTCATTTAAAGTTAGAAACGTTCAACAGGGAGGGATCATTTTCTTTAATATATTTACAGCAATTTGCCTCAGGTCTTTACTGATGCTTATCACCTGCCTCATACTATTCCCTGTTAGAGCATGTGCTTTCTGAACATACCTCAAAGAAAGGAAAAAAAAAAAAAAGAAAAACAGCATTGAAAAGAAAGAAAAAGAAAAGAATAGTGCAGGACTAAATTTGGAGAATAATGGCCATAGTAAATGATCTTCTGCATTCAAAATTGCATTTACATGGAGTATGACCCTGTGTGACCATGTGCCATGCTTCATTACAGCATGTTGTGGTGGGTGAGCACTCTGGTCGAATTAATTTATGTGCACTCTGAGTACGTAGATGAGAATTTTAAAGGCATCTTCTGTTTCTTCTGCTGAGGAGAACATAGCAAAGTTCACCACTACGCTGTATGATATGTCTCACCAAGAACATTAATTCTAGCATAAGAGCTACCTTAATTTGAACATTTTTGTTTTGTTTGGCTTCTCTCAAAGTAAATTGTGCAACCTGTTCTTGAAAGGACATGCTTATGATCATTGTTCTACACCAAAGCCTATGTCTGAGAAAACCAGTGAAAACGTCAGTCCCAATGAGATATTATATTTTATAGGAAGTCTTTTTAAAGGTCTTTTTTAAAGGAAAGTGTCATCATAAAGAATAACAACAAAGGGTTCTAGTAGTAATAGTAATAGACTAATAGGATTTTTTTAACTGGTCCACTATAATGCTTCACTCATGTCACAGCTTAAAAAATTGCAGTGTCTCTATCCTGAAAAGCTTAGATGCAGGATACCACATGAACCCTAGAAAACATTTCAGTTCCACATTTCCAGGAAAGCCTCTTCTGGGTGCAGATACTCATGATGATAGCTGAGAGTTTAAGGTCCTCCACAAGGAATATGTCAAGGAGATATTTCAGCTTAAAGTAGCAACTGTATCCTAGTGAAGAGTATTGACTCATTCTAAAGTACTAGAATTCTCAACACCAGGTTAGCTGGAAGACCTAGCTCATCTGGAAGACCTAACTCACACTGCATTTCTGTTCCCTCTTCATAAGCAATTGATTTCAGACTTACTGACTTTTACTGCAGTCACTGTGATTTAAGACAACTGTATTTAGAAAATCCAAACCTTTGGCGCTCCCCTACTGATTAAGTCCCAGGCTATTATAGCCTAGCTACAGATAGGATGTTCTTTAGGCAAAACACTCAAGCAATTAATATATTGAAGCTGAAGTAAAAATTCAGCATCCGTCTGCTAACATACACCTGCTTCTGATTTTCCCACAGGGCTTAGAGCAATTCTCCAATGCCAAGTTCAGCTCCCTGATCAAAGAGAGAGACATATTTCCACACTTCTAAAACTCGACATTTAGCATGACAAATGACTACTGCTTTCTGGCAAATGTTTTTCATTCTGAGGACTTAATCAGATAACAAAATAGTACTTTGTTTCAACAATAGGAAGGCTAGATCTGACAAGCTGTTGTTCTAAAAATGAGTCACTGTCTTATAATTCTGATTCTGAGGCCTGAGGCCAAAAATATGCCATTCATTCACTTTAGGCATCCAAATACTTTCCCTATCCCCTGAAATAAAAGTTTCCATATTTTTTTCATGCTGAGCATGCTCTGGGAGAAGTATCCCAGTGAATTTATTACAACCTATATGTCACAGGTTTTTAGTTCCCTCTGAGTCTATGAAGAACAGGGAAAAGAAGGATAAGAACACTGTTTAAAATGTTAACTGAAGCAGCCTGGAGGTGACTGTGGCAAAACATGTATGTCAAGGCCATGCATCAGTGAGTATATAATTGGGTAGAAACTTCCTCTAATAACCTCAATATTGGGTGCTCCATTTGGATTCTAAACATGCTGCATGACAGAATGAAGAGCAAACAAAGCTGAAGTCTTAATACATTGCACAAAGGTCTCTCAGCTTTAGTTCTCATCAAAGCAAATATCCTAAAAGGAGAAGGGAGCCTTCACTTTATTTTTCAGGAGTTCATACCATGTGTGGGAAGTGACCTTTGAAAAGCACTTAGCATTAAGATCTTTAACATTAATTGAACACCAGCTAAATTACTGATGGCAAAGACTATTCACTATTAATTCTATTTTGTCTTTGTCTCAGAAACTGTCTATATTCACAGAATAGTTTACATAATTCACTTTTAAAACTCTTTTTATTCCCCTGGGTTTCTTTTAAGTATTTACTATTTATTGCTGAGCAATTTTGCTCTGAAGACAACTAGTGTAAGTAAGAAGTTTGAGCTTCCTTCATGGTTCCATAATGATATTGATAATTAGCAGCCTATGAAAGAACAATGAGCATTACAATAATAAAATACAATAACAATACAGAAAAACTGAAAAATTACCAAAAGACTATAGTCACTCCAACTAATGCTACGCATACGGAGTGAAAATACAATATATTATGGATGACTGGAAACTAACTAAATATTTCAAATGTCAGGAAAACACATTATATATTTTAAACCAAAAGGCTTTCCAGGTGTTCAAACAATGTCTCCCTACCTCACCAAACCAGTGCCCTTTACCTTGTCCAGTCCTGTGTAATTCAAGCACAGCAAGTCTCCAACAAATCTTCCATCTGTTGACTTCCATAGTATGACAGAAAGAAACCAGATCATCTTTATACCTAAAGAATGAGAAAATGTAAAATATAGAAATTCCATTTTCTTTTCAAAGGGAATAAACTTTAGAATTACCATCCCCTCTTTTAAATCATGAAACTATATGGCTAAATAGTTAAACTGTGGTTAAGTTCATTGCAGTACTTAAGCCACGGTTTGGTTTATGACTATAGTATTGGTCAAGGGTGATAGTTTAATGACGATCTATGATTAATGATTGAGCTATGAGTATGGCAACATGGCAATCTAACCATAACAGCTTATTTAGAAGACTTCACTGATTGTGCAGAGGTTTAAATTTCTTTACTGTTTGCTCCAGAGTTTATTTTTCTTCATGTAAAAAGGGCTTTTCTTCTCTCTAGCTTTATTTCACCAAGCTTGTTTAAGGCATTCTATGTAAGCATTTGTACTACATCATAGAAAAAAGCCATATAGATTTCAGGTGCTGAATATTTTCTCTGTCATATAAAATTCAGCCCTATAGATTAAATAGTAAAAGTACAGAGAAAATCATAACCTGCAGTACTCACACAAAGAAAGGGTAAAAACAGAAGTGTAAAATAATCTTTGCATGAGGATAATTTTAATAGAATAATGATTTTAACATGAATTTGATATTTCATGTTGCAGTTCTGACATGGGGTTCTGGGTAAAGGGAATCAAACAGGATATCAATCAGAATTTGTCTCTCCTGATCAGAATCGGTAAAATTTCCAAACATTTCCCAGCAGAATAAGGAAACTGCAAATATTCACATTGATTTTTCTTAATCTTGTATGTACCCTAATGTACAATTTTGACTGAATCCAAACAGATAACAAGAGGAATTTACTTCTTCCTATATATTATCTTACATGATCTTGTTTTTATTTAGAATGAAATAAATTCATCAATGTGCAAGGTGCTTGCATTAATGATGGTGGATTGCTAGCAATGAGTTTAGCTAATGTTTTTAGCCACTAAATTATAACTCAGCTCTGACATTTGAAGTTTATCTTGTCTTGCTCAAAAAGTAGCCATTAGGCAAAATAGTGAGTCACTATTTTAATTTCTCTGAAGAACAGAGAACAAAAGATGGGAAATTGCTGGTCACCATGGATACCTGCTCCTTTTATCATGCACGTTTTGTTTTTGTTTTTTTTTTTTTTGTAAGACTGGCTTTGAAACAAGAAGCTTAAACTGTCTGGCAACATGCTATTCTTTGGGAAAAAAATCATCTCCTTTATTTTCCAAGAATTACAACTCAATTGCAAAACTCTCAGATTTGTGATGCTGTTAAAATTTTGTATCATATTACAATGTCTGCCCATTGTTTCTTGTCCTTTCACTGGATATCATCTTCCAGCCTGGTGCTCTCCTCTACTGAAACTGCTGTTAGCAGAAATAATTCGAAATCATACTGGTCCCATCTGGTAAGGAATCTTTTCATTCTGGTTCCAACTTTGGCATAGTTTAGGCAGATAGATTTCCCTCACCAAACAGATCTGTTTATGTGTATATATGCTGAGATAAAGCTTTTCTCTTCTGAGATGGAAATTCTAGGTTAGTACATTTTACTGGGGTGAGCATATCAAGGCCACATGCAGGGAATTGGTCCTATAGGTAAGATTCTCAAGTGGAGATAAATGTAGTTTTAAGCTTTAATATAAACTACAAGCTACATATTCATCAAGAAGCTAAGTCTGAAAAAATCATGTTAAGAGCATATCAGATTCTGCAACATTAATATTTATCGGAGATCTTAACAGCTTAACATAGGTTTATGCATAGATGAGAAGAAGAGTTTTTGCTATCACTTTATATCAGGTACTTTTTTATTAAAGTCACTCAAGCAAGGTTTCAGTCTGAAGATCTAGGGTATTAGGATGACATTCCATGAAGTGGGGAGTGGATTCGTTTCAGAAGGCATCAGACTGTGATCAGCTACTTTAATATTACATTTTGACTGCTTTCTTATTTAATTACTCCATTCACACCTACAAAAAGGTTGTCCTATGCAGAAGTTCATCCTAACAATGTGAACCCATTTTTTCCCTTTTGTACTCAATGCTGGACCTAACTAGTACCTCAGAACCAAAAACTAAGATTTGCTGCATCATACTGACACAGCAAAGCATTGTTTCTTTGGGACAAAGCTAATTTGTACATGCTAGGAATAGGAACACTTCACTTACCTAAAGACAACATCATTTGGAAACATGTAAATAGAAGAAAGGTTTGATGGAAAATCATTGGACATCAGAGATTTCCAGCAGAAAACAAAGAAGTCATGTTAAGGAGAAAAGGCTTATCCGAACTGACAGTCAGTATTGATAGATATTTAATTCCTCCTAAAGAGCAATGCGCTTTTTACCAGCAGACAACTTCTCTAGTAATATTTTTTGTGCAAGAGAATTATCTATTGATAGCATAAATTAACCAACTAAAAAAAATAGTAATACTTCTTACCTATTAATTGTTTATTATTGTTTTGGGACATAAATAATCCTTCATTATTTTATTTATAAAAGGAAAAAAAAAAAGTACTTTTAAAGCACTTTTTTTTCAAAGGTATGTCTCCTTTTTGCAGAAGACATTTTTTTCCAGTCTGCTTCTGTACAAACTCACTTAACCAATTCCAGGATCCTTGCTATGTATCTGAATCCCAGTATGCAAATAGCAGATATCTACTTCATACATACAGATTTCTGCAGACCACCTTATCTGCTTTACCAGCTGTGCACAGCCTCTTATATCACCATGCATACAAAGGCAGGAAAGGTTCATTTCCATCACATTTATTATAGGTGAGAGACTGTATTTGGGCAGCTTCTCTAAACAGTGCACAAACAAGGCAAGTCTAAAAAGTCTCACAAGAACTCTTGCATTTCTTGTATTTAAGGGCAGCCCTGCTAAGAAGACCTTGAAACCCCCAAAATCTCTACTATTTTTCATTTTCTCTGCAGAATAAGTACATCAAGAAGAGTAAACAGAAATATTAATGAGGGAGACATTAAAAAATAGAAAATCAAATTACAGAATATTAAAAAGACATAACATAGTAAACRTGTCACTATAAATCACTAGATGTGAGGGACACTACATCTGACTGTTCTCCCTGTGGATAAATAGTATACTGGGAAGCAAACATAGAAATAATCCGTCAGCCTACACTCAAAGCAATAAGAGTGGACAATGACAAAATGTACTCAGTCTAGTGGACAATAATGATTGGAAGTTGGGGAAAGAATGGATTCTGTTCATTAGCTTTTGTCTCATTCTGAATGCAATAAACTCAGATTCAATAAGCATATGAAGCTTGATGAGATTTTCTAAAAATTTTTGAAAGTGCACAGAATTGATGTGCCCAGAATAGAGTTCTTTGTTTATTAAGCATTTATTTTATTTTGAATTGGGGAAAAGGCAAGTTTTGAAAGAGTTTTGCTCTCTATTTGGTTTCAAATCCTAATGCAAGTTTATAAAAAAGGCAATTTTATGAATAGTTTCTTATATAAATATGTTAAATTTTGGAGTGAGTTTTTTGTTCAGTTAAAATTAAGTCTGTCATAACTAATAAGAACTTTCTAATTAGTCAATAATAGCTTCATTATTAAATGCTCATTTCTTCTGAAGTTAGCTAAGGGACCTGCTGCCCTTTTTCACAACTTTATTGGCTACAGCCAGCATGGTGCACTGAATACCAGTTTCCTGATGTGGAAATGCTTGCACAATGGCATAGTGCTGCAGGACTTCACTAGTCCAAAATATGATGTGTCCTCTGCCTCTTAAATAGACATGCTCAGCCAGCTGTGCCCATCTTTAAGGCAGTGGTCACAGAAGTACCTTATGAGCTGTCTTTTTCCAAGATCAATAGATAAATTTATGCAATTTGAGAGAAGTCTTCTAAAAAAGATTATTTTTACTTCATTATTAAACAGAATGATGCTTAATTTCTATATTACTAAAGGCATGACTAAGAAAGAAGCTACGTCAGCTCTGTTCCTTTGCTCCTCCACAACCAAGAGGATTGTAAATTCAAAGCAAGCAAGTCATTGATAAGTCATTTTCTCCCCATTCATTTTATCCCCTTTCCTCTTTCTATCTCTCTTTTCTTGTTATCTATCTGCTGTTTTTCGATTGCTATGTGCGATCCAGATTTGCCATAATGTTTCATGCTGGGATACCTGAACTCTCAGTGAGGCTGAGTGAGATGTAATTTTAAAGTAGTTTTATTACATCCTGTAAACATAAAAAATAATACACAGGTTCATATTAAACAAAATATACCCTTATGTCCTTAAAGTTACCTTGTCGTTAAATATGCATCTGGTCATACATGTTGAATAAAAGTCCTCTGAGTTTTCCAACAGGTTCCAGAACAGATTCTTCCTCCCCTCCCCTCCCCCCTCTCCCCGCCTTCCTTTCCCTTCCCTTCCCTTCCCTTCCCTTCCCTTCCCTTCCCTTCCCTTCCCTTCCCTTGCCTTGCCTTGCCTTGCCTTGCCTTCCCTTCCCTTCCCTTCCCTTCCCTTCCCTTCGCTTCAGGAAACCTTTCCAGGCACATGAGAACAGACTGGAAGAAAACCTCCACTCATATTTTTCTTCCCAGCTGTATTTCAGTTGGTACCTCATTCTCTGAGCAAAACAAACAATCAGTCAAACAAACAGAAAATCATTCCAAATGATGCAAGTTCATATTAGGTGTTCACAGATATTCAGGGGCAAAATAGACTCTCTCTTCAGAGATTAGGTTTAGAGGCTGCTGACACTGGATTTTGTTCCCTTCCCAGCAAACATACAGTGCAGAGAACATTTTGAGAAGGAGCCTGCTGGTATTCATGCAGATTTCATACAGGTATGTGTAATTAAAGATAATTAAGCTAAATAATTTCTTTTAATTAGTTCTTTAGAATGCAATAGAAACCTAATTTTTCTTTTTCCCCCCTCTATMTTATCTGTTTTGCAGTTATTGATGTTATTTAAAGTTGTATATACAACCCGCATTAATAGTGTGCATTACACTTTGCTCATATTTTTATTCTGTTCTTTGCATGATAAGCAGTTTAGATTTTTTTTTTTAAGATAGCCAACTGAAAAACAAAATGTTAATTACAAAAAGAACTGCATCAGGTCATTTACAAATTCACAGAATGGCTGAGGTTGGAAAGTACCTTTGGAGATGGTCTAGGACAACCCTCCTGCTCAAGCAACCCCATGCTCAAGCAGGGTCACCTACAGCACATTGCACAAGATCACATCCAGATGGCTTCTGAATATCTGCAAAGGAGACTGCACAAACTCTTGGGGTAAGATGCTGCAGTGCTCTGTCACCCTCACTGTACAGCTTTTCCTCATGTTTAGACAGAACTATCTGTGATTTAATTTGTGCCTGCTGCCTCTCATCTTGTTGCTGGACACAACTGAAAAGAGTCTTGCCCAATTCTCTCCCTGCCCTCCCTTCAGATACCAATACACATTGATTATATCTTCTTTCTCTAGGCTAAAAATTATCACCTCTCTCAGACTTAATCATCCTCATATCCTTTGCTGAACTCACTTGAGAAGCTCCATCATGTCTCTCTTGTACTGGGGAGCCCAGAACCAGAGCCAACACTCCAGATACAGCCTCACCAGGGCTGAGGAGAGTGGGAGAATAACCTCCCTCAATCTGTTGGCAATGCTCTGCCTACCACAACTCATGAGACCATTGATCTTCTTTCACAAGGGCACGTTCCTGGCTTGTGGTCAGCTTCTTGTTAGCYGTGGTCCTTCTCTGCATAATTGCTCTCCAACCACTCAACAGCCCTCTGAATGGCAGCTCAGCCCTCTGGGATATCAGCGTTTCTTACCACTTTTGTATCATCATCAGACTTGCTGAGGATGTGCTCAGTCCCTTCATATGCCRATGAATGAAATAAACAGGACTGGGTTAACTCAGCTGCAAGATCGTGAGATTCTATGCTGAACTGCTGAACATCTTCCCTTTTTACATGCAGCATATGTAGAGTGAAAAAGCAATTTAAACATCTTTTTGTTTAGCTTAGTCACAGTGATGCATAAATAGCACACAGCCATATCTTCTCCTCTAGAAGATCTGTGAAACTACTGAGATTGGATTATCAACATCTACTGACATATACATGTTTGATTTGTAGTTTAGAGACATATATTTGAATATACTGTAGGGACCTACAAGTTTAATTGACTAAAAAGACATTCTGAAAAGCAGAAAATGATTTCCCSTGACATAGAGTATCAGATGATTCTGAGTAAGTACTCTAACATCCCAGAAATGTTAGTAGAAGAAAAGACCTTTAATAAATGTGAAAGATCTCCCTCCATTGGGAATATTTTTGTTTACATAATGTGTTCCCCAATTTCGTATACTTAAACAAAAACAAACAAAAATAAAACAAGAAAACAAAGTCTCAAAGGCAAAATAAAAGATGAGTTAGCACGAAGCCTACAGCTGCTCTTTAAGAGATACCATTCTACATAAAAAAAATGAAAAAAAAAAAAAAGAAAGAAAAAGGAAAGAAGCAGAACAGCAATATATATCCAGCTAACTCTCATCTCAGGAAAATCTAGAAGATCCAGTCTGCTGATTGCTCTTAAATTGAAAAGAAGAGAAGAGAAGAGAAGAGAAGAGAAGAGAAGAGAAGAGAAGAGAAGAGAAGAGAAGAGAAGAGAAGAGAAGAGAAGAGAAGAGAANGCAGCAGTTTAGAAAAATGCCTAAAATAAAATTATATAATCAGAATTGAATGCTGAGCTAAAAGCTATATATGAACATAAAGTAATCCTATTAGTGGAGAACCAAAGCCCTTCAGAAGGCAAGAAAATATTTCTAGAGAAGAGTTTAAAACCAGAGTGAGTATATTGCAGCACTTCCCCAGAGCAACTTCCTTACATCAAACAGGTTGCAGTAGGGAGCTTCCTGAGCTGTAGAAGACTGTAGGAGATAGGAGAAAAAATTTTTTTCCTCCCTGTTTTAAGGCATCTATAGAATATGAACTTCATGAGTAACTTGATAACTGAAACAACTGATTCACAGCTTTACTCTTAATATCAGAAAATCACATGGATTATTGAATGTTTTAATCCTTTTTTCCCTCTTATCTGTAAAGCACGAATTGGCAGACAAATCAAAGAAAATTACCATCACCAACAAACCAAAAGTATCTAACAAGGAAAAAGACTTCCAAAATTCACACCTAAAATCTTTTTTTCTTTTTTTTCCAAAAAATGGAACAAGAATAAAATGGCAAATAAGAATGTAATGCATACAAGTGATGTTTGAACATAATGATTATTCTCAGGTAACTAACTGCACAGAATGTATCTGTTTATTCCAAATGATTCAGTTAAATTGCCATTACATGTCCATAATGTTATGAATACATAGACTTTAACCTGGACTTTATCTAGAGTGAACATGTATCTTTCATCCATAACACATTTATAAGATATAGGACCTTATACTGAATCAGTATTATAATACTTTATATCACAAGATTGAGACTCCCTTATTTTAAGACTTTATATATGCATACATTGTCAGTTAAACTCCTGAAGATTTTTACTCTAATAAGCTGAAGAAAAAGATGTCAGAATCTTACAGTATTTGTGAAAAAATAGAACTGAAATGACTTCCCTGTGGAWATATATTACTGAGCCAGAAACTGAACCTTGTCAACTCAAAGGGAAGATAATTATGATGTAATCTTTTTCCTGTCCAAGGATCCTTCCAGAATCAGCTCTTCCTTTCAGAAAGATGGGGTTGATCCTCATTATTTGTTATTGCTGGAAAAAGTCACTGTCACATAATTTAAAAAAAAAATAGTTTCATTTGTGATTCACATTTTTCTAGCTTTGAGATGCTTATGGAGAACATCTACTTCCATCTGTCATCTATTTTTCCCCGAAGTCCTGTTTTTCACAAGAAATGCTGTTCAGATTTGTCCCATTTACACTTGACAGCATTTTAACAGACCATTCATCAGATTGACTTGGGCCTCAGCTTCTTGAATAAAGAAGTTTCTGTCGTAACAAATGAAGAGAATACAGCCAAGTCATCTGTCTCTAGAGAAAGCAGAGTATTAACAGTTCCATCTCAAATGACATGATACTCTGTTATAAACAGAAATGCTATTCTTTCGGTTTTACCTCTCAAATCCTTTGCTTAATGGGTTTTATAGTATTATTCCATGAAAATTATGAGATAGAAAAAAGGTTAGATTTAAATACCAAAAAGCAATTCTGCATGTACTTAAGAAAACTTCTTTATGTCTGTTGCCTAAGGATTGTATAAATCCATCTCTGACCTTGTTTTTAAAGATTGGCAAGAATATGGATGGATATTCAGAGAAAGATAAAGAAAAGAAAGATTTAGATTAAGCTTGTCAAAAAGCTTTGAATTATTGTCAGTTTGTTAGGGCTATGTTCTAAAAGGAAAAGGAATAGTCATTTTCTATTGAGAAATACTGGCCATTGCTTATTAATTTTTTTTCAGCTGTTAATGGYTTTACATTTCTCAAGTGGATGCTAATTTATAATCCAAGAGTCCTCTAGAAATAGTCTATGTTGGCCTTAAAGTTGTTACCAGCCTGTGTTGGAAGCTCTGCATTAATTGATAGATGAAAAATTTGTATTTTTGCCCAGCTTCTGATGCTCAGGGAGAAAAATTTCACAGCACCTGCCCATCTGTGCCTGTCTGAAGCCACAGACATCAGTCAGTTCTTTGCATGAAACTAAATTAATCCACAGTTTTTGGTCTCCCCACCTTCACACACTCCCAGAGGAGCTATAATTTACTAATGCAGTGGATGCACTCAGAAAACAAAATGATTATTCACTGGTTTTCTCATCCTGCAGCTGGCAAATTTGAGTATAGGAAGTGTGTAGTAGCTGATAATTCTTATGAAACAGATGTCTTTTCATAGTGAATCTGGCAAAAAGCAAAAAAAAATGGATTTGCTCATCTGCTTCTGTGTGATACATTTGATGCCCCAGTGAACGTGCTAAATAGCAATTCTTTTTGAAGACTCCTTGAGAATTGGCACACTGACTGCAAAAAAGAAGACAGGATCTTGGAATGAAGATAAATCTTGGCATTTACCACCCAATAGATTTAGCTTCTGTACTAGTGAATTAAAAGAATAGAAATATATATTTATCTATAAAAAGACACTAAGACACCAAAGAAAGATCAATGGTAGTATGAGAAGGAGGCTTTGATTTAGCTGAGAACTTGCCTCACAACCTTTCAATGTGATCTCACTGAAGCAGAGGGAATGACAGCTCCAAGTCCAGGAGCAACACATTGTGGTAGCAACTTTATCACCCAATACAGCCAAAATTTAAGATAAGATTTCTTAAGAGAACATAGCTGGTAGAACACAACTGAACTATAGGCTGTTGGTTAATATATGCAGTAACTTACTCTCAAAACAACAGTTGTTTTTCACTGCCTTATCTCGTGGAATTGCCAGTTTTTCTGGCAGTGTGCTAAGGAGCTATGCACCAAGCAGTGGGACATACTTGTAAGGAAAAACAAGGCAAGGCACTTTTTTTAAAAAGGTGTTTTATCTGAGCTAGCATCACTCCTTTCTTTTACTCCCAGTTTGTTTAGTTTTTTTTTGCTTGGTTTTCCTCTTCTAAGACAAACTCCAAAAGTAACCTTCCATCTACCCACAGAGTGAACATATCTCTTATTTTCCTTCCTGGCCTCAGCCCTAATTACCAGGTTCCTCACTGAGTTCCTTCACTCAGTTGAGTTTGCAAGATGCCATTTAATCTGTAGCTGTCTCATATATGCACAGCTGCTTTGCAAAGTCAGAAATAGCATGTGATAATAACTTGCAGAGGACCACTTTCTGGAGTATCAGAGCATATATACTTGCTGATAAAGAAACTATCCAGATACATATGCAAAATACCTMTACACAACTTATACTTGAAGTGACACACTGTGAAGTAAGTTTCACAGTAGAAGTTGTAAGTTGTAAGAAGATTTAAGTTTCACATAGAATCTTGAAATCCTGTTAGAACAGAAAGCTGAGTACTCTTGTGAAAATCGGGCTCAATGGAAACATTGCTGAAAGCTCCCAAAAAGGAGTTTCTTCAATAGTTACAATGGCGTGTCATTTTCTTTCACCAGCGGTGAGACAAATCTCAGAGGCCTGTCCGATCTCTGGGGTTCTGTGTTGCTGATGAGCTTTCAGAGGGCATAAGCATATTTTGCACATTAGAATTAGCAGCTAGAGGAAATGAGAAGGAACTTCTGATGCCAGTACTGTGGGAGTGGAGGAGGGAATATCCTACCTAAGATGCTTTGAGAAGGAAAGGGAAAGTATTTTAACACTTACGTAAAACAGTTGAGGCTWAGAAGCACAAAATATCTTAACTCATAAAAAAAAGTGCTAAACTAAAGAAACAGGAGAGAAAGATAAGCAGATATATGGGACTGACAGAAAGAGTGTTTCCAATGAGCCTCACCTTCACAGACATATCTGTTTGCACAGTATTTTAAGTGTCATATGCAGGATAAGCAGGTGGGAAGAAGCACAACCACATACACATGAGAGAGCAGGACCTGGAATGAACTGTGCTCTTCCCTGTACTGCATCCATCTAAGGGTCCCTTTAGCAGTTATCTTACTTTTTGAAGAGCCACTCACTTTGCTTTCAGAAAAAAAAAGCTCAAACACACACTTTTGATGCAGGAAAGCCACTAGACCAACTCTTCCAAGTCAAAATAACCTGAAGCACCAACTGCTTCCTACCCCCTGAGCTGCCTGGGCTCTTCAATGCTCAAACTGAGTCAACCCCTCCTTGTGGTACCATTTTCAAGATGCTCAACCAAGTGATCCTCTTCATGTTGTACTGAGGGMGCACCTTACATGGTGATCCTCAAGTAAGCTCAATAACGTTCTGTTATTGCAGCTGTCTAAACAACACATCAGTAAGTGCCCTTTGCTTGAGATAATTACTTCGCTTTTCATCATAATAAGAAAAGTCAACAGGTTACTTCTTTCATAATGTTAAAATGTGTCATGGAGGCATTCCAGGTATGCCAAGGTTCCAATTCCTCTTGTTGAAACATATGGCACATCAACATTTGCAATGGAAAGCCAGAGGCTGTGCAGGCAATGAGCCAGTATAGATAGCATTAAATTTCTCACTTGTTCACTGAACACTGGCTCCAGGTGCTAGACATACAAGCACACGTATATGTAAAATAAACAGTGCCCAGGAATAGAGCCATCTCATCAAAATTATTTTTTCTCTTTGGAAGACCAAATTATTCCAATATGAACATTTCTTTTTTCTTTTCTTTTTTCCCTCTCACTGTTAAATAGCTAGCATGTTCCCTGACATGATACTCATTTGGTCCAACCACCTTTCCTCTGAAAGTACTTGGTGCAGCTCAGGAGTCAGGAGAGGGCATGGGCCAGTACTGGTGGGCAGCTCTCCTGATACCACTGTGTTCTGCAGGCAAACATATTTAATGCAAGGGATGCAGACTGCTCACATATATAGGCCTCAACATCTAAAAAAAAACCTGGTAACTGTTAGTTTTTAGGAACAGAAATTTCACAAGTTAGCCAACCCAAATTGGATTTGTTTGCACACCATTTGGTGTACTTTGTAAATTAAAACCTTTTATTTTAGGGCTTAGTGAGACAAGTGGGAATAAATATTAAATTAGAGATCCACACCTTCATTTGTATCATCTTGTGCTTGGGGATGGGGGAGTGGGAAACAGACAAGCCTCAAGTTGCAGTCTGCTGCAGTCTGCAGTCTGATGACTGACAGAAAGTGTATCTGGTGCAGAAGGCAAGATCCATAAGTCTGGGGACTATTTCTAAAGCTCCACCAAACTGTGGACCAAGAAGGGCAGCAGCAGTAGCCAAAGAAGCTTTCAAAAAACACTGCTAGTCTAAGTTAAAACAGAACACCCTCTGGCCCATGGAGCACCTCTGCATTGGGAAAGTGGAAAAGAAAAAAACTAAATTTATTCCTCTTGACTCTACACGGAAAGGGGTGCCCATAAGCCAGCTGCCCTGCTTTCCAGAGCTGCCACCCACACAGCTAGGGAGAGGGCACCCACTCCACGTTGTGCGGTAGGACTTCTGTGCGCACAGATAGAAAATCGCTGTTCCCATAGGTACTGACTGAATCTACTTTTATGTGCTTGGTAGAACAGCTTAATTTGGGCGCCCAGCACTCAGCTTTTCCAGTTTTTCTGAAGGATATTTCCTGATCAGAATTTCAGATGCCTTCCCAGTTCTCTACTCCCTTTTATTTGCTTCTGGCATGCAGCTATGAGACATGAATGGCCTTGATTCTCTCCCTTAATGTTCAAGCAATGAAGTCCTCGGCCTGCTCCAAGCTTGAGAGGACAGCTGCCTCTCTGCCACTTGGTATCACAACCAATATTTCTCAGGCCTGGCCCTAGGTCAGCCCTTCACCAGTCAGCTGCATTTTCCTCTATACAGTGGTACTGTTGCTCCTGTCCAGGTGCACACAGGGAACAGAATTTTCTGCAAGGGACATAGTTCTCCCTCAGGGTAAATTTCACTTACAATCCTTATGCTTGGGTGCAAAGAGCAAAATAGAGAATGGTTTCAAGTAATTACTTTTCTTGGCAGGATCTGAGACTCCGTCCTTTGCTTTTGTGGAATAAAAGCTACTGAGGAGAGGAGGCGAAAAAAAAGAAAAAAAAATTGGAGAGAAAGAATAAAAAAGAAAAAAAAAAAGTCACAGCACACCTAAGTGTCATGGAGAGACAAAAAGAACTGGATACTTCATACTCTTCCAAGTCAGAACAATTAACTAAATATCCACTTCTCAAAATCTTGGCCAAGAGMCAAGACTTTTCTTCCTCTCCTTACTGCCTGGCAGAATTACAGGTCTTTAAAAGAAGTTTAAATTAATTCTTTGCTTGTTAGCAATGGGCTATTCATTCCAGGAGAATTCCTGGCTGCATGTTGGCATCCAGACTGAGTTGAAGATRTTATGAAGTTCTCAAGGAAGACAAAGAAACCACACTATTTTTGGAAAGCTCCTTTTGTGTCAGTGGTATCATGATCAGCAAATGGAGTGTTTGAATTATCTGCTACCTGGTTTTACTAATTGTGCCTTCAGTAGCAAGGGAGGTATGCAGGTTTCTCATTCCCATAGGGCTCAGGTTGATCCTGGAGCACTGAGGTAGGCCTACTTGAAGATGCCTGTGAGAAAGGATTAATGATTCAAATCTACTCTGCTGACTTTCTAATATTAATTAATSTTTCATAATTTATAGCAAGACTGTCTCCTGAGGGTTGTTTGGTTTCATTTAAATTAATGATTTAAAGCCAAATTGAGTAGGTGTTCTATATTACACTCATTATTCCCTAAATAAATAATACAAGAAGAAATAGGGAAAAATGAAAGGAGACAAAAGGTACTCCTAGACTTGCCTGGTCACCTGGCAATTTAGGAATGTTAGCCAACCAGCCAGAATATTGCTCTATGCATGTACCATGGCAACAAGGGCATGCAGAAGTAGGTAGACTGTATCTCACTATATGTTAACTAGAGCACCATGCTGACTTGCCTGCGTTGGTCTTACCTCCAGCAGATGTAGATGAAAGTGTCCTTGAGTGCATGGGAAACTGAAGAGAAATGATCAGGTTCTGTCTTTAGTTTAGGTCGGGTATTGGAGGGGAAAAAAAAAAAAAAAAAAGAAATCTAATTGAGACCTAACTACAAAGTGACCTGAAACCAAAAAAAAAGTATGAATTACTGGTATTAAGCCTTGTGACTGTATGCTTTGAGGTACATAGGACATCACAGACAAGGAGCATCACAAAATTGCAGAAACAACCAAGGGATGCATAGGGCATAAACAGCACTTGCAGAATTAAGCACAAAACACAGAATTGCATCCAAGACTGCAACTGCAAAGAAAATCAGAGACACAAGTTAGTGTGTATTAATGTTATTCCTCATCATTTTCTGATTATAAAAGCAAAGATACAAAATAACTACACAAACCTTCCCACAAGTAGCACATCTGTGTAGCATTCATAACTCACTGAGAGATCTGGTCCCCATGGTACAGAAGCTCTTTGTATTGTGCRGAGTTCAGGGTTAACATGAAATGCTTGGAAGAGCTTAGATATCCATAAAACGCCAGTAAAGTACCAGTAGGTCTTTGTATTCCAATTCACATAGAGAAATCTTCCTGTATGAATTTCTGATCTAAACAGTAGGCTAGGGAGGGAATATAGAAAAAAAGCAGTATGGTTCATGTTCCTTTTTACCTTTGAAGAAGTTTATTTRTTCCTCTCTCATTCTTTTTCACTTTTTAAAAAGACCTTTTATGAAATATCCTAAAAATTAAGTTCCTCCTTCTCCCTTTCCTCCCTTKTTTTCCCTCCAGAATCATATTCAATATGATAACATAATAGTCCTATGTGATCCTAACTCCTAACTGTTTGCCGAGACATTACGGTATTTAATTACTTCCCCTTGAAATAAATCTCTGGGTAGTTTAAGCAGATTTGAGATTGGATTTCTTGAGGAAAAAAAAMCATATATATATACACACACATGTATAGTGTGTACAGAGGGAAAATGAGCCTTTTTTGTTGTATCCATACAAACCAGTGGAAATAACCTAGCACATTTTTCATGCTTTGTGATGTTTTGAAGTGATCACACACTTATTGACTTTTTTCCTCAATCCAGGGATGATTTTTCATAGCCTGATATAATGTGAAACCCATCGCAGATACAGGAGATGAAGGCTGAGCAGCAGCTCCAAGATGCTCAGTGGGAGAGCTGGCCAGGCCCCAGCACAGATGCCTGGCTTTTCCCCTGGAAAGGGAACAAAACAATTCACTTCAGCAAGTGCCAGATGTAAATGATTCACAGACTAAAAAAGCTTGGAAGTATTTTATTTGAACACTTCACTGAATGGGAAGCAATAGGAAAGAGCAGAGAGGAGAGAAAAGCAAAAATTGTTCAACAGGAAAACCTGACACTCCTACACTGATAATTTGAGTCCAACTGCAAAGAAAAAAAAAACATCCTGTGGCTTAATCATTATATCCAGTAAGCACTTGCTGCTATTCTACCCAGCTCCTTTTTTTTTTTATTTCAACAGGTTTTCATGTAGTAGGAAGCTTTTCTTCATTTTCAACACCAAACACTGATTTATCCTATATAAAATTTCTAGGTGATTATATATTAAAAGGTTATTCATAACTCGCACTATTTCTTAAAGAAATATCTCCAAGAGCAAAATTGTTTTTCTGCAAAAGTAGTTATTCAGATGGAAGATATTAATGTCTTCCTGCCCCTACTCCATATTTAATACAACAAATAAAGGTTCATCTGCAGCTCTTAGCGTGTAACTAATATCACACAATTATGGACATTTTCAAGATTGTTTGATGAAAGATAGATGTCTTGCCTCATATCCAGACCTTTATTCATCTTCCAGGAAAATGAGAGTTAAATATCCTATTTGGAACAAAGATCAGATGAACCCAGGAAAAAAAMCAGGAAAAACTGGAAACCACCTACTTACACAGTCATCAATGCATGCACAATTTGGGATACTATAGGCAGCAACAACAACAAACCAAAAGCTAAGTCCTGATGAACCTATAGAACCATTGTGAATGAAGTTAAAAACTGGAAAACCTAAGCTGCAGACAGGGCAAGAAAGAGCCTTGTTCAGTGCAGGGCTCAGCTGACTATGGCCTTTCTTATTTCAAATACATACACCCTGTAAGGATAGTTACTCTTGTATATCTTATATACCTTATCTAAAGATATATGTATTTATAGCATTAAGCATGTAGCAAGTCCTGACCTAAAATGATGTTCCAGCTCTTCAGACCCTTTACCTTATCTACTGCAGGAACTTTAAAACTGTTTTCTTTTAAAATGAGGAAGAAGCACATGAGGAAATACCTTGTGAATCTCAGGCTGAGATTTATTTATTTGAATGTGTTATTTATTTGAATGTGAAGTTCTTTGAATATCACATCTATTCACCATCTAATTTCTACTTATAGGTGAATCAATATTTCCTAGGTATTTTCTTCAGTCTTATCAGGAAAAACTAAGTGAGATGGGCCTGTTTAGCCTAGGGAAAAGAAGACTGAAAGATCTGATCAATATGTATAAGTACCTGAGGGGAGAATGTAGGAAGGATGAGGCCAAACTCTTCTCAGTGGTGACCAGTGATAGGACAAGAGGCAATGAGTTTAACTTGAAACCCAGGCAGTTCCATCTCCATGTGAGGAGGAACTTCTTCACTGTGAGGGTGCCAGAGCCCTGGCACAGGCTGCCAAGGGAGGCTGTGCAGTCTCCTTCTCTGGAGATCTTCCAAATTCGCCTGGATGCTGCCCTGTACCCCGCGCACTGGGTGTCTCTGCTGGAGCAGTGGGGACTGAGTGATCTCTAGAGGTTCATTTCAACCTTAACTATTCTATGATTCTGTGACTGCACAAACTGTGATCACAATAAATCCTCAGTGCTTTACCGTCCTGGGGCAGGGCTCAGACTTCAATCCCCACTTCTATTCCTTTAAGAACAGCTGACCTTGGAAGAGGAGCTATTACTGAAGTTCTCATATAATTTGATTTCTCAGTCCAGAAATACCAAGTTTGATGTGCTCTGCTCAAGGTTAATCCTTCTATAAGTAGCAGATAAACTGTACGCACTCAAGTTATGAATGATTTTCATGATTATTTGTAAAATATACACATTTAAGTGTATATATAAAAGTGTATAAGTGTAAAATATACACATTTTGAAGCTACACAAGCTACATACCAGAGTTTATGGGTGAACAACTGAAAATAACTTATCATAAAGTGATAAAGTAACATAGCAGTTACACAGTCCTCTGTAATTAAATACCCTTTCCTTTCTTTTGTTACCACCTTTGTTTCTGTTTTTCACTGAGGCTTCAGTTTGAAGAAAACTCCAGAGACAAACATAGAGAAATGTTTCTAATTGTGGGAGAGGTAACAAGAACATAAAAGCAGGTTCTGGAATACACACAGAAAATTCAGATAAGAGAGAAGGCCAGAAATCTGAGCATAATAATTAAAAACATAGAAATTCAATTAAAAACAGAAAAATCTAAAAGGATCCTAAATTCAAAACTTCACCAAACTTATTTACAATTAAACTGTATTTTTCTGTACCACAGTGTTGCATTTGAGCAAGAAAGGAGTGTTTTTCCACAGACACATTTTGTTTAGAGTTACAAATTTACAGAGGTCTCAAATTTTTGTAAACTGATAAAGCTCTATTAGATATTGATCCTTCTACACCAGCTGAGGCTCTCAACTGGGAATTTGCTTTCTATAGCTCTCTGTCTGCTTCTGTTCACTCAGGATACACATCCCTTACAAAGAAGCCTCTGAACTATCTGCAGGGCAAATGGGCAGAGAAGCCYATGGCCAATCAAATGTAATAGATGTAGCCACTTTCTGTCTGCTCTGATCCACAGCACCAGCTCACAGCCTCTGCACCCTTCAGCCATTTCAAACCATGGGGATGATGCCTGGTAACAAGACACTTCCAGGGCTGCAGCAGTGGGATGGCCAGAAAAGCCTTTTGAACAGTCACTTAGAGAAAATCCCGTAAATTAAGACACCTCTCTCTGCCTTAGTATTTCTGTTATTCATTAATCCTCATTTTTTTTCACTCAGATTTGGCAGTAAATGCAGTTAGAATGGAAATGCAAACTCCATGTAACAATACTCTGTTTCCAAATTTTGTGGACAAACAGTCCATATAGTGCTCAAATGAGGTGTTCTATCCAAAAGGTATTCTATCCAGACAGTACTGTTAAAAGAGAAAACTGGAAGGAAAGAGAAAGAGAAAGAGAAAGAGAAAGAGA
>NW_020455921.1:3029080-3032920 GCF_003342845.1 Nothoprocta perdicaria | reverse complement strand
AAAAGAAAAAGAAAAAGAAAAAGAAAAAGAAAAAGAAAGAGAAAGAGAAAAAGAAAGAGGAAGAAAAACCAGTACCTAGAATAAGACAACAGATGGCTTTTGGAAAAGTTTTGATTGTCTTATGCCTGCAGTTTTCATTTAGGCAATGTTTAAATAAGACTCAACAAGAGAAGTGATCAGTCCTCAGAGCAGCCAGAAGGAAGGAGAGAGGAGGAGATGAGAGAGGTCGACACCAGAAGCACCCGCAGCAGCAAGGTACTCTGCTGGAGCGGAGCTCACCGCAGCACCGCTGTGTGCTGTCACAAGAGCTGGATAAATTGCTCTGCCTTAGAGTTACCAGGTGCTCAACGCTGCACCTGGCAGATCACATCATATTGCTTGCAGCAAAAGAAAACTTTAGCATGGTCCCCTGGGCTGGCAGGGTAGATTTATTAGTTTCTGTACACTTCCTTTGTAAAGACAGATATTGCTGTCAGTAGCTATTTTCGCTGCCTGGGAAGAGCAAGAAAGACATGATAGAAGGAGATGTTTTATGAAGGTGTTACACTTAAGCTAGTGAAACAAGAAATGAGTTGGTTTCATACCTTCAGTGTAAGTTCTATTTGAAAAMAAGAGGTGAGGAAACGGGAAGAAAAACAGAAGGAATACATAGTTTTTTTAAGTTAAAAATGAGAAGGGAAGTTATCCAAGTTTCCTCTAGTGTTAGTGGTCTTTTTAAGGGAGTCTAGTTTTGCCAGTATTGGCTTCTCTTGTCTTGCCATGGTAGCATACTTGCTTTGAAAATAGGCAGATGCAAAACCCTGTTCTTCTCCAACCCAGTCCCACCAAAATGAAGGGAGCCCATCCACCCCTCTGTCTGGTGCTCTGCAGCAGTGCACACACTGGACACTCTATGGACTGTACAGGGAAAGAGATATGAGAGCAGCTCAATCCACTAGTGACCGCATTGTAATCCATCCTTTAAGTAAAACTGAAACAAGCTAATGGGACTCRCTATTCATATTTGGTTGCTTAAGCTGCACATACTTAGATATGAAACCAAGAAATCTTGGCTTTGGGAAGAAAAGATGACTTTACACTTGTCACTGTTCTCCTATCAGTATGTCTGGAGGCAAAACCTTTTGGCCAGGCTTTCAGCATCCTGGCTGCCAAGCTTTACTCAGTGGATGGACCAGAGTTTCCGCAGGACGGACAACGAATACTCCAAAGACAGCATATCCATATTATGAGGAGGAAAATCAGCGTGACATGGAGAAGCATTAGGTAATAGCACCATGAAGCTACTTAGTGGCCACCATGTTATTTGACTGCCCCCTTCCCCACTTCCACTATTCCAGCAGGTCAGAGAAGAATTACTTGTAACTAATGATGATTGAACTATTTGATTCAAAAGAGTTTCCAGAAGAGAAATAAAAATATTTCTTTGGAGGAGAGAGAAACATCAAGCTGACAAAAGTTTTGATTTTCTGTCAAAGCAAGTTTTATACTGCCATTTCGATTCCCTAACATTAAATATTCTTTAATGAAAAGTCAGACTGAGAGGAAAAATATCATGCTCTCAAGATTTACTGCTGGCTACATTATTGAGTGTGAACACGTGCTCCCTGTGACTTAAGTCATAGTACCGTTCTTTAATTCATTGATTCTGCTATCAGGCAGATATGAAGCATAACATTAGCCAAGTAAAAGCAGGGTACAAGTGTTCAGTGGCAGTGACTAAATTGTGTGAATAAGCTTTGCCAAATTTAGAAATATTGTTTATATGTATGCTAAAATATAAACTTGGCTTAGAGTTTTTAATATTTATGAGTAATAGTGACAATAAACAGCTCCTATATTCTGTCTTAGTAGAAAACTCCATTTGACACTGACCAAGTAGCTGTCCATACACAAGCTTATAACACCATCTCATCACCATGGCTACCATTTTAATCCTTTTTATTACAGTTTAGTGTCTCAGAAAGACTGTAAAGGAAAAACGTTGTGAGATATTTCACTCTCAGCTTCCAAAGCACAAAGTATAAGGGATCTTCAATATATTGTCAGGTTCTTTGACATGTACACAGGGAGACCAAAGTGCACATACTCCTCAAGACTCTCAAATTTAAGCAAAAAAAAAGGTGCATGTGTGATGTGAAGCAGGTAAGCCCGATTTCCAGAAAAATAGCAATCAGATCACCAAAATTGAAATTAGTTATTTCTTGCTTTGTCCATTTCAAGGTTTAACCTACGTGACTATAGTTGAGATGCACTACACTCAATTAGTTCAGAGAGAAAAAGTTCACCTACTGGGGTCTAAAGGGCAGAAAAAAAATTTCAGCTCCTAAACCAATAAACATTTTTCATAACTGCTTGTGGGGGCAACCATGTAAAAGCCTAAGGCATCGACAGATCTTCATGAGAGTACGTACAATAGGCATATAGTTGCATCTGTCTGTTTATGCTAGTTTGGAAGCTATAAAGACACAGGATTCAAAGGGATCTTCACAGTGCTAGTTTAAAAAAAAAAAAAGAAAAAAAAAAGTGTTTTGCAGTTGGTGTGATCCTAAACAGAGCAGGAGAGGAAAAAAAAAATCCAGCTGATTACACACTCCCAACAATTACAAAAGTAAAAAAAAATAATTCCATTTGTGTCGATCTTCACAGAGACATTCTACTGACATTCTGCCTTTCATGATGAAGGTCATAAAATTGGTCATAAGTCCTAGACCAAGCTCAGGTAATGTCTAATGCAGGCCTTTTGGGAATGCATACAGGGAACATTCAAGGAAAAGCCACTGCAAATCAGCAATGAACACTGAGGAAAACCCTATATACTTAGATACAGAGAGCTTGCCTGTACTAAAGGGATCTAAGCAGCATCTACTAAATCATCTACTGACCATTGCTGCAAGATAAGTATTTCCCCAGCAGAGCTGTCACAAGACACTGGTAATATTCTCATTTGCCTTGTAGTGAAAGATCATAGGATGTGACAAAATAGACACTCCATTAGGCTCCTGATTATTTGGTCTATATTACATTATATATTTGGTCTATATTATATTATATATATATAATTATATTATATTATTTGGTCTCCTGAGACTTCAGGAATTCACTAGTACCCAGTGCCCCAGACTAGACCAGTAGCTCTCCAGAACTGATTGCCTTTCACCTTATCTTTTACAGATTGCTTTCAGCAAAAAATCATTTGTATTGTGCAAATGAAACCACTTATATTGTGCATGTATTTGAACTACACAAATTTAATTAATAGTATATATTGCCCTATTTTAAGACATACATCCTTGGAATAAATAAATAAAAAAAAAAAGAAAAGAAAAAGCAAGATGTATGTAAAAACACACATCTACAGTGAACAACAGAAGACATAGCACAAACAGCTCATTACAGAAATTTTAACAGCATTCTGAAAGAGAAATGACAAGAAATAACAATTAAAAAATTGCTGATGAGCATCGCCACTTAAACAAGCCTATAACCTTCTTAGTTATAACCTTAACCTTAACCTTAATTATAACCTTAGTTATAACCTTATAACCTTAACCTTCTTATATTACCAGAGACCTTCCATATCTCAGCTCATAAAATATCTCTCTTCGGAGAACTACAAAATTTAAACAATGATTACATACTAATTCAGTTCATAGAATCATAGAATCATAGAATCATAGAATGCCGAAGGTTGGAAGGGACCTCAGAGGTCATCGAGTCCAACCCCCCTGCTCACTCAGGGTCACCTAGAGCACGTGGCACAGGGCTGCATCCAAGTGGGTTTTAAAGATCTCCAAAGAAGGAGACTCCACAACCTCTCTGGGCAGCCTGTTCCAGTGCTTT
>NW_020455921.1:2992937-3028135 GCF_003342845.1 Nothoprocta perdicaria | reverse complement strand
CACCGTTCTGTAATTCTGTAGTTCTGTAATTAAATAACCAATAGTTTTAATAGTGAGTTTTTCAAACCAGCAGTTAATAAGAAAGAGTTTAAGAGGTAATGCTTGGAAGAGATGGTAAGTTTGACATAAGGAAAAATACAGAAGGATTTGGTTGGAAGAGGGAAGGATGCTGCCTGGCAGGCAAAGGATATAGGAAGAGAAATCTCAAACTCCCCAGCAATGTGCTGATCCTCTAAATTTCAGAGCACTTAACCCGGAGAGTTTTCATTTTGTCTTGGGAAGAGTAAGAGTTAGAACTGCAGCCTGATTATGAGTTCTTGTCAGGGCAAAGATGACACCTTGAATGAGGCTTTGGAAGCTTTCATAGGCATGCTTGTATGTGAAGGTTTGTGTGACCGCATGGTAGGAAAGTGAAGAAGTGCACTAAAGGGTATCTGTTGCCACAAAACGAAGTGCCTGCATGGCATCTTTACATAGGAGAAACATTAGTAATAAAATGGTAAGGTAGGAAAACAGGTCCTGACATACGAATTTAATATATTCAAGTACAAGACAGCTATAAGTTTTTCTAAAAGGTAAAAAGCATTGAGAGATAAAGTGAAATTTTCCCCRTTAAGATTATATGTCTCTGGATTCTATATTTGGATTACATATTTCTAATAACTCTACTCCCTTCTCATCTATGGCATATTTGTCAAAACCAAAGTGCTTATTCATAACCTAACCTTCAGCCTGACAAACATAAGTGAGTCCAACAGAGCCACTGTTAGGACAGACTCACACAATCATCTTCCTTCCATCTTTGAGGAACGTAAGTGTGTAATTTAGAAACTGTCATAAGGATGATAGCAACACACAGATGTTTGTATTTCAACTGTGACGGATTTGATCATCACAAGCACTCATATATTTCAGAAATTTTGATCATGTTTGGATAGTTGCATTTCTTATTTCAATCACTGCTGTTTTGTTCCTTGTTTCTGGTTCTGCAAGTGGATTTTTTCCTAACATTTTGTTTAAATGTCCTTTAAGGTCTGAAATTAGAAGGMTTAATAAAGTCCAAGGATTTACAGCACTAATCTACAAAAGAGCAAGAAGTATCCAGTTTAGTTTATTCTCTTCAATAAGTTCCTAAAACCTGTTGAAGCTAGTAGCTTAAACACCTTTGCTAAGAGCTTCTCACATTGATGAAGCAGGACATTCCAGTTCACATATACGGACATTAAGACCATGACGTGAGGAACACATTCACATTTAGTGATCTTTAGATTCCCAAAAAGATTTTAAACAAAACAGCATCACACACCCAGGCTTCATTGTTGGAATGTGTTTTACTTCCCTTCCATTATCCTTGCAGCCATAGGTTTTGATTCTCTTCTATTATCCTTGTTATAATTTATTAACCCCTCCTCTTTTTTTTAATATAATTATTTATATATAATAACGCAACTAGAGACATTCTTAACCCTGGGACCTATACATGCCARATCTTCATGGATGTTCTATTCTGTATCTTAGTTTGATGGCTGGTTCCTACAGAAAGACAAAAAAAATTCCAAAGTAGTAGGGGGAGATTTTACCTTTTTTTGCTTAGAAGTTCTTTGAAAKTATATATCAATCATCTTTTCAGTCAACTTGAACTGATTTCCAAGGCCTGCATAGCTGAGCTGCTGAACACGTGAGTGTCTGTGCATTGCGCTCCAGCACACCAAGACCTAGGGAGCTTATTCACATTACTACAGTGCCAGAATTGATCTTGCTCCAGAGTGTAGGTGAGCACTTTTGCAAAGGTATTAACTTGTTCTGAGGGAACTTTATCTTACAGAACTGATAATTGAAATGAATAATATTTTTATAAAGACAAGTTGATTTCTTGTTGAGGAATGTAGTGCAAAGGACATCATCCACATATCACCCTATCAGAGCTTTTTTGCCTCCAGTTGCTAAATACACTTGATCTTCATTGTGAAGAGGAACTTCTTTACTGTGAGGGTGCCAGTGCSCTGGAACAGGCTGCCCAGGGGGATTGTGGASTCTCCTTCTCTGGAGATCTTCCAAACCCGCCTGGATGTCACCCTGTGCCACATTCTCTAGGTGTCCCTGCTGGAGCAGGAAGGTTGGACTAGATGATCTCTAGAGGTCTCTTCCAGACTTTAAGATTCTGTGTGATTCTGTGTGATTCATTTCTCCAGATATGGGACAATGTCCCACGACTAAATAGAAGCCTGACAACCCAGGTCTAAATTACAAAAACCTGAATGTTTGTCACAGGCTTTAATTACTGATGTGCAAATCTGTGTTGACATTAACATCCACAGGGCATGCCACATAATAAATAACTAATAGTAACATTTGTTCTATACAAGTCACAGAGCAAATGGAAATAATTGCTCTTTTCTGCTCTTAACATATGACCTAGGTGAAAGGAGCATTAAAAATGTGTTTGTCAGTCTAGAGAGAAGACTGAGGGGAAATACTGGAGTGTTTGGATATGGAAGAGCTTGTTACAAGGAGACAGAAAATATTCTGTGCTTGGCATCCATCTGGAGCAGGMAAAAAGCAAAGAATTTAAATCATAACAAGAAGTCTGGTGTTTGAAGAAAAGATTGCCTGAAGTCAATTGTCTAGGGAGATAGGATTTGTCGTCAAATGGCAGGTGTTTTGAAAGAAGTTAAGTAAATATTTGCAAAGTCTCATACATCATAAATAGACCTGTCACAATATGACAGACTAAAAAGTGAAGTTGAAAAAGAACAGATACTAATTGTACAGGTCTATGATGTTACCTGGCACGTAGGCAAGTTTATTCCTCTACACACACGGTCTACCTAACAGATACCACAACCTACCTCCTTCCCTGCATCTGAGAAAGCAGGAGTCACCAAAAAATCCTCYTGCTTGAATATTTGCCTCTCGCCTCCCATACATATATTGTACACAAGCCCCCAAGTTAAAAATGAGTGTGTCTTCCRGCTTAAAAAGCTGCACCCTACCTCCAAGGCTAAGTGAGAATGACAGAAGAAGAAACCACCTTTGCAAAGAGAAGGCAGATGGCTTTTTCCCCCACCACGCATACAACACTTCAACAGCATGAGCTCCCGCATTTATTCAAGAAAAAAACACCACCAGAGATATTTTGTATACGTACATAGTAATTATGAATTAGTGTCTTCTCGGAAGCGTGGGCACATGGCATTACTGTGCCTAATGACTGGCCTGCCATAACTGCTTGTCAGCAGGCACAGCTCCACCAGCTGTAATGGGCCATACCTCATTGCACAAAAGCCAAAGTTGGCCTACAGGTCATCATCGCTCCCTGAGGAGCTGCTATGGTCATCAGTTCAGACTTCCAAGTCCTCCAAGTCTTGCCGTATGGGGCCATCATGTTGTTCCGAATACTTCTCATATCTTTTTGCTTACAACAGAAAGGAAGGTGCTCTGAGAATCTGCTGCTGAACCTGCACCTGAACCTAAATGCTGCTGAAGCATTTAGGTGCCTGCTGTGAAATGGATACAGCCACACAAGAACAGAAATATAAAATTTCTAGATTTATTGAAGTTAGATATAATGACTCAAATTAAACTTTACTAAAATTCAGTACTTTTGATTTTATTTGCATTCAGCTTCRGAAATAGGAACAAAGACTTCACCATCACAAGTACAAATGGCAAAAAAGAAACACGTGCTTTTCTTGTGAGAATCCTGGAAAATACCAAAACGTTTCTAAAATCCTATACTGCACATTTTATTCACTGCTTCAATTCTTGGATTGCTCTTCTGGGACAAGTCGCTGCATATCTCTTTGGATTTCTTTTTCCATGTTCCATCTTTGATTACCTCTCTGGAAATGTGACATTGTAAATGGGACAAAAATTGACTTYGATAGTTTTCCATGAGACCTGATATCTTTTGATGCTTCCAAACCCTACAGTAATAGCAACAAAAGATTGATGGTTGACGGAAACTGTTTATCACAGACAGCYACATCCCTTGAGTAATGACAGCAGTTTACACTCAAGCATTAGAAACTGATGAGACTAGAAATCTCTTTCTTTACCTGTCAGGAGAGAGGAAGCAGGGGCAGATTCCTCCTGCCAGTCAGATTCCTGCTGTGCCTCTGCACAGTCAGAAAATGAGACATTCCAATAGATTTCCAAAGAACAGGGTTACTGCTAAGGTAAGCGGATCCTTCCTAGGAGAGAAGAAATTTCACACTTCAGACAGACTACTATATATCTAACTGCTATAAATCATGGTTGTGTTTTTGTTTTCCCCTTCTTTTCTTTTCCCCCATCATACCTGTAAATRACAGAATGAAAAGGAAGAGAGTAGATAGAGAAATCACAGACACCTTGAACATGGCATCTATACTTTTGTGAACCTCAGAATTCCTCTTCTGAGACTGCAGGATCTTTCTTTGTTTTAAAACAGAAAATACAAATAAATTACCTAAAAAAAAAATATAAAGAAAATTGCAAATCCAGCCACTCTCTGTTTCCCTTACCAGAACCTTCTCTTCTGGACCTCATAGACCTGCTTTAATTTGCATTTCATAGATCTTCACAGTTGATTCTTCAACTAGCATAATTAGCCTGTTTCCCTGGGCTAAAAGCAATCCAGCAACCAGTGAGTTTCCTCAAAACAATAACAATAACAAAAAAAGAAAAGACAAAAAAAAAAGCAAAACAAAACAAAAGAATTTGGGAAGAAGAAGGTGATAGCCTAAAGAGTTAAAAGAAACGAGAAAGCACAGATTGTCATCCACATACATTTGCATCATGGCATCATGTAGAAAATTCTAAAGTAAATTCTAAAGTAAAGAGAGCAAAAGGTCCTGGTTGCTACAGTGATTTTATTTTCATGAGGTTTTGAGCCTCAGTCCCTGACAAAGCTCCCACATTATTTACTATCTATAAGGGATTTTTTTTTTATTATATTTTAAATTAGTGCAGAACTATGTTCCTACTACTGAAATAAGAAACCTGGCACCTACTTTCTCATTTCTGGAACTTCTTCTACCTATAAAATGTGACATGCATCGCCATGACAGTTTTAAGGCTGATTGGATTTGTTGCACCTTTTTCATTTTTGTTTTTGTATTCCATTATAGTAAACACCTTTAATTTGTCTAGTTAAAGCAATAAGCAAAGAAATGACAAGATTTGGTGTACTAAAAAAGTCTCAACTGACCCTCAGAGTTACATTCTTGGTTTCGCGTTGTCAAGATAAATAGCAAGAATTGCTAATAAAATAGAAATATTGTTGAAAGATTTGGGATGTGGGATAGAAGTGACTTTACAATATATATTCTAGAAAATTAGATTAATTTTTGACTCTTGCTATTTAATCTCTTTTCTCTCTAAGACCCTTTAAGGCCAATGATAAAATATATATGTATAAAATAATTAAAGATTAGGTTACTTTTTAGAATTATATATCTCTTAAAAGGAACTTTTCTATATTTCATTCCTATTAAAGATTTCTTTCTCACATGCTTATTCCCTGCAGCTCTTTCCACAAAACYGAACCATTTGCAAGACAGGAAAATGCTAAAAATACAAAAATAACCATAAGTATTCTGCTAGAGAGCAAGTTCTAGAAAACCACAGCATTTTAAGTTTAACTATATTCATCATGATAACATTATACATATGTAATCTTACTGTAGACAACACCTTTCATTTCTGCTGAATGATTTGTCCAATCATGAATGAAGTTCCRTGCTCTCTGAAAGGAAATTCTGTCCAATAGATGGTTGTTACAGAGTATCACTTTTAATCAAGGTTTGAAATTATGCAATTGTATTAAAAATGTGTAGCTCATAAAAACCTTATATTTTCTTTCTGCAGGATTTGTTCTGGTGACTTCAAAGATGTAAAATAAGTATTTGACAAGGTAAAATCACAAAATAAGTTCAGTTAGAGATGACTTTTGTAAGAAGTCATCTATTTCATCTCCCTGCTTAAAGTCATGTCAGTTTCAAAACAGGGTCAAGATGCTCAGGGCCGTGTCTAGTGGAGCTTTGAATAGCTCCAGCCATGGCCGTTCCAGCACCTGTCTGGGCACCTCTTCAGATGTTCAGTCATCCTCTCCATGAAGAATTATTTCTTTGCACCTAGGCACAATATACCTACCTGTGGTCTGTGGCTGCATAACCTGTTGCTTTGCAACTGCAAGATTTTGACTGTCTCTTCTGTAGCGTACACTAAGATAGCTGGAAGCAGTCATTATATCCTGCCTTGCCCCAAACCTCTCCATAGCTCCTCATACATATGTGCACCAGCTTCTAACAAGCTCAGCTGCCTTTTGCTAGATTTTCTCATACCAAGGGTCCAAAACAGGATAAAATACTCCAGATGTGGTCTCAAAATACCAAAAAAAAAAAAAAAGGGAATAGTTGTTTCAGTCACCCTGTTGACTTCACACTTTCTAATTGAACAGATATGTGCTTGGCTCTCATCCTTACAGGGGCACGCTACTAATTCTATTTGGTCTGATTCTGAGTCAGTGCTCAATCTGAGCTATTCTTGGGTTATCCCAGCCTAGGTGCAGGACTTTTTTATCTTTTTTGAACTTAGCATAATTTCCACCAGTCCATTTCTGAATAGCAGCCCTGCGTATTATCCATGAACTTCCTGATGGTGGGTTTCATCCCATTATTCAGGTCACTAGKGAAGATATTAAAAAACATCAGCCCTCTTGCCATTCAAATGGGAGTCCATGGGTGTGCAAACACCTTTTCTTCTCAAAGGTTTCYATAAAGCAAGCCAAGAATCACAAAGTGCACATCCACACTATTGTGAAGAATTTTGTTATATTTGTATCTAGAAACAATATAAAATMAAATAACACACAACACTAAAAATAATCACAATGACCAAAACTAATTTATTTTAGCACTACTTTGTAGTTCTATTTACTTGGAATATATTTGCTGTGAGTTTCCTATTTGTCATAAACTCTTAATCTAGATAATTGCACATCAGGATGATCATGGCCAATAACTGTGTTTGATTTCTCTCTTAATTTGTGACTTGGACAAAACTACATTTACTATAAATTACTATTTTCATACCTATACTGATAGATTATCTATCCTGAGGAGTTTTGCAAAACTATTTGCTAAAAGATGTATCTATCACTTTGTTAGACTCTCAATTCCGGCAGTCACTGTGGCTGGTAGCACTACAAAAGACAAGAGTTTTGCACTGCTGGTTTAAAGAGCTGGGAAATGACAACAGTTATGCTTTCAAGCTGGCAGAAATCAGGCACATTTAAGAAGTAAAGAGCAATAAAGCTAAGGTTAGATGTACAGCCCTTAGCCCTTGTGCCTTTTGACAACAAGGTACCAGACACTCCAAGAGTGTCTGAAAGAGGATTGCCTCCCAAAGGGGTTACACTTGAGCCTGTCCTARTCACTGCGGAGGAGAGCGGCAGCAGGGTGAGGACACGGCTATTGCGCGCTCCGAGCTCCCGCCGCGTATTTTCCCGGCTGCAGTCAGTTGCGTGCCCCATGCAATCGCTGCTTCACGCACCACAGGGCTGCGGTGTCGGCACGGAGTCCTTCCCAGCTCCACCGGTGCGCAGCCGGAGCCACCCTCGCTGCGCGGCGCTGGGCATGTGTTTAACTCCCCGGCGTATTTAGGAGCTGGGGACAGCAGCATTGGCAGCACCAGCCTTGGCAGGACTCACCGGGACAGGTCAGTCCGCCCCACCGCGTCACCCTCGGGCTCCGATCGGACCCCACAGCCGCCCCTGGAGGGGGAGCCTCCCCAGCAGGGCCAGAGGAGCGAGTGGGACCCGCCAGCAGCTCCTGGGGAAGGCGGCACTGCTCCCGCCCCTTCCCAGCAGCGGGAGACTGCAGGGGCTCTGGAAAAGAGGCTGGACACAGACTGGAGAAGAGCTACACTTCCCCTCTAGCCCCCACCCCCACCCCGTGCCAAGCCCACAGTGCCCCCCCGTGGGCCTGGCACCAACTCCAGGGCCATGGAGAACCTCTCCCTCCCGGAACTCAATTCCTCATGTGTGGCTGGACCCAGGGGCTGCACAGAGGGAGGGGACGGGGGGCTGAATACATCTACTCCCCAGCTGATTCCCAGCTTCTACATCACCGTGCCTGTCATCTACTCCTTCATCTGTGCTGTGGGGTTGACAGGCAACAGTGCTGTCATCTACGTAATCCTTAAAGCTCCAAAGATGAAGACAGTCACCAACATCTTCATCCTGAATCTGGCCATAGCAGATGAACTCTTCACCTTGGTGCTACCCATCAACATTGCCGACTACCTACTCCTACAGTGGCCTTTTGGTGAGTTCATGTGCAAGCTCATCATCTCCATAGACCAGTACAACACCTTCTCGAGCATCTACTTCCTCACTGTCATGAGCATCGACCGCTATCTGGTTGTAATGGCCACTACCAAGTCCAAGAAGATGTCCTACCGCACCTACCGAGCAGCCAAGATAGTCAGCCTCTGTGTCTGGTCCTTTGTCACTGTCATCATTCTGCCCTTCACCATCTTTGCTAAGGTACACAAGGAGCAGGGGCGCTCCCAGTGTGTCTTTGTGTTCCCCCACCCGGAAAGTGTGTGGTGGAAAGGCAGTCGGATTTACACCCTCATTTTAGGCTTTGCCATCCCAGTGTCCACCATCTGCATCCTTTACACTGCCATGCTGTACAGATTGAGACACATGCGCCTCCATAGCAATGCAAAAGCCCTGGACAAAGCCAAAAGAAAAGTGACCCTGATGGTGGTTGTCATCCTGGCTGTGTGTCTGTTCTGCTGGACGCCCTACCACCTTAGTACAGTGGTGGCCCTCACTACAGACATCCCGCAAACTCCGCTGGTCATTGGAATTTCCTACTTCATCACTAGCTTGAGCTAYGCCAACAGCTGCTTCAACCCTTTCCTATATGCCTTTCTGGATGACAGTTTCCGGAAGAACTTTCGCAAACTGCTAGAATGCAGAACTACCCAGTAGAGCCCATCCGCCATCCCCTCCTCTGTGACTGTCATCTTACTGTCAGCAGGTGACCCCAGCCCTGGGAGTGCTTTTGCTCCAGAGTCCTTGTGACAGCCACCAAACTGTTGCACTTCAAGGGCATAAGCTGGGAATGGACAGGTCCTTCTCAACTTTCCTGAATTCATTTCTTCAGTAATCCTCTCTATCCCTTTCCCCATGTTCCTTCCTTCCTTCCTTCCTTCCTTCCTTCCTTCCTTCCTTCCTTCCTTCCTTCCTTCCTTCCTTCCTTCCTTCCTTCCTTCCTTCCTTCCTTCCATCTGATGTGTTTTCTGTCTGGTTGTAGCATGCGGAACTGGAGCAAGTCCCTTCCACATTCTAAAAGTTATTGTTTATTGAACTCAAGCCATGTGACTGCCTATATTACTGGAGATTTGGAAAGCCAAATAAAGATGTTACTGACTGTCTTGCCTCAGCCTGCCCCCTCTATGTCCTGTTCACCAGCAATACTGATAAAGACACAACTCTTAAGGGATTCAATCAATGCATTGAGCTCMTTTCCTTTCACAGGGAACTGACCTAGGTAATCAAAAATTCCCACAAACAGGAAAGAAAGACCTCAGTTTGGCTTAATGGAAGAAAGAGTAAGATCTCATTAGTGAATAAAATAAATAGAAGTGGGTTATCTGCCACTTGCTGTGGAAAATAGCACAGCAGTGTCTTTTGTGGCATAGAATTCTCAGGTTTGGTTTGCACTAGAACTGGTATTTACTTTTGTATTCATAAGGTACTTATGGAAATTCTTCTTCCAACACCTATGTTTCTTTACACAAGTTATCCTCTGAGAGTTTGGAAGGGACCTGCTGAAACACGGGAGGAAGATTCTGACTTCTTTCCAACAAATCATAAATAATATAGGGAATTCTTGGCTTCCTTTTATGAGTTTTTCATATGTTTGTGCTCTACTTGCTAGTAAGTGTTATKAAGATTTATCTTAAGGAAGATAAAAGATTATTTTTTAAAAAAAGAGAGAGAGCTTCATTTGTACTGGGAGGAGAAAGGGCTGAAATTTTTACTAGAATTCACCTATCTACAYAATATAAGAAAAGCCTTTCCTGTTCTCCTCTCTTTTGGTCCTCTGAAGAAAATAAATAAATAAATAAAAGCCCAACTTGTAAGACTGTGAAAATGAAGACAGTCACTTAAAATTTCTAATCGTAATGGTATTCCTTGTCCTAGCTAATAGACACTTCAGCAGCTACAGCCATGTGTCATTAAAAACCGCAAAGCTCCAGAAGTGTGGGATAGATAGTGAACAGTGAGGTGACTGCATGGCAGAGCATAACTGGCTGCATGGCAGAGCTCAGAGGGTGGTGATCAGTGATGCACAATCTAGTTGGAGGCCTCTAGTTAGCGGTGTCCCCCAGGGGTCAGTCCTTGGTCCAGTCCTGTTCAATTTATTCATCAATGACCTGGATGAAGGGATGGATCAGCAAACTCGCTCCCTCATCGAATTTGCTGATGATACCAAACTGGGAGGAGCAGCTGATACCCCAGAGGCCTGCACTGMCATCCAGAGGGACCTGGAAAGACTGAAGTGCTGGGCGGTGAGAAACCTCATGAAGTTCAACAAGGGGAAGTGCAGGGTCCTGCACTTGGGAGGAATAACCCCAGACACCAGTACAGGCTGGGACTGACCTTCTGGAGAACAGCCCTGCAGAGAGGGACCTCGGCGTCATGGTTGATGACAAGTTGACCACAAGGCAGTAGGGTGACCTGGTGGCCAAGAAGCCAATGGGATCCTGGGGTGCATTAAGAAGAGCGTCTCTAGCAGGTCGAGRGARGTGATCRTCCCCCTCTACACAGCCCTGGTAAGGCCACATCTGGGGTACTGTGTCCAGTGCTGGGCTCTCCAGGACAAGAGGGATGTGGAGCTGCTGGAGAGAGTCCAGCGCAGGGCTACSAGGATGATCAGCGGCCTGGAACATCTGCCCTGTGAGCAAAGGCTGAGAGAGCTGGGCCTGTTCAGCCTGGAGAAGAGAAGGCTGAGGGGGGACCTGATCAGTGTCTATAAATACCTCAAGGGAAGCAGTGAGGAGGAGGAGGGGGCTGGCCTCTTTTCAGTGGTGGCCCGCGATGGGACTAGAGGAAAYGACCACAAGCTGAGGCACCAAAAGTTCCGCAGGAACTTAAGAAAACATTTCTTGACAGTGAGGGTRACAGAGCCCTGGAACAGGCAGCCCAGAGAGGTTGTGGAGTTTCCTTCTTTGGAGATCTTTAAAGCCGCTTGGACACAGCCCTGTGCCACGTGCTCTAGGTGACCCTGTGTGTGCAGGGGAGTTGGACTAGATGACCTCTGAGGTCCCTTCCAATCTTAACCATTCTATGATTCTATGATTCTATGATTCTATGATTCTATGATTCTATGATTCTATGATCGGAGGCCTGGAACATCTGCTCTGCAAGGAAAGGCTGAGAGAGCTGGGCCTTTTCAGCCTGAAGAAGGGAAGACTGAGGAGGGTTCTGATCAGTGTCCATAAATACCTGAAGGGAGAGATTTCTCAGTGATGGCCTGTGATAGGACAAGGTGTAAGTTGAAACACAGGAAGTTCCATCACTATATGAGGAAGAACTTCTTTCCTGTGAGGGTGACAGAGCACTGGAACAGGCTGCCCAGGGAGGTTGTGGAGTCTCCTTCTCTGGCGATCTTCAAAGCCCGCTTGGATGCCACCCTGTGCCCTGTGCTCTAGATGACCTTGCGTGTGCAGGGGCATTGGACTAGATGATCTCTAGAGGTCCTTTCCAACCTTAACCATTCTGTGATTCTGATTCTGAGTGAGGAGGATCAGGCCAGCCTCTTTTCAGTGGTGATCAGCAACAAGACTAGGGGAAATAGTCACAAACTGAAGCATCAAAAGAAGTTCCTGAGCAAGTTAAAGAAAAAATTCTTGACAGAGCTCTGGAACAGATTGCCAAGAAAGAGATTGTGGAATCTCCTTTTCTGGAGATCTTCAAAACTCAATTGGATGCAATCTGGTGCCACATGCTCTAAGTGACCCTGCATATGTAGAGGGGTTGGCAAGATGGTTTCTAAAGGTCCCTTGCAACCTTAATGATTCTATGATTCTTTTATTCTATGGTTAAGATTGTACTGCGAGATATTCAAGATTTTTCATGCATGAATTACAAGATTTCAGACTTCCAGAGTAAGTCCTGTGCTGGATCATCTTGCTAAAACTGGGAAGATTTAGCTATTCATAGAACCTGCTAAAAGTAACTTGCAAAAAGTCACTAAAATACTTACATGGAGAGTTGGTCTATTTTGTGATTAATAGCACAAACTCTGACTAAGAAAGAATAGTTAATCTTCCAAAGTAGATATTTGTGAAAATACCTCAATCCATATTCTCTGAAAATGGAATATATTGGCTTACTAGTATATATATCATATTCTCACCTTTCATATGAGCATGGTAACTAAGTTGAAGAAAGAAGGCTGAGTTTCTCTGTGCATTCTTGGAAAGAGTAATAGCACTGATTCAGTTGCACTGAAAGTTGTGACACTAATATGTGGGAGTATCCTGGGTGCATTCCTTTCATATGCTGCCTCTACACCTAAGCCATGCAGTAATGTGAGTGATGTTGGCAAACACTAAGTTGGTGTACCACATATTTTTGATATGTATTCCCACTTCCTCTAAGTGAGGCAAGCAGAAACAGTAAACCACAGCATTTCCACTCACTCAGGAAGGAGAGAACAAGAATTCCTATRGCCCCAGCTCTGTTTTGTAGATGTCCCTTGAGAATCTCTTGCAACTGGTTTCTTCCCACTGTTGCAGTCTGAATTTCTGCCTAGACATTTAGAAAGTCTTTCACCAGGCTGCTGCCGAAGAAACCCCAGATAAAAATTTACATGCAGATTTCAGTGATTATACAAACCAGAGTGCATTATAATTTCATAAAACTGGGCTGATGGTTAAATCATTTCTCCTTATGAGCCACTAATGTTCTCTGAGATAGTCAGTGCTAATTTCAACAGCCGCTCTAGCTGTAAAGGAAATGGAAGGATTCCTTTGGGGGACAATGACATTTTTAAGAGCCTAATTCTGCTTCATTAAAGTCAGTGGGAGGCAAGCGATTGAGTTCCATCAGACCCAGAAGGTGGCCTTTGGAAAAGTAAGTCTGGAAGGTGTAGTCTGCCCATTTCCACAACATGTACAAGAGTGTGCTGCAGGAACTGCTGTCCCCCAATTCATCTTTCTGCCTGAAATAAAAGAARTTAACCAGCTGCCTTTGGTTTCAGCTAGGCTTGTAAATTGTAATGATCTTTCTTCTTGGTCAATCACTTGCTGCACAAAAAGATCTGTATGCATCTGCCAGCTTTGTCATGTGTGCTTTCTGTGTATGTGTCGCAGACTAAAACGAAAAACAGTAGCAAAGACTGTTTTCTCTTAGACTAGTGGTTTCCATGAGCATTGTCTTTATTTTGTGTCCTTGCACCACCATCATATCTACATTATTTATATGAAGGCAGGAGACAGTTTTAAAAGTAAATGGCATAATTTACAGAGCAGACATTTCCGAGACAGCTGTTCTAGCACTGATTGCTGATCCTTCTCTGAAGCTTGAAGAATGCAAGCAAAATACAATTTTCTGTAAACAAAATCACCTTAAAGAGGCATAGATTTCATGTTTCTTCTGATACCATCCACCTGAAAATTTTGATCAAGCTGTCATCGTATTTGTTTCATTCCCTGTTGGGGCTTCTATTTAATTCTGATATGTGATTGATACTCAGGTAGTTGCACTGTGCTCCCCTGAAGCCCAGCCTGTACCTCTGCATCAAATGCATCTCTGTCATACTCAGCTGATATTAACAGAGGTTACAAGGACAATCTGATTTCTATTTCATTTTTTATCTGATTTTGAACACTAAAATTTTTACTGTTCCTAAGCAATATAACCTAGTTCAAGAGAAAAAAAAACAGTACAGAAACTACACCAATTTAAAAATATTTCTCTGATTTGAGCAACAAGCCACATCTGATGTGACTATTTAGACGTGAATTCATCCACTGGGCAAGACTCCCTCTTGCAGACTATGACTTCCTCATGGCCTATGAGGTGTCTGTCAGGTGTGACTGGAGACCTGTCCTTCACTCCCTTGCAGGCATTGCAGATTGACATCTACTCGTGGGGGAAAGTTGAAACTAGACTGCCTGGCAAGGTAGCTAAACGGCTAAGTAAGACTCTCTCTGATTTTGCAGAGTGTCAGCATTAAGAGGCAATACATACTTCTTCCATTGCAGGCCCTTTTTATTAGGGAAACAGCAGTAATGTAGAGAGGTCCAAATGCACCTGGGACCAGAAGCAACACCTAGCAAGAGATGGAGGAGTCAGATCTTCAACACAGCTGGTCAYCAAGGATGACCCAGTGCTCTTAAGGAGTCAAATCTCTATTCTCAGAACAGCAACATAAGATAGTGTCTCAGCAAATTTACTCCTCTATAAACCCTTCTTTAGCTTTTCCATAAAAGGGAGTTTTGCCCCTGTACAGCTCATGATGATCAGCCACAAYTTAACACCATCACATCTTCCTTACATACAGCAAATCTCTGASTTATTCTACACAGAGTGAACTTCTGAGGAGGAGCTGGCTGGCTGAGAACCTTTGGTAGATCTGGGGAATCCAAAGGGAGAGCAGGATGAAGGGAACAGAGAGAGAAATATTCTCAGGACTTTATTCATTAGTGCTTATTAGAATATAAGATACACCCATATAAGTACTACTTCCAGGCAGCTTGCTCAACTGAGAACAGGTACAGACGGTCCTAGGAACCAGGACAACCCATGAGCAGCTCATGCAGTGGAGACACAAGGCATAGCAAACACACCACGATAGGGCTGACACGCAGAGCTCAGCACTCAGCCTCAAATGCCAAGCCTTCAGACTGCACTAGTCAGCCTGGGCCTGACCCACAGATAGTTCAGTGGTATTGATTTTTTGATCCCTTGTTAGTTTAATGTATGATTGTGGCAATATTATTATCTTTATGGTACCGTTGTTACCACATAAATGCAAATAAATAAATAATTACACTGATGCAAGAAGGCTTTAGTAAAACATCAGAATCACAAATCATTTTGGAAATTAAAACGTGGTACTCAACAAGAATAACTCACACACAGTTCATCTAAATTAGTGCTTTAGTTTGCATTAAGATTGCATTTTGAACTGAGTTTACCAATCATTCCTACTTACTGTCTCAGAGATAAGATACATGCCAAAAGCACACCTGCAAAGACTAATAGGCATTCAGTTTTCAAGACCAGATTAATGTTAGTCTAAGTAAAGCAATTTCAGGATGTAAATAGTGTGTACATAGAAGTGTCAACCGTTTTCTTGTACAAATCGGTTTCTATTGTGGCCTATTACCTGGCTTGTCAAAGCCAGGTCAGGAACAGTCAAAGCATTATCACTTGCGCTGATAACAGGCAGCCACCACACACAAATCAAGAAAGAAGAGGCTGACCATTAYAGGTCATAAAACTAACCAGGTACAACATTTAGATTTGATTTTMGGAGGGGGAAATATAACTCATTTAAAGATATAAAAGGTACAAAGCAATCATATAGTTAACACAGCAGCACACAGATAAAAGCATAATAAACAGATGTGCTATGCTATTAAGAAGTAATTGATTGCAAGTGTGTGAAAACATACATCTCTTCATTTCTTTGCAACTTTTGGATCCAGACTTGGCAGTGTGAACCAGTAAAGAGAACTCTTGATGCACAGCGACCTTCACCCAGCCTCACAAATGATCAGCAATTTGTAACAGGTCCCTTTGCATCCAGCAGCTTTCTTGGTTTTGGTCTTGGTTTTGATCTGTAATACATATATACCTTAATACTGTTTTGATTTGCAATATATATGCACCTTAATATTGCTTGAGGTTTGTTATTTTTATCCTGTTTTCCCAGAGAACGGTATGATGGCTGGGTGTTTTCTCTTAGATACAAGTGGTCATTTCACTTTCCCCAGTAAAACAGTGTGATTAAATAGTACATTGGTTTCTCACGCATTGCATACTGCTTTTCATAAATATCTCCTTACCATCAAGCAAGCTACTGAGACCAAGAGGGGGACTCATCACATCATAGTGGGTTCCCTGTTCCAAATGCACTGGAACATGGGGTGSCCAAGACAGCATCATTACATACATCTCCCCTGACTTTTGCACACCACCTTCCCAGTCAGTTTTGCACCTCTACCTGTCACAGTTCAGTGGCTCTTAAGCATCTTTATGATAATTTGCTTTTTTAACATAAAGYTGTCCTGAAATTAGAAGCAGCATCAGAAGGAAACATGCAGAAGAAAGAGTATACATAGTCAAAGGCGAACCTTATTATCCCAGTCTGACCCRTCTTTGGGGTCAGGAAAGGAAGACCTTTAGCTCTGTCCAGGTTTCTTCCTCAGACTAATTGTAGGCTGGTTACACAAATTCAGTATCAGTTGGAATACACTAGAAATGGTACTAAACTGCATTTTCTGTTTTGATTTAATGCAAAGGGACTTTAACTAGCACACTCTTAGGCTGTTCTGCAGCAGGGACCAAAGGGGAATAAGAGGGTATGATCAGAAGATTTCTTTCAGAAGCACTTTCTTGATTCACACTTGGATGCTAGTATAGACATACCACAAAATTTCACAATTAAGCTCCAAGAAATTTTCGCTCCGAATGGTGCTAAGAAATCTGGGRCTTGCCCTCACATATCTTAGTTATAATTAACTGGTAAAGGCTGGATTMAAATCCTTAAGGAATATAGATTATTATAAGAAATACAGGAATATATATCCAAAAGCTGATAAGTAGGGTTTTGGACTTTAAAGTACTTTCCACACAGGATTGTGGCCAGGGTGCTCTCAACCCCCATAGTACATGGATGTACTTTTGGTTGTCAGGCACACCAGAAAAGTTCTACTCTCAAAASGGATAACAAGGCAGATTAATAGCTTATTTTTGGATCAAGTATTTTAGGAGCATTTTGTATGACACATTCTTTAAAGGAATAATGCATTGAGTTTTGCCTGCTTATTCACAGAATCACAGAATCACAGAATATTCAAGGTTGGAAGGGACCTCTAGAGATCATCTAGTCCAACCTTCCTGCTCAAGCAGGCACACCTACAGCATGTGACACAGGGTGGCATCCAGGCGGGTTTTGGAGACCTCCAGAATTATTCACTGATCGAATACAAGAATGAGAGCTTCTCAATGATTAGAGGATTCTGAAAGGAATCCAATTTAAATTTCAAATCATTTAGTTTCCCCCAGTGAATTCTGAAAGTTAGGAATGTTCAGAGCCTAGATATTGAGACAGAGGGATGCCTTTTCTGGAGAACATTCTTGTGGGATACCAGAAATTTCATGTGTATAAATAATTCRACAGAACAACATCCCATCTCTTAGAAATAAAATATTTAAATTAATTTCATATTAATTAAAGAGCAACAAGTACCTGATATCCACCTAGTGCAGATAGAATATAAAACCAAAGTTTCTAGACTTGGAGGTAACAAGCCAAACAGTCTAATACCAATGTTGCTATATAATATATGTACCACTTACATCRATGTGGCATTCTGTCTGTAAGATCATATGTACAATGTAAATTCCACCACCCCCCCCCCCCCCCCCAAAAAAAAAAACTAGATTGTGATTCTTCTGACATCTCTGGTACCAGTGACTGATGTTGAGCAGGCCACTTTTGCTAAGAAAACAATCCATAAGTGAATTAATACTTCATGAGTAAGAGTCTTGCAGACCAGCCTCTTCCAGTAAGGGCCGTCCCCTCCCTCCTCAGCTGTCAGGCTTCTTTCTTTCTAAGTGGCCCCATTGCGGCTGATGAAGTTTTGTAATTGCTTTATTTCCCCATGATTACAACCACAGATAGCTCTCTGGCATGTGTTACTCAAGTGAAAGAAAATTACCAACTTCTCTTTCAGCAGTATAAAGTGAAAAAAAATGATCTGCTTAAATGTTACTTTTTTCTTCCTTTTTTGGGGGGGAGGAGGGGAGGGATGTTATTTTCTCTCCTATTAATTTTTTGTATTCTGAGAAAAATCACAAATCACCAGTTCACTGCTAAAAGTACCAAATTCCCAGCTCCACAGTTACCCATCTGCTTACAAAATCTCTTTACCACAAGAGGGAGTTCAAAGACAACTTATTCAGAGAATGCACTGGATATGAAACTCAGTGAAGTAAGAATTATTGCTGTTATTCCTGGCACACAGAACATGTTTTCTGTGTGAGGTGATTTTCCTCAAAAACAACAAACAAGAGGTATTACCATTACCTTTAAGAAAAGATGGAAAAAAATATATATAATTAAATAGAGCTTAGGACAGATTTTTCTAACAGCATGATCCCAAATCTTCTCTGTGTTTTTGTATACCTGCATAAGCAGGCTGTTTACAGAGAATCACAGAACGGTTGAGGTTGGAAGGGACCTCTAGAGATCATCCAGTCCAACTCCCTGCTCCAGTAGGGGCACCCAGAGCACATGGCACAGGGCTGCAACCAAGCAGGTTTTAAAGATCTCCAAAGAAGGAGACTCCACAACCTCCCTGGGCAGCCTGTKCCAGGGCTCTGACACTCTCACAGTGAAGGTTCTTCCTCATATGGAGATGAAACTTCCTGTATTTCAACTTGTACCCATTGACCCTTGTCCTGTCGCTGGCCACCACTGAGAAGATTTTGGCCCCCTCCTCCCTACATTCTCCCCTCAAGTACTTGAACATATTGATTAGATCTTCTCTTATAGGACATRTCAAGCTGGATCCAGTTGAGTAGCTATTTCCCACCCACAACAAATCTGCCCCACATATGCTTTGATTTTGAGSCTGGAAGACAGGGAGTTAACAAACGTGAGCACAGGTTTTCCTGTAAGTGCAGTTTATTTGCATTCTCAGCCCTTGCTAACATGCTGGTACTACTGGAAACCAATATTTTATCCCATTTCACCACCCTGAAAAGCTGCAACTGGACAGATTTCTTGGATCATTTTTTCTGCTAGTCTTGATGGCATCCAAATAAGCGTAAGAGGGAGACCCATCAAAATATCTAAACTACTGAGACAGAGTTTAACACCTAAGCACACAATGTGATTTCTAGAATATCCCAAACACCTTTCATGTTAGAGTTTATTTTTCTGTCAGGACTGAAAAAGATTCCTTCAAGGTTTTTTTTTTTGTTTTTTTGTTTTTTTTTAATTATTATTTTTATTTATTTATTTATTTATTTATTTTAAAACTCAAAGTTCTCAGGTCCTCTTAATTTCTGTTTCTGTATGTACCCACATGTCTTTGCTTTAGCACAGGAGGTACTCAATCCCTGCCTGAGGCTTGCCATGACAATACACCCAGCTGGGTAAAGGCTGATACTTCCCATGCCTCTAGAGTATTCAGCACCCTATTCCACAGGAACAGAGATGCTGGGAGGGCTYGTCATTTTGGGTAAGGTGTGGCATGACTATATGGAGCCAAACTGGGTCAGGCCCTGGCCAAAGTAAACAACCTTTCCCCTCCCTAAAGTATCCCAAGCTCAACACTTATATTGTGAAGTCTAGGCTGTCTTAGGCCAGTAATTTATGTATGTCTGYATTGTGCTTCCCAATATTTGTTTTAGCTGGATTCTTTTCCATTATTTCCATTTTTTTCCAGTCCCTGGTTCCTATTTCCTCATATAATAGAATACTGACTGTTTAGTATATTGTATGTGTATCCTCTTACCACCTTTTAGCCCCTAGATGGCACTGATTTATCACTGAGAAACAATTAGTGTTTCCCTAAACTATCTTTAAAGAATAAAAATTGCTCCCAAGAGCAAATTTGGACATGGACTTACAAGATATGCCAGAATTAATACAATTGATCCCTAGGGAAGCAATAAAATCCTGGGATTTTATTAATACCATTAATTAAAAAATTACATTAGTATTAGTTAAAACAATCCATGGGTTTATGATAATGAGCAGAGCTTTTAATCATTTAAAAACCTGGCCGATTTTCAAGGAGCATTAAACTGAGGTTGAATACAGTTATTATTTTTTGAACATATAAATAGCTAGCAAGGCAATCTGTCTTCATGTTTTCTTTTGGGTTCAGGGTGTTAAGGAGCTCAAAGTTCCCTTAAACACTGTAATAAATATTTAGATTTCTTACTGGATAGAAATCCTACAGCATGTATGAGTGGTAGCAGGTTGCTTTCCTCAAAGTGAAAGGCTTGGTTACACTATTGGGCCATCACTGTACTTGCTGATCAATAAGTCTTCCTTTTAGCATCTAAACTGCAACACCTCTCCGTTGAATCCTTGCCTACTACAAAGTCAAGCCATTTAAAAATGCTAGCATGCTCTAAGTATTGCTTTTTTATKATTGTTATGTACTACCAATGCTCTGGTAGCACTGAGACCTGGAGTTTGGGTTGTTGTGGCAGACACCACCTACAGAAAATGAAAATCTGCACCATAGAGTTTAAAACCTGAAAAGAACAGCTACCGTGTGGCTTTGCTGGCAGCACTGTGCTCCTGAAATCCCACGAAAAGTGGGAATCTGCTCCTCTCTGCATCACAGAAGAGGGAGAATTTCCCAAAGACCACATTTCATTGTGGCATTAATTCACCTTAACATTGAGCCTGAAAAGTTACACGTGTGCTTTAATGCCTCAGCCACTGAGTCTGTGTTATTTTACAAGTCTGCAGTTAAGGAAATAATAAGGCTAATTTCTGGCTGGCATAGTATAAAAACATAGTATATAAAACATTAATGTGCTTTATGTGAAGCAGCTATAGAAACTATTACCTTTATATCTGGTGAATTGTGCCATTTAATTTTTGTTCTCTTGAATGAGTTTGATCTACTCAGTTACCAGTGAGATCTAGCATGATAGTTAATTTTTGATTTTATGCGGTTCACCATGCTGTCGGATCTTAAGACAACATGAAAATTAGTATAAYAGGAAAAGGTAGTTATCTATCATCTTTTTGGCAGCACTAGGACCAATGTGAAAAAGCCAGATCCTATAAACATTATTGCAGGATTAAAGGGACAAGATTCAAAAGAATCAAGTAATCTTCCCTTTTTTGTAAGACTTTGGATACTTGTCCTATATACTTTTTCATTCAAATGGGCAATGAGTGGTAAAAGGGAATACCAAGACACCGGAATTCCTATACAGAAGTCTCAGTGGAGAAATAATTCTAGAGGGCTTTCCCATTGCTAGCAATCGCCTTTTGAGTATTAAATTTTCTGTAGTCATTACTGGATTTTCAGTCAAGCATGACTACACTTAAGATGGCCAATTTCTATTCCTCTGGGAGGACACAAGAAATTAAGTGGCACTCAACTGTTGTACTACATAGTTATTATTTTGCTGAACTGCTATAACTGACTAAAAATATTGTAATTAAAAACAGTGAATCTTAATATATAAATATATATTATATATATCAACAAACATTCTAACTTAATAAATTTCAAGCACAAATTCACTAACTTTGAGTTGCCCTTCTGGATCAAATGCATGGTCCATTTTGCCAAGTAGCGTGTATTCAGAAGGTCTTGATGTTAGCTGCTTCAGAGGGAGCTAAAAGAGCCCTGCCTGACTGAACACTTCTCTTACATAAGAGGCTATCTCTTAATCGTCGTATGATTGGCTTATTCCCTGAAATGTGGTGTAATGTCTTGTATTATGTCACTTGATACAGTGACTTACAACTATTTCAAAAGGGCTTTATTGTACWGTGTATGTATCAATGGCATATATCTGTATCTGTCAGAATTAAATGTGGCAAGGCAGAAATAAAAACTCTTAACAGATATTTTTTGCTTTCTCTCAAATGAGAACACACAGTGGCCCCAACATAGTGCTGTTGTGCTGGCCATTTGACAAAGTATTGACTAAAAGGATAGTCTGTGCACTGCTAAAATCAAACTTAATCTCTTTAGAGTAAGAGAATAGGATTTGTCACACTTYTTTCTTTACCTACGTGATACTAAATAATTAAAATAGCAGGAAAAGCAAAGCAGCTACTAGAATTGCAGTGTTTGATCATCTTCTCAAGAAGCTGTATAAAACTCAGATTTCTTTTCAATCAGTGTTCTGAAAATAAGAAGAAATATTATGGAAGGGAAATCAAGAGTAAATTCTCAAGCTAGCTAGCACAGGTCACTAGATGGCTCTGACTGGYAGATACCAACTGGGGAAAGTCCTACATGTCAGTTAGACCAGACAAGTAAGGAAATCCCTCCTACTACTTCTTGTCTTCAGGAGAGCTTCAATCAGTTTTATACTATTGCTGATTTAGGTTCAAGGAATGTGTATTCTTTGTTATGGCATCAGCTCTTCTTCTATTCCTCTCATGTCTTTTTACAGCTTTTAGAAGATTTCAGTGCTATTTGAACCACAGTGCTTCCCACTGATTCTTTAAAGCAAATTTTGTCATTTATGCTGTGCTGCAAAAGCTTGTAGGTGTGATGGTCTACATACCAAGAAAAATGTACAAGGAAAAGTAAAACAAAGCAGCAGAATAAATACTCTTTTTTCAGCATAAGAAAATGCTGCATTAATGAAAAACTGTCTCTTTCACTGTTAGGATATATCTGTCCTTGGGAAAAAAATCTTGCAACAAGCAATTAAACCAGAAATTGGCCCAAGGATCATTAAGTTACCTGGAATGGAGAGAAGAATGGGTCTCAGATGTGCAAGGACACATCACACAGCTCGAGAGACCTGTATGCAATTCTGAAGTGAGAGTTCTCAGACTATTTAACATAGAATAATTATGGTACCAAAAAGTATGATTGTAAATGTATGTTACTGAAAATGTACATTACATTGCCTTTAACAGCTCCATGATTTAGTGTTGGTAAAAGGCATCTGCCTAATAGAATTACTACATAATTTACTAAAAGCATCAGTTTGACTTCCCAACTCACTTCTTTGTCTTTAAAGAGTACTACTAAAAATTTTAAGAAATGAAGCAATTGCAAAGCTTTGTCAAAGAACATTTCTACGCAGGAAATATTATAACACATTATAGCACATAAAAAAGTATCAAAGGTTTTCCTTCCCAAAATAGTTTCTTCATTGCTTGTCAGACTGCTCCTAACACAACGAAAATGCTGACACTAGTATGGTTCACTCCTCCTGATCTGTGAGGCCAAGGGCAGTGATGATGACAGCATTTCTGCAGATACTGATGGGGAAGAATACTTCTGAAGATCAGGGTTTCTCACTTGTGCTGAAAGAGGTGACAAATACATAGCATATTAGTTATGCATAGTAAAAGTCATTGCTGCAATACTGCAATACACTGTAGAAGCTAGCAACAGATTTGATCCTTTCTCAATGTATTTTCAYTAAAAGGAACCTCACATGGGTCTGTACTAGAGGGTTTAAGCAGTTGTTAGTGGTACACAAAGAAGCATTCTATGGATGGAAGATTTTTTTCTATTGAAAGTGATATGCAAGAATGAGCACAAAGACTTTTATGTCACTTTATAGATATTTCATGAATGTGATGGAAGCCAATTTTTTTCAGATATCAGGTTATAATCAGTGGCAACATACCCATGGAAAAGAGTTACTTTGGGAAACTCTCTGCAGCATTCTTATTATCAGAGTTTTGGAGAGTATCTACAAGAACTGAACATGGCTTTTTCTTATAAAACTCTTACATGGTTTGCCYTCTTCACAACAGCAGTAAATATTTATAAGAACTTACCGAGGAGCTAATATTCAAAATAAACTTCCTGCAGTATATGTGAAGTGTCATAGAGGGGGGCTTATCTTGGTATTATACCTGGTAACATATTRTTGTTTTTGTCAGAAAATCAATATTAGCTCAAAAAGACTTTCAGGACATATCACTGCAATGTATGGTAGGAAAGCATTAAGCTGTTTGCTGCTGGCAGCAGCTGAATACTCTAAAAAGAAAAGCATATTGCTATTTGAAAACAAATCTTGCACATATTATTTCTATTTCTCAGGGAAATCCTAGTTAATCTATGTATTAAATTTTTCTTCCTACACAGATCATTATTATGCTAAACTGGGGGATATAACTACATGATGAATGAATTATTTGCAGAACACAATCTAGCAGGTGATTTCTGTTTCCTTCATCACAAGACATACTTGGACAAAAATGCATGAGGTGAGGAAGAAGTTACGCATGCCAGAAATACTAATGTAATACTTGCCACAAGGTTATACAACACTTTCAAGGATGAAATATGCTTGAGTTTTGGCAAAGTGGGAATAAATTAATAAAAAATAACTGCTAACTTACTTTGACTGCAGGATGCCCAAATCTTATCTTTGTCATCCTCAGCAAACTAGCTCTTCAGGAGGTAATTCTGCCCTACTGAAAATGATGTGATCTGACTGGATTCTGACAGTGATGAGTAATCTACTCATAASAGCCATAACATGACTTGGTGCATTGTTCTGACAGTGCAAAGACAGTATTTTTTCGCACTTTGGGCTCTTGAACATTAGATGACTCTGGTTCTTACTTAAGGATACTTCAAGTTTTCAACTCAAGTTGTCAGATGCATCTTAGGATGCTTACCTTCAAGAGAAATTATTTTCTCCCTAAACTTTCCAAGAAATACGGCTTTATCCAAGCATCTGGGTACTGGGAATAGTTTTTCCTTAAGAAAAACAATAAAAGAATGATTATTGTTTCAAAGTAAATGCAAATAATATTTTTAATAGTTCCTAATGTTTTGTTGCATGCTGTCTCTATATACATTGTGTTTGTCCAAACATATCATACCATAGTTATGCAGACATATACAATAGCACAAATGACAGTCCTGAAGTAAGGTACCATCTCAATGAAAAAGAAGCGATTGTCCAAACATRTAAAAGAATTCATTTATTTTGGATGCAACTGCTATTGATTTCCATGGCATTTTACCAAGCTGTTGTATCTCTTACATTGATCTATAACTTGTAGTGCCTGAATTTCATGTCCAGCAGTCTGTGAGCTGTTGTTGAATGACACAATTCCAAGATATTCCATGCTTTTTATTGTGCCACATTCCAGATTGATCCTGATTTTTCTTTACCTTCCAGTGATCTGACCTTCAGCCCATCTCCAAATTCCCTCTTATTGTCACTGCTATGGGCTAACTGGCTACATTTCTGCCAAAGAAGGCAGGTTTTGAGAGGTTGTTTTGAGTTCTAAAATTAAAAATCCTCCATGAAAAAAAAAGAAAGCTGTCTTCCAGGAGGTTAATTCATCTAGAAGATGATAACTATTTCTGTTTATGTCTGTGGTTCTAATAAGAAGCTATAATGATGCTGAAATAAGCATCATAAGCACAGGGAATAGCTGTGCATATACATACATGGTACCTCTTCCAACCCCTAATACTTGGTGCTAATGAGAATTGGAATTGTGAGAAGTGCAATCTCACACAGTCTCACCTCATTAATTCCAGAAAAATCATCAAGATGATAAATTAAGCAACCCACAGGGCAATATTATAATGAATGTCTCTTACCCACAGAGTCTCTTATCCTGTTCTTTACTAGATATAATGCCAGTGTGAAGGACTCATGTTGCCAAAGTAAATAAATAGTGCTTATTATAGAGAAATAGAGTCCAGGAAGATGGAACAAGGGGAGAGATGAACAMATATGTGAGTGGAGCCCCATGAGGAGCACAGGATAGGCACAATTGGTGCAATGGAGGGGTGGGAGCAAGCAGGAACCCTGAGGTGCAGCGGTGCTGCAGAAGGATGCTCAGCGTGACAGCAGCACCTACTTTGCCACTGGCGCCACTGCAGCCCAGGGATATCGCAGCAGGAGCCAGGCAAGGAGCTGATCTTACTCGAGCAGCCTCATCACATACATGAAAGTAGTGTCTGAGTTTCCTGAAGTACACCATCCCTATCTCCCACCTCTGCACACAAATACGCTCAGATATCTAGATCTCTAGCATATTTTCTGCTGTATTTTTATAAGGGAAACATTCCATTTTGACTGAGTTTTTAACCCAGATTTTGAAAGAAAATCCTTGGAAATTGTTTAACAGCCTGGTCTTTGTCAAGCAGCTAATGTCAGAGAACAAAACAGAGGCACCAAAGGGAGCTTTTAGTCTAATGGTAATAATTATCAGAGAGGGTGATCTGGAAACATAGCTGTATTTGTAGAATCAGACAAGAAATTGGAATTTGCACTTCAGAGCAACCACTGACTTACATGGAGAAGTTTTATCCCACTCCTGGCAGCAAGGTGCACTTTGATCACACCTGGACATTTAACCTATGACTTTCTACTCCTGACAGCTTCAGGACATCATTCACTTTCCAAAAGTTCCTGTAAATCTATAAGAAATCCTCTCTCGACAGCTCTCTTGCTTCATTGTTTTCATTGCTTTCTTCACACCTGTATATATGAAGAGCCTTTGCTTTGACACAGTGACGAGAAAAAAATCATTTAAAAAAATGGCTTACATGTTGTCTCTTTGCTATGCAGAATACTTGYAGTGTCACTGGCATAAAATATAAAACATGGGTCAGTGTCTCTCCAAATTACTGAGTTTCGCCATTGTCTTCAATGACATAGAATTTTCTCTCTCACACTAATTTCTAGTCACAAGGACTTATCCCAAAACAATACTCCTGGCATAGACTCCCCCATAGTTAGGATGGATGAAGAGAAGTGTGATCCCTCAAAAGAAAGCAAGAAAAAAGAGAAATCAGAAATGGCATTCTTAAGTATTCCTGTAGTTCTGGACATAATATTACCTGGAGTTCTTCTTCCTTATGCAATAATACACTTCCAGCTTTTGCTATGGGTTGCAAGTGGCAATGGGTTTAGATGATTACTCTTTATCAAACTTTATCAATAAATCCATAAATAAACTTTAATTTAAGACTGGAACATTTATTAAAAGTATAAGCATCTCAGTAAAGTGACAAAACAACAAACCAAAACCCCACCATGTTCAGATAAATTCAAGTTGTTTTAATAATACTGTGATGCCTAAATTGAAGTTAATCTGTATATGCTAGACTATTTGATATTTTGCTAATTAAACCCGGTCATGTTGTCAGGTGCAACTGAAAAGGACAAAACTATCTTTAGCTTTCAATCACTAAACAGAGATGAGTGTCTAACTCTTTTAAGTTAGACATATTTCAGAGCACTTACTGAGTTATATTACAAGCATTAGTAGCAACTAAGCTGAGGAAACATTGTTTTTGATGTAGCATGGATGCTGGAGAGGGCTTTAGCTGTCTGATTACATTAGACCAAGAAAAAAATCCTCTCTAGAAAAGGTTTGTGTATCTCATACTAATGAAACTGAGCAAGTTTAATTGCAGAACAAGACTATTCATTGAAGTAATACTTGTTTAAAAGGGAGGTCTGAAAGAATGAATTACTTCTGAAGAGAATTACTTTCAAAAATTTTCTAGAAGTGACAAATCATCTTGGGCTGATTAAGATGCATCCTTCTAAAACATGCATAGTTCATCAGTTCTGATTAACATGGAGAATACCAACCATCTGAGCTGTGGTTCCTCTACTGTGAATCAAAACTGAACTCATTTAAAGATCACAAAGCCAATGTCCCAAAAGAAAAAGGACATTTTTTTCACTTTAGAAGACAACTGAGATTTAGGTTTGAATTGAGAATTGACATGCTCATGATGTGCCTTCAGCAAATGAAGTCAAAAGCTGGCTTGAAGTAGAGGAAGATAAACAACCAGAAGATAAAATAATGGCAACAAATTGATATGAGTTTCTACAGCATTTACTTTAAGCAATCAATATATCAGGTAATTGGCTAGGGGATATTCAACTCTTGAAAAAAATAGATCTGCATGTTCAATCCAYTGATGTGAATTAGATGAACTTATAAGTATTTTTTTTGCCTGAAAAGTTGGTAGGTAGCTGTCTTTCTTCCATTTTGTTTGGCTTTGTCTTCCCTGGCTTCCCCAGGCTTTGTCTTCCCTGGAAGCAAAACAAACTGACTACCTCTATTCTTGTTTGCCTTCTYACTTGAAAGTCTGACCCCCTAGAATTTAAGGCATATTTTCTGTCTAATTTTATTGTTAAAATGGGTTTTATTTGCTTGATCTGCTGTGCTGCATATCAGGTATCACCTGGATTCCCAGATATCATCAAATAATCTCTCTGTGCAGAGGTATTGGCTTCATAGTCTGAAAGCTATGTTRTTAAACAGGCAATATTAATACTGAAGACTTAAGGAGAGTGTTATTCACTCTTAATGGCACAACTTCATGGCAGTTTCAAGACAAGTTCAGTATTTTTTAAAGGATCTTTATACAAATTTCAATTTAAAATTCAAACAATAACTTTAGCCATGATCATATGTAGCCATGATCATACCTTTTTTTYCAATGTTCTCTGAGAAGAAGCTTTTCATTTTAGTACAGACAGACCAGTGATGAATTGCAGACAAAGATGTAAAATTTAATCTTTAAATGCAGATGCCTACCCCATCAAGAGTACACTCTATATTATATTATTCTTTGAACTCTTCATGGATAATAATGGCAGCATTCATATAGGCCAGACACAATAATCATTTCTCATTGTTTGGGAAAAATTGCATTCCCTCCTGTAACCACATGTCACTTTCCAAAATCTATCAGACTTGTTCTTGTGAAAGCAATGGATCCAATTCTATTTCAATTTTCATTCAATCACTCTTCAAACAGCTAGACTTAACGTTTCCCACTTAATATGTTTCTCACTTAAATATGAAGCCAGCAAACAAATCAAATTAATAAAGTCATGGAACTTTCACTCATAAGAATATTTTCAACTTGTTCCTTGCACTGTGCAGGTCCCTTTCTGACAAGCTAGAATTTAACATTCCGAAGCTTTTCATTTCTCAAATTTTTGAAAGTATTGAAAAYTACATGCCAACAAAATCTCTAGCCTCATGATGATCAACAACTGCCTCTTGGTGATAGAAGAAAGTCATAATTTCTCCAACTTACCTGCAAKGAGGATTTTGCTTTGTTTTGTTCAAGTTTTGAATTTCTATTTAGAAAATTGACCCTTTCTTAAAACTTTAGTAGTGCATATGATCCAAAAAAAGACTGAGCGAGTTGGTCTTGTTCAGCTTGGAGAAGAGAAGGCTGAGAGGGGATCTGATTAACATGTATAAGTTCGTGAAGGGAGAATGCAGGGAAGAAGGGGCCAGGCTCTTCTCATTGGCCAGCGATAGGACAAGGGGAAATGGGCATAAGCTGGAGCACAGGAAGTTCCATCTCCAGGTGAGCAGGAACTTCTTCACTGTGAGGGTGACAGAGCCCTGGCACAGGCTGCCCAGGGAGGTTGTGGAGTCTCCTCTGGAGATCTTCCAGACCTGCTTGGATGCCGCCCTGTGCCACATGCTCTAGGTTTCCCTTCTTGAGCGGGAAGGTTGGACTAGATGATCTCTAGAGATCCCTTGCAACCTTGAAGATTCTGTGATTCTATGAAAAACATTTTCAAGCTAAATTCTAGAAACAAAGTAGATCCCATTTAAGTTCAAAACAAGCGGAAYATTGAAGTCCAGCTAATTGGAACAGAAAAAAAAATCTACCTTTATCCAAGTTACGCATATCTGAAGTGCCGAGCGGTCACTATTTTCAATTTATTGCTTTCCCCTAAGTAATGATGGTGACAGTGATTTTCTCCAGTCAGCAGAATATTATCTACTTACTGCTATCAGCATTATTTTCTCCTCTTCAAAGGTCCATATTTTGAACTAATGCCTCAGAAACATGTTTTCAGTCATTTATCAGCAAGAATGTGGCTGTAATGCATAATTAAAAGGCTCCTATTTTCTGTCAGCCCAGTATTTTTTGCCATCTTAGTTTTGTGCACTCTCAGATATTGCACATTTCTTCTCAGATATGCACATATGTTCACAGATATTGCACACTTGGGTTCCTAATGCTGCGTCTTCAAAGCAGTCCACACCTCACTTCTGCAATTCATCCATTCCTTGTTTCACCTGATTTTTTGACAAAATAAAACTACAGTACATCTATTAAGTGCAGTTAAGTACAGCCGAATCCTCACATATTGGAGAGATTTATGTCAAATTGTCCTAAAATAGCAGATGCCTTGGTGGCTGGGTCGTTGTTTTTCAACAACCGTCAGAGCTCATTCACAAGGAAAAGAAGAAGCTTTGGAATCATCCCAGGGAGGTAGCATCTTGCTGAATCTATGCTGGTAAATGGGTAAAATGTCTTCATGAACTGCAGATTAGAGAGAAAAGCGGATAGTCAAAAGCCTTTTTAAGGCTAGAAAAAAACCTACTTCTTGTGTGTTTCAGATAACAGAGACGACTATGTCAGTAAATTAATWAAACAAAAACATGTATATAATGAAAGAAAAATTGTGTGGAGATTAAAACTCATATTCCAGCCACATTCACACAGACAAACTCCATTGGTGGTGTAGCTTCTCCCTTCTTTCAAACTCTACACAAGTTGCTATAGAAACCAACAGCTTAGATACAGAAATGGGGGATGAATTACAGATTTCATCCACATATACATAATTCCTTTTCACACAAAATGACAGGCCCTATTATTGAGCCATTTCCACTCTGGAGGAAGAAAGAATCCTGCTGCAGATAGGATTTCAGATGAACCAGAGCCGCTAGGATCTAGTCCTGAAGGGTTGGGTGATGGTCCTGAAGGGAGGGAACACTGTTCCTCTTTGGCTGAGAACGATTATGGAAAATGTTATTCAGTGACTGTTTCATTTGTTTATTTTTACTCACAGGTTGCAGGAGTTCAATAACATGTCATATAGATCCTTTTCTGCAGTCAATATGTGAGAAGAGTATGAAAAACATTTCATTTGGGATTACTCCTATTTGTAAATAAAGATGCCTGCAAGTGAAGCAAGATCGTAAAAAGATGGACGTATGACATGGACTTCCTTTTAATAAATACATAGATAGCTCCAGCCTTTACATTGTGCCATTACTTTAAGAGATAANAAAAAAAAAAAAAAAAAAAAAAAAACCACTGTATAGGGTTTGATATACTTGGAGAGATAAAAATAGCAATATGTGCATTGTGGACTGGAAAGAAAGTTATAGAAGAAAGAAACAAGAAGAAATAGAGGATTCTTTGAGTTACTATTCATTTTTAATTTTTTTTATTTAAAATTAAAAATACACATTTCAAGCTAACTCTTTTACAGAAATTATTTTGCCACTAGAAGTCATGTAATATAGAAAAATGATGTAAACTGCAGTAAAAAATTCAAGCCAAACTGATCTGGAATTCTTCCTGATGGATCAAAGGAACCCTATTTAAGGATGTTTTATATGACAAAAAAAAATCTAATAAACTGAACTGGAATTTCCATTTACTTAGCTCTCTGTAACACTGTGGGCTTTACCCATCTCTATCCTATGCTATTGAATATAGAAAGGAATTACTATCTAAATCACATTTCATGATATAASTCTTAGAGCTAAAAATCTCAACAAGCACTGCAAGTTTAGGACTGGAAGAAGAAATCTTCCATTTCTAGGCCCCATTCCACTAAACACTTATCTAGTCAAAAGCACATGAGTAATGTAAGTGAGTTTTTGGATCTAAGCCAATAGATAAAGGTTAAATCTCTGCCTGTGCCAGCCAGTGCACACAATCTGCTGCTGAATGTGACATTTACATATGTATATAATCTTTTGAATTTTAGAAGATTAGAAAAGTTGTTTATGAACAAGAATATGAGGCTGAAATCATGTTTAAAGATGTCTTCAAAGTGTCTCTAGTGATTTTGTAAAGCATTGTAAAATATTTTTGCAAACAGCTTGGAAAAACAGAGATTGATGCAACTTCCACTGAACTTATTTTCACCCACATAGGGCATGTAGACAAACCATGAAGAATGAAGCAAATATGTTTTATATGCACAATTCAAAATTTCAAGTCAACTGAACTCCAGAGTGTTTTCCATATTACCTATTCCAGTGGCATTGAAAGACAGCTAAGAGTTAACATTACAGCTTAATTGGCGTTAATGCACTTCCACAGAATCACTGAAGGAGAAGTACATCTCATCTTTTTTATCTTTCTTAAATCTTTTAAAAAGAGGATATTTGATTTTCCAAGGAGAATGATTGTTTCAGTTTGACAGGAAAATTGAACTAACTGCAATGAAGGATGAGTGAGTTTAATGTTTCCAGTTCCAAGATTTTGCAGGCTTAACTGTCAAAAAGTTCATTTTTTTTTGTGGCTTGGAAAATATTTTCATATTTACATAAGTATGATTTACAAAAAACAAGCAAACTTAGAGCAAAGTAAATAGAGATACCTCGATACTACTGCAAAATAGGTGTTTAAAGAAAAGGAGCTAAACTTCTCTTATACTAATAATTTGTCATTGTGATATACTCACCTCAGTAGGACTACTTGGCTTAATCTACTATGCTGTAGATTATTTTGTCATGAATTTGAGAATGAATTTGAAGAACTGTCCCTAAAGATTTCAATCAAATCCTGAACGAGTTCAACAGGCTTCCTACTTAACTTTAACAAGGTTTAAGTCATATCTTTATGGCCAGATTTACAAAGGGATTTATTTTATGCACAGTATCGATACAGTTGACTTTAATGTACCTTCTCCTCCTCTGTGGAGGAGATACATATACCAGGATACCCTATGCAAYACCTAATGAGATCAGTAGGGAGGAGAGAGGGACCTAACATAACCCTTTGAGAGGTGAGAGATCTGTTTTATTGAGATTTAGACTGATACTAGCCAATTATCTGATATATTGCTGAAGGCACATCATGAGCATTTCAGTTCTCAATTCAAAGCTAAATTTCATTTGTCTTCCAAAGTGAAAAAATGTCCTTTTTCTTTTGGGACATTGGCTTTGTGAGCTTAAAATGAGTTCAATTTTGATTCACAATAGAGGRATCACAGCTCAGCTGGTTGGAATTMCCCATGTAAACCGGAACAAAACTGATGATCTGTGCATGAAGGATGCATCTTAAKMAGCCCAAGCCCAAGATGATTTGTCTTTGTCATTTCTGGAAAATATTCAGATCTCTAATCACCAAGCTGGAAGAGCATGGCCACAGCCATTCTCTCTCTTTGGTTTTCTCCCTCTTTGGCCTTAAATATTCTAGGAAAAAAAGGACTGCCGCATTTGTAGGAGATGAGATATGGGGTAAACCTAATCTTGCAGAATAATATACAGCCTAAATATGAGAGCACTTCCCCTGTGTTTCAGATATACTTCTCCTCATAAAGAGGAGGAGCTAGTCAGGTCTTTTACATCTTGTGTGAAGCTGTCCTGCTTTAGAACACTATCTTACTGAAGAACAGTAGCTCTAGTGCACAGTGTTCTAAAATAGGACCAATCGGTGAACATCTTAARGAAGTACAAACAGTGAAGCATCTAGTCAATAGATCTAACTAGGTCATGTGTACAAAATACATGTTGAAAAAAYAAACCTTTTATTGATTAGATATTACTGGGCTAACTCAGAAGTTTAAACTAGAATTTGAGTGTTCAGGGTTTCTGTGGCCAATAGGAACTCCTAGGATTAGGTAAAATCTCAGATTTTTTTTTAATCATGACAGTTTTGCACATAGATGTATAAATGTAAAATTCAATAGGACTTGGATGTCTAAYTTATTTCTATAATATTATTATTTGGACTGCAGTTATCATCAGAGGCAGATTTTCATTAATTCAGTAAGTATTTTCCTCAGCATGAATTTAAAAGACCTTAGTGTCAGAGTACATGTCATGCCATATCTTGGGATCATCTGAAAAAAGCATATAATATCTGTCACAGTTTCAGATAAAATATGAAACCATAAGGATACTTGCACAATTAATTTATAATTAATAAATGGGGTCGAGTCCAGTTGGAGGCCTGTGGCCAGTGGTGTCCCCCAGGGGGCTGGTACTCTTCAACTGGTACTGGGCCTGGTGCTCTTCAACTTGTTCATCAATGACCTGGAGGAGGGCACAGAGTGCACCCTTAGCAAGTTTGCAGACGACACCAAGCTGGGTGGAGTGGCCGACACTCTGGAGGGCTGTGCTGCCATTCAGAGGGACCTGGACAGACTGAAGTGCTGGACGGTGAGAAACCTCATGAAGTTCAAAAAGGGCAAGTGAAGGGTCCTGCACTTGGGGAGAAATAACCCCAGACACCAGAACAGGCTGGGGACTGACCTTCTGGAGAGCAGCCCCGCAGAGAGGGACCTGGGCGTCATAGTGGATGACTAGYTGACCATGAGGCAGCAGTGCCCTCGTGGCCAAGCAGGCCAATGGGATCCTGGCTGCATCAGGAGGAGTGTTGCCAGCAGGTCAAGAGAGGGGATCCTGCCCCTCTACTCAGCTCTGGTGAGGCCGCACCTGGAGTACTGGGGGCAGTTCTGGGCTCCCTAGTACAAGAGGGATGTGGAGCTTATAGAGAGGGTCCAGAGAAGAGCAACAAAGATGATTAAGGGACTGGAACATCTCTCGTATGAGGAGAGACTGAGTGAGCTGGACCTGTTTTCTCTGGAGAAGAGAAGGCTGAGAGGGGATCTGATTAACATGTATAAGTTCAGGAAGGGAGGATGCAGAGAAGAAGGGGACAAGCTCTTCTCATTGGTGGCGAATGATAGGACAAGGGGAAATGGGCATAAGTTGAAACACAGGCAGTTCCATCTCCAGGTGAGGAGGAACTTCTTCACTGTGAGGGTGACAGAGCCCTGGAACACCTGGATGCCACCCTGTGCCACATGCTGTAGCTGTGCCTGCTTGAGCAGGAAGGTTGGACTAAATGATCTCTAGAGGTCCCTTCCAACCTTGAATATTCTGTGATTCTGTAATTTCAGAAGTTCAGGGAAATAAAGTCTAATTTCCCACATCCTAAAATTTTGGCCCTGGCTATGGTCCCTGATATCAGAAGGTAGAAGAAATAAATTAAAAGGTAAAAAATGAATCACATTAAGACCTGATTAAATAAATAAATAAAGCTCATTTATCTAAGAAGAGATGCTCAGGTCAATTTCCAAAACAAAAAGGTATAATTTCGTAGCATCATCTGAGATCTGATTTTTTTTTTTTTTTTTTTTTTTTTTTTTTTTTGGTTTTTTTTTTTTTATACTGAGTTTCCCACGTTCGTTATTATATAACAGATCCAAACCTTAAGGA
>NW_020455921.1:2881828-2992921 GCF_003342845.1 Nothoprocta perdicaria | reverse complement strand
TTTTTTTTTTTTTTTTTTTTTTTTTGGTCATTTATCTGTTATGGAGAGTTTCCCAAATTCGTTATTATATAACAGATCCAAACCTTAAGGAAATACACAAAAGGAAGATAATTATGTTTAGCAGTTGGAAGGAGTGTTAATGAGCATATCAAAAACGTCAGGACATATACTAGATAGCCATAAAGTGATAACCATTTGTATCAAAATGACCATTATAATTTCTGATGAATTCATCTRTGAAAAAATCAACTGATCAGTATGCAAAGAAAAGCATGCATATCTTAAGGGGGGAAATGAATATGAGTAAACATCCATGTAATTCATGCCATAGTGGTTTAATGATAAATGAATGGCTTTATTTTATCTTCCTATTGTCTATAGGTAAACTAATTGCTCTGTTAGTATTCAGTATATGGGTTTGTATATGGGTTCTTCTCTGCATAATGCTAGTGATCAGCTGATCTACACTGCTAGTGAAGTTAGCCTGTAAAAAGAGTGATAAAATTATAAACTAATAGAAGAGGAAAACAAGCAGGTATGGAGATCACATTTGACTCAASAAGTCCCTGAGCTTGCTGGCAGCTAAGGAATTAATAAACATATTTGCTGCTCTTCCCACTGGTGCCTACTTTTGAGAACTGTTCTGGAAGCAAATCCACAAAGAAAACCATATCAGCGAATTTGTACTGTCTAGAAATTGAACACGGATTAACTCTTGAGACACAGCAATAGTCCAGAAGTGCTAATTCATTCCCTTTCTCGTGCYAGTAGGGTTCCTATATTTTGCTTTTTGCTTCCCAAGATATATTCTCCCGGCCTAAATAGCCAAGCACATGACAAACAGTGATTATGTCAGATGGATTTATTCACTGTTTTTCCCTCATCAAAATAAATATTTTATTCCCTATTCCCATCAACAGAAAAAGGAAAAAGAAAAAAAGAAAAGAAAAAAAAAAGGAAAAGAGAAGGAGAAGGAGAAGGAGAAGGAGAAGGAGAAGGAGAAGGAGAAGGAGAAGGAGAAGGAGAAGGAGAAGGAGAAGGAAGAGAACTGTCAAATTGAAATCAGTTTTAGCGAAAAACAAAAATATCCCTTAAGTTCTTCATATTTCCAAAGGCAATAAGCTGAGCAGCCTCAATGAATTCTACTTTTGCTCTCAGGCTTTTCCACAGATGCACATCTAAACTACATTGCAGTTGAGGTAGATAGCAGGTCACAAACTCCAAAATGCATGCAGCTGCACTAGCATAAACGCAAATAGAATTGGAGACAACTCTTCAAAATGATGAGTGTCACCTGACCTATTTAGCTGGACATGATATATAGCCTAGCCTTCTGTCTGCTTCTGTGAGCAAAAAAAAGGACTTGTGTACATGATATGCAATGCACATACTCTAAYCCAGGCATGAAAGTTGCCTTTTGCTATCACAGCAAGCCTGTATCTCTTCAAGAGTGGTCCAGGTGAGAATTTTTGTGGTCCAGATGAGAATTTTTCTGATAGACAATACTTCAGCAAGAATCCTAATGTGAAGTGTTGCAAAGTGTAATGTTTTAAAGCCTCAGATCAGATTTACTTTTTTTTGTCTGCTATAACTGCAAACTTGTTCTAACCTCAAAGGAAATCTCGTTTACTGTGCAGAAATCATTAAATATTATCAYAGAGCCAATTTCTTAGATTTAACAGACACCTGACATTTCTGCTCTCTGACTAGACTTTTAACAAGGATCAGTAGACTCTTAACAAGGAAACATGCCTAATTATGAAGTGTTCTTCACACAGGCAATATTTACCAGTAACTTGAACCACTGGAGGTGATAGCCACATGGTGAATGTACTGTATACTTTGGAAAAACAATTCTCATATAAGAAAACTGTCATATACGCTGCAATCAAAAAAAAATGTTTTTAAGTACTTTTGTGAGACACAGGGAAACTTTAGACTCAAAAGACTCACTGAAAAATTGCAAGTTTTGCTCACCCACCTAACTTCAAGAAACTTTTCCACAGCTTCAACAGTTTTTACCAGTTCATGGTAATGACCAGCACATTTTCTGAAACTTAAATAGCAAAGAGATCTCTTCCTGTATATTCTGCTTATGGTACAACATAAAAATGTGACAGTTTGCAGCACAGCTCACAATATTTAACAAATTTCTAATATCTCCAAGAGCACAATAACAAGCTGAATCTAAAAAAATGTAATTTTACCTCATCAGATTTAGCATGCTGTGGAGTTAAAGACATGCATCTATCTTCTCTTTTTTTTGAATTCCAGTTCTGTGTAAGCATATCCCAGAAAAGATCTCATCTTTTTATAAATTCTTTCACATGTTCTGGCCTGTTTCTATAGCATCTGTTGAAAATGTTGGCCAACGTTRGGACATGCATGTCTCTTCTGTGCCATAGCTTTATTCCAACTCTCTTTGCATTCTGTCATCTGAAWAAAAAAGAAGTAAAAATATCCAAAACCCAAGTGATATCAATGTTTTGAAAAAAAAAAAAAAAGGCTTACTTTTTTTCTCTTTAAGATGACCTAAAGATTTTCCTAAATCTTTGGAAGCAAAACAAAAAACAAACAAAATATCAGTCTACATTCAAAAGATTGTTTAGTTTCAGTTAATATAGAATATTTACCCCAGGTATTTTTTCTCATTTTCAACCATTAAATCCCACAGAATGCCACTTATTCATATAGCTCTGATCAAAAATTTGGAGAGACAAAAAAATTCTTATGGTGATCRTGAGAAATATCAGCTTGCTGAAAATTAAAATACATTCTCCTCCCCTGTCTACTTCCTACCTAAAGTCATTGTTCAGATTTACTAGGTAGTATAGATTAAGAAACTACAGTTAGAATTCCCATTTCACTTTTTGACTTAATTCAATTTTTGACAATATTAATCTTTAATAACACTGCTGACTTCTCCTGGTTTAATAAAACAGTTGGCATTTGTGATGAATTTGTTTCTATTTCAGCTTTTTACGTTAYAGTTGTTTCATTTATCCAAACTCATAGGCTTAGAGGACAATAACTTAATACCTGTTTTAACCTATTAAACTGAGATTAGCTGTCTTCTTTAACATAAAACTACATACTTTCTAAAATAAAGACAGTGCTCCTAACTGACTACTGAGACATTAGAAAGGGTGTTTGGGGCTAGGGGCAGTGCTTGGCAGCTCCTGTTACCCGGCAGAGGAGACTAAAATTTCTAATATTAGCTTTCCTATCTTCTCTACTTTTCCTATTTATAGTTGACTCTTATCTATCTATTGAGGATGAAAACTACTGGAGGCTGTTAGGACTGTTGGGTACTAATCTCTTATTACTGTTACTGAATAAAACACTRTAGCATATTTAGGCCCTTCAGTCATTTTTTCTCTTTTCAGCTCCACAGTGGGACAAAGAGCCCTGCTTTGGGTTGGGGGCTTTGCAATCTTTTACTTCTACAGTGATGACCAGTCCTCCCATTACCCCAGTCTGAATATGTTGCTGCTCTGTTTTCTCACTGCAGCATTTCCACTTGTTGTCTATTGATGGCCCAAAAGAACTGTAAAGAAAAAAAACAAGGGAAGGATTTGGGCCTTTTAAAAAGGTTTATACATTCAATAAAAATATCAGTTTCTAATTGGAAGTGGATGACTCAGCCATTTGCACTGATATTTYAAAATCCCTTGTCGTAAATAGGTGCACTGAACAGTAGAATAAAATGCATTAGAGTTCTTTCATATTCCCACGCTGGCAACACAAGCTACAAAAATCCYTTATATTATAGTTATGTTGCCTAGGTAATCTCACTAGGATGAAAATGCMAGACTAGCACATTAGGTAGCTTTTCTGCAGGCGGGATATTAAGACTGCTGACCCACAATCAGCAGTGAATTGCACACAATGAAGGCCCCTATAACCACAGAAACCCAGATGGCTACTCTTAATAGCTCTCAGCTCAGCAAACAAACCAGCCAAATGCACAAGTCCATGTAAAATATGCAGATTGTGCGTATCATTATGTTAGCTATTTATTTGGGGATAGTAGTTTGAGAAGAACTTAAAAGAGGCATTTGTGAAGGCAACAGACTAGACTTTTCTTTGAGTTAGAATTTCTTTTCCTGACCAAAGGCTTTTTCACATAAACTGTGGAGGTTGCTCTTTCTCACATTCATAGTAACAAATTATCTTTTTTATTGTAAGAAAATACTTACTTAAGAAAATACTTTTTAATGCCTATCTGATATCAGGCAACAGTCCTGTCCTTTCTGCAAGCTTTATTATTCCCTAGTTTTAAATCATTTCCTCCTTTAGAAAGGGAAAAGCACAATCTTTGCAAATGCCAGTCATTTCAAATTTCTGTTTTGCATAGTGATAGCATTCACTTGAAGTTAATAGAACTAGCATTTCCRCAGCTAGGATAATTTGTCATATCCCTTACAAGTTTATAATCYATTTCTAAGTGCTTATTTTAATAGTAACATTTTCGAGCACTGTTCTTGAGCACATACATAAATACATAGAGCAGAGAAAYTTATTTCTTTTTTCTTGTTTTCTTAGCATGGGAGGCAGCATTTGTTATAGGCAACTTGAAATTGGGTAGATGTCAACAATTCCAGCAATAACTGCAGTCACAACCTTGTCTAAAAGAACTAGTTCTTCCAAAAGTGTCAGAACAGAATAACTGATACAAATGTGCTTAACTAACAGTTTTTAAGCACTATCCTCTTTTTTTTTAATTCTTTAGCCTGCTCACAGCATGTTATTGCAGTACCAACCTGATGGGCCAGAACATTTTGCTTCTCACAGAACACAATAAAAATTAAGAGATGTTCATTAAAGAGATTTATGCTCTTTATTCATTATCTTTTTTTGTTTTAAAAGGGTATAAAGAAAGAACTTTTAGTGGAATGGGTGAATTCTGCTAAGGATAAGGAGAAAGAGCAGTGGCTTAAGAGGATAGGAAAGTTGACAGGCAATATCAGAAAAGAGAAAATATGCAGAAGTCAGGAGAAATTTTTCAGACAGTCCCATTTCCATCTTTCCATCTGCAATTTCCATCTGCATGTGAGGAAGAACTTCTTCACTGTGAGGATGACAGGGCCCTGGMRCAGGCTGCCYGGGGAGTCTGTGGAGTCTCCTTCTCTGGAGGTCTCCAAAACCCACCTGGATGCTGCCCTGTGCCCCGTGCTCTGGGTGTCCCTGSTGGAGCAGGGGTGTTGGACTAGATGATCTCTAGAGGTCCCTTCCAAACTCAATTATTCTGTGATTCTGTGGTTCTGTGATTTCAATCATTTAGCTAATGTAAGCAATAAATCTCCAAAGAGCATCTAATGCAGGAGTGTAGCTCTACCCCTTGACTACAGGCTATCTATACTCCTAACTTTATTGTCTGATTTAGAATGTTATACAGAAACAGAGCAAAATATACCTTTAAATACATTAAAACCGTGTAATTTTCTTTTTTTTTTCTGCAGCTATTATGTTGAAAAATTGAGCACTAAATACCAAATGTGTTTCAGGTTTACTTCCATGGGCATGGCAAATACACTTTCAAAATGTACTTGACCTGAGAATACAGTTTTATGCAATTATTTCTCAACTCCTGGTAAATGACACAATTGTAAACAAATCAGATTATCTTTTCTTTAATAATCAGTGGTTTCTAGACCTTGGCAAATTATGAGTTCAACTTCCTTCTTTTGAAATGAATGCAGTATTGCATTCTGCCATCTCAGCATATTGGATATGAGGTTAATAAACTGGGATCTTGAAATGGATGAATAGATTTTTATATCAGCAGAATTAAGTAGATGTGTCACCTATATCATGTGCATTAACTTCAGGCCATTTCATCTGTTCAGGCAGGAAAAATGCAGCAGGGAACTGGTTAAGCTTTTCAAGCAAACAGAAGCACTACTTCAAATCAGAGTAATACATGCTTAAAACTAACTGTCCATTGTGGATGTTGAATTTCTGTTTGCACTTAAATGAAATTCAAAAGGATTTACTTGCTCAGAAGATCTGCAATATGCTTAATGTGGCACATCCTGTTACTCCCCAGTAGTTTTTGCTTGCTTACAGAGGGTTTTCATTATAGCCACTATCTTTCTGGGCCAAGGATGTCAAGAAATTACAGTCATGAATTTATTATAGTAGGGGCAATTCATATAATAATATTGGTTATACATAATAGATGTTTTATTAATGTGAAGTATCCACCTGGTTTATTAATGTGAAGTATCCACCTGGTAACAGAGAAACAATCAGAGGTCAAAAGTGCTTTACAAAAGGCTAGCAGAAGGAGGGGGGAAGTGAAAGAGAAGTAGTGAAAGAGAAATAAATCAGCAAGGATTAAAGCAAAACAGAGGTTGAAGCCTGCTTGTGTAGCKGCTGACTGTGCTCGTAACAGTCCTCCTGCAGGCAGGCAAGCTGAATGTTTGAGAATCCGTGATCTCTTTCAGAAGGCAAGCAAACTCTTAGGAGAAAACAAAACATGCTATTTTGTCAAAAGCCAAGGCATAACTATGTTAATGATTTGATTTCAGTACATCTCCAGTATTTCAGATTCTGGCCCATCCTAAATTCTGGCCAAGAATAGCTCATAAATGGAGACCAAATAAGAGAAAATAAAGTGATGTTAACAACATGAAAAAACACTAAGAAACACTTTACTAATATTACTGAATTAAAAGGAAACAAGACTAATGACAAGATAGTCCACAGGTATTTTTTCCTCTCCACAGGCAAGGAAATTGTGTCCTTAAATCCTGTTCTATTCCCAGTGACTTTTATTTTAGTAACCTTTCTATCAGACTGTAACAACTCATTCTGCAGTGTATGATTATTAAAAAAAAAACTGACATAGTGCTTTGYCCTCAAATACCACAAAAACATTTGTGGGTACACCCCACATGTCCTTTTCTTGCCTTGTTTTCCTTCTCTTCCTGCTTTGCATTGCCATTGGTTTAACTTTGAATAGGCCTTTAATTTACAAATGGAGGMTTGTTATCTCCTGGCTTCCACAAGCTTAGGGACAATTATAATACACAGAAATTACATCTCTGAGAGAGCCTCTGTAAATCTTTTGAAAATGAAGATATGTCATGTCAAGTTTCCTCTTGAAGAATTCCTTTGCCAAAAGGAAAACACAGAATATCTATGGGAAAGACTTTTTTTTTAATGATCAAGTGGAATACCATGTCAAGGACATCTCTTCAAATTGCTAGGATAATCATCTATGTTTGTCCTTCCACGTGAATACTAGACAGTTTTGCATTATAAAAGTGATGTTTTTCTCCTATTTTTATTAAATATAACTACTAAAAATCACTCAATTTCTTATTCTGGATAGTTTCAGGGATATTCAATCCTAATTATGACACAGATCATAAATTAGAGGAAAGAGATCTTGCTTCCACAAAGGTATTTTAAATCAATGTGAAAGTTGATATAATTTCCAAAAGGACTTTTTTATTGCAGTTAATATACATAGATCACGTGCAAATGCTAGATAACTTGCCCTTCCCAAAAGGAAAACACATTCTGAATTCCACAGCTATGGCTGCTCCAGAATTCAAAATTTTATTGTGCTATTCAGCAAATTGGGCATTATCTTATATTCCATGCCCTCCTGCTTCAGTTCAGTTCACAGTTGCCAGTACATTTTCTTTGTTATTTTTTCTGTTGCATGTAAATTTTTTCATTCCATTCTCATCTGAGGAGTTCGACTTCTTGAACCTTTGCTTTAGCTAATTTACTTTGGATAATAAAAAACAGCAGATTTGGGACTTAGGCCTAAATCATCCATTTACTTCACAACACTAGTCTATACTTTGGTTCATTTAGGCTTTAAGAACCAGCTTTGAATGTCTCACTCCCAAAGCAGAAAATTTATAGAAACTTACACCTGGACTTCTTATTTGTTATATTCTATATGATTTGTTAACTAAGGGAGTCTAGATTTATTTTCGCAATATTTTTCCACCAAGATGTCATTAAATGAAAAGAATGTCATTGATATGTCTTTCCAAGCTGTTTTCTCAGAGTGACAAGTCCTCTAATTTCCATTCTCTACAGTAGCTCAGCAGAAATTCAACTGCTTTGAAGTCAGGTCTAACCTTGAATAACTGGAAGACCATGAATTTTTATGAAGTACATCAGAAATTAAGTTTTGTCATTCCTGACACTGCTTTTCTCAACCCATATTTTTTATATTATGGGATTCATTGATTAGTAAAACTAGTCCTATCTATTACTCTGTAATAAACTTTTTATGTATCTATACCAATCTACAGTATTACATGCGTTATTGTGCCTCCAGTAGTTCAGTCCTTGAGGATAATACACAAAATCTGTTTCTCACATATCATGATATATCTTATCTGTTTCTAATGCCTGATATACATGTATTATTGTACCAGTCAGTGTGTGGGTAGACCTAAATAGTTCCAAGTAGGAGGACAGAAATGGCAGTGACAAACCCTGTGGGCTCAATATTGATTTGCAAAGTTAAACCACATCTCAGCCTCTGCTCCTCTTTACAGCAAACTCTGGGAATCAATGTGATTCCCAATCATCCTAACACCTACCCTAAGAGATAATAAGATGGAGGAAATCCACCTGTGATTATTTTGAGTCACTTAGAAGTCTCTTGTTATAGAGGCTTTCAATTTTTGCATTTCTCTTTGTAAGAGTATTAAACTATGATGTCTGAATAATTCAAAAAGTGTACTAAAAGAAATAGATATTGCCACAAAGCAAGTTCTCATCCACTGTGAAAATTTAGGAAGTATACTTCAATACATATAGCGTTAACACCCTGTTTACACCTTTACTGACTAAAGCAGCTGGGACATACTCACAAGGATAATGTGGTAAAATTTGTAGCCATCACCACATGCAGAACCTTATCTTCTTAGAGTAGTGTGAACATTTTAAATACTCCCATCAGCTCATTTTGAGCAGGAAAAGGACATCAGAATGAAGTAGTGTACATAATACCAGCTATATAATGCAAAGATACATGAAAATTATAACAAATTAGAGTGTGATTTGTTCTCTAGAGTATTACTTTGAAAATTCCTCAGTTTCTCTTCTTAGGACATTGTAAGCTACAGAGCAAAAAAGCATAAATATCAACTAGAATAGTATGTAGCATCTTTAGAATCTTGTAGAATCTTTAAAATTCTTTTAGGCAAGATTTGAGTGATAGAGTAATAATCTGATTCAATGTACAGTTATCAAAATAGATTTTTCTAATTCCTTTTCATTATGTATATATCTACCGAGCTGCTGGAAAATGGTAATATAATCCGTCAACAGCTTTGAAAGAAATTTTTGCTAATCATTTTCTGTTTAGCTCTACAGACATTGTTAAGTAATCAACTATATGAAATCATGCAGTTATTATAGGATAACAATTGCAGAAATGCAACAGTTTTTTGAGTCAAGACAAAACTTGTAAGTTTTGAACATGATGATTTTATATATTTTATATACCTCTTTGAAGGATGGGATTCCTGTGGGAAGAATTCAGCCCCGCTCTGTTATCTACCAAGGACAGAAGTCAGATTTTACACTTTGCTTTCTTTCCTTTCTTTCTGGCACCACATTCTACAAAAGCATCTACTTCCCAAATTTATTTATTTGGGATCAAATCTATTATAAGGATGAGGGAAGCAAGGTGCCTGCCTTTCAAGCTAATCACAGAAATACGCTGAATTTTTCTGTATTTAATATAAGCTTTTTTTTCCCTCTCTCTTTTTTTTCCTATTCATAGCCCTATCTCACCAGTTCCCACAACAYAATCAGGAATTCAAGTGGATCATGCCATGCTTTTAGATACAAAATGCATTTTTTCCTGTTGATTATATACAAGAAAATATTTCTTCCTGCCTGGCATCTTCCTAATTTCTATCCTATCTTTTCTTATAGGAAGGCATTTTCCATACATAAGATAAGTGCCATAGCATAAGCAGCATTCATTTCTGCTAGTTCTGAACTCACTCATTTGGGTCTGTATTAGGAGATGAACTTTATGTCTCTTTTCATTGTTGTCATATGTTGCTCATTCCAGTCCTCAGTTATTCTTAAACTGTAGAGTCTTATCTTAGTTTCCTCTCCCTTTCATTAACTGACAATCATCCAATTTTATATGGGTCCCAGACTGCCTTAAATAATATAATTAACACAGCTAGTAATTCATTACCTCCAGTAGAAGAGAGATTTCAAGTATATTTAGCAGAAATATTTTTCTCTGTAGAAAACTACATGTATGTCATGTAGTTCTGGTACAAAACATCTTCTGCATATATTAAAATGCTGTCTATGCTAGCAGCTCTGTACTTGCTCTCAAAAGGTTTCGAGTAACTTTGCACAACTTAATGATATGCCACAATTCATGTGCTATAAGATTGGCAAGTAAACCACTATTGGCTAGACTACCTCAGGAAAGCTATTGTATTTTAAAGATTAAATCAGAAAGGCTCCACCAGAGTAAAAGAAAAAAAAAAAAAAAAGCATATCTGAAGGTCCTAGACTTTTTTACAGGTCTACAGCACATATCAAATCAAACATCACTATTTTGAGAATCATTTCACAGGAAAGAAATATCTTGGAGTTGAAATAGTTCACTCAGAAGCAACTTCTGGAAAAGGATTTTCAAGTCAAGAGTCTTTCACAACTAACTTGCTGCCCCTCTAGGCCTNAAAAAAAAAAAAAAAAAAAAAGACAAACAGTAGTAGTTAGGTGGCTCTCTTGGGAAAGAAATATGATTTTCTGCCCTTACTTGACAGTCTATCTCTGTCCTTGTATTATTCAATCATTAGCTCATGTGAACGTAGAGTAAGAACATATCTAAAACAGCCACAGAACGTAGCATACTGTTCATCGCATACCTTGAGAACTGAGGGGGTTATTTCCAGTCCTTCAGGAAAGGAAGATTTATAGAAGTCCTACGTTCTAAGTAAATATTGCATCCCTAGAATGACTTACACAGAGTGCAAGTGGACTGAAACACTTTTTAACTCTTTCCTAAGAATGAATAGACCTGGATTGTTGTCTTAAGGAGAAGGCTAACCAAAAAATAGTAACAGAACGTGGAGCCCAGGTTTAGATACCTACGCTCTAAAATGAGGAACTTTCCATTCATCATATAACAAGTAGTACCCTCAACAGAACTGAAGATATCATTGTATAAAGTGTAAAAAARCTAAGAATTAGGGGTGCAAGGCTCAGCTTATCCAACCCTTGCTTGAACCAAGACCAGAAGACCACACCTGTAAAACTGCATTATGACTAAGATGCAGTAGCTCACAAGTAGCTCTCCTAAAAATGGGGTAAGAGATCACACAGTGATTTGATTTGTTGACTACTTCATGAAGAAGAATGGGTAAGGCTAACTCTTTTCCAAAGTCAGTTTTTCAGACTAAAGTAATACTTAGGCTTGATGGCATAGACTTAAGTTGCTAAATGACTCAAATTCTGAAAGTAGCCATATATTTTATATAGAATATATAAAACCACTGCAGTACTAGAAAATCTCGCAGAAACCAGAGAATGGATATAAGTGCACATAGAAATAAGAATATGTACTTTATCCAACCAGAGCTGCCCCCATATGTTTTTAATTTTTTACTTTTTTTTTTTTTTAATACCTCTCAAGCCAGCTTGGCCATGTATCCATTTGAGAAAAAGAACAAAGGTGGATTGTTTAAGACCTTCAAGTACCACTTCAGCCTTGAAGAAAGAAGAGCATTTGAGAACATAACTGCAAGCTTTCAGCATTGTTGGGAACACTAGGTACTACTGGGCTCAGATCAGAGGGCTGTTTTTTCTAATTTTTTCCCCAGTAGTCCCTTCATAATCCTGACAATAAACTTCTTGCATTTGCCTTCAGCAGCATCAGCAAAGCCTCAATGACAGTTGTCAACAGCATCTACAGCCTGACCTCCAGTCTGTGCTCAAGCAGACACTACATGACCATTGATGAGTCATGAGATTTTGGCAAGTCTTGACTACTCCTGAAAATTCCTGGTTCTGGATTCCCCTGCTCAAAGATTACAGAAGCAAGCAAATTATGCCAGTATGAGGTRGTAAAGGAGATTTCTTCCTGAAGTAATGTATGCTTATGCCAATTTGTACTTTTAGAGATTTTAAAACATCAACATCTGGAAACTTGAAGATTTATTTTTCTGGCTTTGTAGACAGAGAAACTGAGGAACACATGCATGCAGGATCTCTTATGCAATGAGAAACCTCCTTTGAACAGTGAACACTGTTCTGAAGAAAACAAGATTACACAGCAGAACGAACATCTGATGGTGGTAGAAATTAGATCTAACCCAAACTCACTGACTCTGATATTCAGATTCCAGTTCCAAGCATCTCTCTTCACTCAAATAAAAATTTGATKATTTCTCAGAACCGGTCACTCAATCTCTGCTAATTATTTGCAAGAGATTATATATCCTGGAAGGAGAGCACCCTCCAACCTGTTATCTTTCTCAAAATTAATCATTCTAGGACAGAAGAACAGAATCTTCTCTGTTCCTCTTATATAAAAGACCTTATATACCTTTTATATATATATATATATATCCCTATATACCTTATATACCTTATATACCTTATATGTATACAGAAAACCTTATACAGAAAACCTTCTAAGTCTTTAGACTTAGACTTTAGAAGGTCTTCTATAGGTTTGGTACAGCTCTTCTCAGCTCTCAAACCTATCATATTTCCAGTGATTTTGTCCAGTGATTTTTTGCCAGCAGCGGCRGTAGATTAATATGAACTGAAACTAGTGAAGACTTCCAAAGACCAAAACAAGACTTCTGGCTATCATGTAGGAAATAAAAAGGATAATACTTAAGGCAAGCTCACTTGCAAGTAACAGGTTTTATGAGTGATTTGGAAATAGAGGTTAAGGTGAACTAATGAATAACAAACAACTGGGTCGCACGCAGCTGTCCTGATGATCTCTTTACATCTAAATTGATGTAAATAAGAAATTAAGATACTAACAATGCAGGAAAGAATGAAAAAAAAAAAAGATCAATAGAACACTGTAGATGAATGCTCTATTTTCCTACAAGGCATCACATTGGCAAAGACCTTTGGAACTCATGGAGATTTACACAGGCTTCATAATTATACAATACCTTGTCATTGAAGATTATCATTTACTTTCCTGTCAAAACTAATGTAACTCAAACTAGGAAGACGGAAGAAAGCTGACAAAATGCAGTCTGCAAGTACCACAGCAGCTAAAAAAGTATTTCCAAGGTCCACCAAGGGAAATATGGATATGCATTATTCTCAGTAATTTTGCAGAAACTATTGCAGACTTTTCACAAACAGCTTTAAGAGAGAGCTTGACTATACAAAGGTACTCAGAAATTTAATTTGAATTAGATACATAGATTTAAAATATAATTAATATATTTGAAACATATTTAAATTTTAAGTTAATATATCTGTTTCAGTTTTAATAGCGTTAAATCTCTGACTGGACAGTTTCATTTGAAATTAAAGTAAGTTCACTATGATATGGTATAATTCATTTTCAAAGTAAATTAAGTACAACCAAATTAAGGCTGTCTTAATTCCAGTACAAATATCTCTGTTGAAGTGCATCATACTCTAATCAATACATATCAAAAGTTACTTTCTTCCAGTGTRTTTTCTGGGCTTTTATGAAGGAATTCAGAAAGAGCTTCAGTGGCACATGAAAAATCCCAAGTCTTCTTTATATAAGTATTCTTTGTATAAGTCAAATAAGTCAAATTCTCAACAACTGAATATGTCATAATGAAAATCAGAAAGGGTATTTGACTTATGATTTTCATTTTCCATGGGAAAATATTAGCATTAGCAACAACTACTCCCCAAATTGACAATTAATACAAAGAGCATTAACTACTAAAATGATTTAGAAGCAGCATGAAGCCAGTAATATTGGCAAATATGGGCTTACATATTACTGGTTAAAATTGTCACATACATTTTTCTTTTATGACATATTTTACCCTATTTGTTCATCCAAACTTGCTCTCTGGCGTGGTCATTTGGAATTATGCTGAGAGCTAAGCATTTTTCTCATGCAGTTCTTTGGAAAAACTAGATGAACTGCTTTCTCCAGAAAACTTTACCCTTGAAATATAGACTTCATGCTCTTGATAACTGTGTTATTTAGTAGGACCATTTAATACAGAAACCCATCCACTGCTCCTTTTAAAAAAGATGGATTTTTATTTCATCTACATTAGTACACACCAGAATTTGCCCATCCACTGCACTTTATGTGAAATAAAAATCAGACGGCCTTGTGGCTAAACCCTGCTACTGTATGTCAAAGAGTTCCCATGAATAGTAAGCACACTTCAATATGATTCTAATATTAATTTTATTAGCTAAAGATCCTCCCATTTTTTTCTGTAAATTCACCATGAAACTAACTAGTTTGAAAAGGATAATATTGCATAATGTCTGACAAACCTTTTCTGGGAATAATGTGAGTTTATTTGTGTCAATATGGTCTCAAGTAAAGTTCTTTTTCTATCATTACAAATAGTTATATGCAGTGGTTAAACATAAAATCTCTCAAAACTTCTAGAATTCCTTCCATCAAAACTTCCATAATTCAAATAGATTGTTAACAATTTCTAATTTAATTTTTTAACAATTTTAACAATTTTTAAGTTCTTTTAAGAGTCAAATTTCCCAAGTTATTTTATATTATATTAAATATGTAAGGATCTACTTCAGCAATCACAGTGGCATCAATATCATCAGTGTTAGCCTTAAAGGGATMAAAAAGTTGTTAATTCTACTGTTAAAGACCTTTTCTTGATATCCTTCACTTTATGTATATGCAGCAGATGTACTGGCCTCAGATGTTAAAATACAACATTTCAAGTACTTGTCAGCTGGAAGTTATCTAGTACTTATATCAACTTATATCTAGTACTTATACCTGGAATTATCTAGTACTTATATCAACCCTTTTCTTGCTTGTCTTCTCACGCTCTTCATTAGAAATCAGACAAAACTTACTGACTTAACAACTGAGTTGAGTAACATACGGTCAGCTTTTTATTCCTCATCCTTTTTTCTTTAGAAACTTATATTTCAATAGTCCTTGATGAAGGCATATATTCTCACCATTAATTTCACGATAGTAATAAAAAAACCCACCTAACTAAACACTTTTTACCAGGAAAGTGCCACCTGTTCTTACAGTTATAATAACTGAAAATTGCCTAGGCAACCTGCATAGCCGTGTATAGTCTGCACTAAATCACATTCTTTTCAGTCATGATCGGGATTTAGCCTTGTAACTTTATTGAAATCACACTCTTTATAGATGGCAGCTCTTCCTCTCATGTTCTGCCTTTGTATACAAGAAAGACCAAGGCTAATAGTAGCCTTATGGAATCCTTAGTTTCCTTAGTCCTTAGTCCTGCCCTTGCCTTCGGAGGAGTGAGGCAAGTTTCTCCTAAGAGTGTGTCAGAATAGCTTTAGCTCCATTGCTGCCTGAAGAAAGTTGATTAGTTGACTAGTCCTACTCGACTAAAGTCAGCCTTTGTGCATGTACTCTGGTTTCTGTTCTCGAGTAAATTTATCATATATATAACTTATTCAATTGTTTGTTAAATATGGCAGAAAAAAATTAGGAGTTCTCTTACAGATTAATTGCTTTCCTGCGATTCATTTAGGGACAAGCTTTCATAAGGAAAGCAAATAGAAAGCTTGGCCAAGACAAAACAGAAACAACTTTCAGCTATCTTTTGGTATAATAAATTCAATTAGATTACAAACTTTTTTAAAAAAGAAATCAATAAAGTTGACAAACTTTATGGACAAAGAATTCAAAGCATGAATTAGGATGGTTCTGTTTACAAGTAAGAGGGTCTTTTCCTGATATTAGACTTTGAAGTAATAAATAATTAATAATTCAGAGAAATGAAATTGATATTCTGGTCCTGCAAAAAGCACAAACAGTACCACAAACATTCATTAATGAGGTCTGCTGTTTCAAAATAGAAATCCCAGGAGATGTCATTGACTGTATGTCTTGACATAAATCATGGTTTCATCTTCTGTAATTTCCTTTCGCGTTACTTATCTTACTCTCTCATGTTCCAATATACCCAGTAGGGTATTATATATACCCTACTGAAGAATTCTACAATTGAAAAATATGTATAGATTCAGAGAAACATTTGCTTCTCTATTCCATCCATTAGACAACCATTCCAAGAATATTGATGGTGTAGATCATGGAAGAAACTGCGCCCAGGATGGCACAATGAATAACTAAACAAATGAACAAATGAATAGATAGGGAAGGCAGTAGACATCAGTACTAAGCTTTAGCAATTCTTTTCCTTCAGCAAAGCATAAATAAGTTTTTGAGCAAGGAATATGTATCAGGAAAGACACTAGCATAATGGATAGAAGTGATAAAACTGGATATACAAGCTAAATAAATGAGTTAATATCATTCCAGTCACAACATATGTAATTTATTATAAAATATCACTTAAAAGACAAAAGATGAAAAACATTATCAGTATAACGTTTGGTTTCTTTTTTGATAAATTATCGATGCATGCAAAATCTGATTGGAAAACTGAAATAATAAATATTTATTTTATCTTTAAAAGTCAGCTTTTGGAGGTCCACATGGCTATAACTCTTATTTCAGAAATCCATAAAGACCAAAAAAAACCAGGCAGGTATATTTATTAACTTGTCACACATTTCTTTATCTTCAGTCTTATGACTGAAGATGCATGATATAATAGTTTGGTAGAGAAAAATAAATCAAATATACTAGTTTTTAATTGTTCTACTCAACAAGAGATTAATATTGAAGATGCATTAGTATCTGTTCTCTTTCCTCTATACACTTGATAAGCAGTCCTAAAGCTTTTCCGATTATTGTTTGATGTTTGTCAATTCTTCAGGTAAGATATACTATTAAAACCAAAACAAAAAAAATAAAGAAGTCAAGGTGTCTGTAGGAGAAACTTGGAAACTGTTCATTTTAAGTGTGAAAACTATCTTCTGATTAAAAGAGTGCATTTCCCATTTTTAAAGAAAAAAGCTTTATTCCTATGTTTTAGATCATTCAACAGAGGCTACAAGACAACAGAGAAGGGTGAACAAATTATAAGTGTTTCTATTAAAATAATTTCTATGTATTATATCTAAAACATGATCACTCATATCATTATGTCTCTATGTTATCTCATGTATTAAGGGTCCATTATTGAACCTCTTATCTATTCAATTTGGTAGTGAAGTAAGGATTGCCAAAAGATATTTCAAAACCCTCAAGCTATTAAAGAAAAGATTCTCATACAAATTGGGAAAAATATCTCATGGCTGACTTCTGACTCTCATCTCAAAATCACCTTCTACTGTATGCTATGTGAAGGATAAGCCTCATGTGACAGATGGTATGAAAATAAACAGGGTTCTTAATGCCTGCAGACAGCCTCATAGGTACCCAAAACATATCCAGGGCCACTTCAGTGCATGCAGAGATCTAGACTTACATGTATTGTCCATCTGAACTGTTCTATGTGCCTGCAATATATGGCAGCATCTCTTTGAAAGTCAGATAGGAGGTAAAAATATGGAGAAAATTATGTGCTTTTGAAGCTCTTTTAAAATATCACCACGGCAAACTAAATAATGCAGCAACTTTAGAGAGAATAAACACCATAAGAAGCCTTCGAAGAGATACACGTTTTATAGCATTTTAAACAAATATCAAGGTAGCTATCCTCTCTGATGAATATACTGTCTTTGATTTCAGTAATTTCTTGAAAGGATTAAAATGTTATTTCTCTTATTTATCTCAATTACTAAATTACATTAATTACTATGTTGTTTTCAAATAACATTTCAGCCCAAAATATAAATTATGTAACAGAATTTCTGTTGCATTTCAAATGTTTCTGAACTGTTGCATTTCAAATGTTTCTGAACCACAACTTGTCCTACTCAGGAGATTCTTTTGTCTTTAGTTTACTGAGCAAATGAAAATGATTGAAATACAAACTTCTCCATTCCTACTCCAACATCACATGCTAGCTATACCCTCACATATACTTGTGGTGAAAACTGGACTAATTTGGAAGGGAGAGAGGAAAGGAGAGGGAGGGAGAGGAACAGGTTCCTACATTGCCAAATCTATTTTCTTGGAATCCACTTACTCCTACACACAGTACATGACTGTGTGTATATTATGTTTTCATTCTCAGCAAAAAAGAAGAAAACAGCTTTTTCCATGATTTAGTCTCTATGTGCATTCTTGCCAGGTCTCCACTTGGTCTCTGAACAAGTTTTACATAAGGTGGATCCAGGTATGGAAGACAGTATTTATCACAGAATCACACAGAATCACAGAATATTTAAAGTTGGAAGGGACCTCTAGAGATCATCTAGTCCAATCTTAGGTAAGTCCAAGGCAAGATCAGCCTGACCTGGAGAATTTTTTTCTGCTAACAGGAGGTGATAATACTACCGCTTTTTTTAAGGTAAAGGTATTTATAAAAAAATCATGCTGTAAAGGTATTAAAAAAACATATATGCCTCTAGTGTTATTTTTAAAGCATGCTGTCATTCAGCCCCTACACTGCATGGTGGGGGGCAGGGGGAGGGATGAGCTGCCCTAGCATTTCCAAATTAATCTTCTTTAAAACACTTTGTAAAACTTGCCCACATGTGATTTCCTTGATCTTCCAGCAAGTATCTGTGATAGCATCTGGCAGTGGGCTCTGGTTTTCCAAAATCTCMATCCAAAATGCACGCAGAGTCTTTTTATGACTTTTGGAGCTGCTAATTGAAGAGCTTGAATGTGTGCTTTTTAAGGGACAAAACCTTACTAGCTTTTCTAATAAACACTACAAATAAATCAGCTACTTYTGTTAAAAGAAAATTTGGAATTCACAACCAATTTCCATCAATATAACTTTTCTATAGATACTATTTAGGTCCACAGGTAGGAAACAAATTAACCRTACAGTGTGGAACAGCTAGCAGCTGCACTCTCACTTATGCCCAGCAGCCTTGTGTTTAGGCTGAAATAGGAATTCTTACATGATCAAATCTCAGAAACTCTAGATGTTGCCCACATGAACACTTACTAACAAAAAAGGAAATAATGAAATAAAGACCAAAAATGGAAAAAGAGAATTCTCTTTTCAACTAGAAACTCTGGCTATCTGAAAAACATGTGTTCAATCTACAGTGAGAAATAGAACTGAGACCACTTGAAAATGTTCAAAAAGAGAAAGAAAAAAAATCCTGAAATGTAAAACTGACAAGCCTCCCACACTCACAGAACTGCTCATGCAGCTGGTTCTTCTCTCACACTCCTTGAGCAGAGCTGCATCTCACTCTTAACAGCACCATGTTGCAGCYTCTCTCCTGCTCCACATAAGACACAGCCTTACTATGCTAAGCCTAGAAAGGAGTGACTACCTAAGCAGGTCCCATTTTCAAAGCAGCCCAACAAAATGCAAAGTCTATTGTGTACCACCTATCCTCACAGCCCTTGTACTATAACATGTGCCTGACTCCCATTTCTACCCATCTCGTGGCATGAGATCTCCCTGGATCTCACATCTCTAGAGAAGAGGTCTGCAGAGCACAAGATTCGTTTAATATCCTGTACATTTTCTGGGTCACTGCTAGTTGTCAAGGAGACTGAGAAAAAAAAATCAGGTCATCCAGAGATGAAGCTAATCATCTTCGGAGGTGGGAGATCCATGTTCCAGGGCCTACGTGCCTCATTTCAACTATATTACTAGCTTGGTAGATGAGAAAAGAGAAGTGGATGTTGTATACCTTGACTTTAGCAAGGCTTTGACTTTCATTGCTCCAGTAAAATCCTCATAGACAAGCTAGCTAAGTGGTCAGAGAGATGGAGTGAAAACTGGCTAAAGCATCATACTCAGAAAGCTGTGATCAGTGTCATGAAGTCTAGCTGGAGGCCAGTCGTTAGTGATGTTCCCCCAGGGTCGATATTGGGGCAATATTATTTAACATCTTCATTAATGACTGGGATAATGAGACCAAATGCACCATGTTTACTTATGATGCAAAAGTGAGAAGAGTGGATGAGACACCAGAGGTTTTTGCTGCCATTCACAGGGACTTCAACAAACTAGARATATAGGCAGAGAGGAACCTCATGAAATCCAAAAAAGGAAAGTGCAAAATTCTGCTCCTGGGAAGGAATAAGCTAAGGCACTAGTGCAGGCTGTGGTCTGACCAGCTGAGATCCTGTTGGACACCAAGTTGAACATGGACCTAACTTGCAGCTAAGGCCAATGGCTGGTTCAACAGGATCCTGGACAACCTGCTCTAGGTGACTTGCTTGAGCAGTGTTGTTGGAACAGATTATCTTCAGAGGTCTCTTTCAAACCCACTCTATGTCACTCTGTGATGAAACTTGGTCTCTCACATTCGAGTAAGCCTTCAGCATCTCAACTGCAGGCCTTCTGTTATGTCTGTTTTCACTAAAATTTATACCCTGCCCTAAGAAGTTTCTCTGAGAAGTTACAGCAAAAAACAAAAACAAAAACAAAGAATTTCAGTTTTGACAAAACAGTACTTTCTTGTAAAAAGTACATTTGTTCCAAAGAATCCCAGACAACATCGTGCTTGCCTCCTGGTRCAAAAATGCTAATTACTAAGGTGTGGTGAGCTCTGTCATCTGTTTACAAAGATGAAAGCATAGTCATGAACTCTTTCTGTCAGCTGTCATAATTAGTAGTAAGTTAGTGTTCACTGAGGAATGTTTCTGGCAAGTTGTCAACCAGAAAATGGAAAATCAGAAAGAGAACTTCAGACTTGAAAAATAGCACGGTATAATTTAAGCATGTTTAATGCAAGATTTGGTTTCAGTGCATATAGTTCATGTGGAAACAAACAAAAGCAGGTAGTTGTTGARCAAAAAGAAAGAAAAGAGATTGGCTGCCAAAGAGAAAAGTGTTTAGTGAATCTACAAGAGGATCTAAATCATCCATTTTATCTTATGTATTATGTTGTAAATTTCTAGATAGAGCTCRTAGTAAAAGCCCTTCCTAATCTGTCCGTTTTTGCTTATTTACAGAGGAAATTCACCATATGTATACTCTGCTGCATATTACACTTGCTAAGTATTTCTATATCTATTAAAGACAATGAGGAATTAGAAGGCTGAAATGAAAAAAGACTAAATCAATAAGCCACAAAAATTTGTAGGATTTCCTATGCCAAACAAGACTGTTGCTCTAGCAAGATCAGTGTGCTTCTGCAACAGAGGCAGTGACAAAAGATTCAGAAGAGGAAAAGATATGAGAAATCTGAGCCCCAATTTAACAGAACAGTTGCATTTCCAATTCCCATTTAACTTCCAAACTTCTTGTTGATTTTTAACACCACTGAGAAATGTTGTGGAGTGTGACATATGGTGCTCTTTTCCTAGCATACAGTAAGAATATGTCACTGAGGAAAACAGCTATAAAGARCAGTCACACTGAGAGCACGGGATATTAGGGATACAGGTAAGGTCTGCTAGTAGTAGTGCACAAGAAAGCAAGCTAAGATAAGCAAGTTAAGGGATATATGATTTCCCTGATATTATTGGCCTGGCTACAACAAGGGGCAGGGCAGAAATGTGCCTGTCCTGAGATGGAGGATAAGGGATGCCAGATGAATGCAGAAGGGATGGGGTTAAGGACCAGAGAGATTCAGACACCTCCATCACAGCCACACTGAGGTACATAGGAAAATGCCTGTGACTGTAGGTATTTCCCCTGGGGGAACATTCAAAATCAATGCAGTCGTGCTCTCCTGCAGAGTAAAGAGGCAGCAGACACAAGCTAGAACATGGGAAATCCCGTTAGACATATGGGGAAAAGAAAATCACTATGAGGGTTTGGAACAAGTTACACAAAGTGGTTGTGAGAGGTCCATTCTTGGACATATTAAAAACTAGAAAAGTAGAATATGGCATTACTGAACTAGAAAATGTCTCTACTTTGAACAGAGGTAGATATCACCAGATTAGATATCACCAGAATTCCTTTGCAATCTGAATAACTCTGAGCTTCTATGATAAGCAGTTATGACATTAAACTATAGTAAGAGCATTTGTTAGACATAGAGAAACCTCCACTATTAGGGAGAATGGAGCTCTGAATTCTATTGTTTCCACAGGACCTGAAGGTCCTCTTGACCTGTCATCTGCTGTCATATGGAGATCAAGGACAATGGAAAATTAGTGGAACATCTGTCAGGCTGGAGATAGGTTTTGTTAATGCTGTTTTGGATACTGGAATATTCTTCTGACTTCGTGTTCTGTGGTCCTATGAAACTAGATTTCTTGAAGTTCTACTTTTATGCTATGTTTAGCTATGTCTTTAGCAAAACTTCTCAAAGCCCTTTTTCAATATAGTGCTGAAAAAGCAAAAAGGAAAATATTAACCTTCTAAAATCATTTAAAGGTAAAATAAAGACACATAGATCAGTCAGACTCTGAATTTATTYGAACTTTGGGAATAAACTGCACCATTTTCTTTTAATGAAAAATGTAGAAGAAATGTGGCCTGAAGAGAGAACCCCAAATGTGTTCTCTTAATTTCTGGGCAAAGTTTACCATATAATCATAAGTTCATGAAGAAATTTTGACAATGTTATGCATGATAAAAAGTAGACATCACTATGACATCTCTGTTTCCAGGTGACTCAAGGTTTCCTAGTAAGTATCTCATTTCCTAGGTCCTCCAACTGAGTGATTAAGGGTATAAGATTTCAAAAGAAGATATAAAAAAATTATAAGCAGTCAGAGATAGACGAGAATGACAGGTTACAKCTTTTAAAAGAAGTGAACAGAGACTGTTATGTGACTAAATATGTTTCAAAAGCAGAAGAAAATCTTTCTGAAAGCACAAGTAAAGAAGAATTTCAAAATTAAACTTGCCGGTAATTCCTGTTATAAGTGGAAGAAGCAAAAATAATTTCTAAAAAAACTTCATGTCATAATCACAAGACAAAAATATTTAAAAATATGCTTACAGTTCCAACTTTTATAATATTACAAAATTGGATTGATCACCATTAATTAAATCAGAACCTTTTAAGAGGCTGCATTAATTCAGCCTAATTCTTTGTAYTGGCACCATGATACAAACCTCTACCCTAAAGCACATTTTGGTTTTGCAAAACACTCTCTGGCTGCAACAATCTCAGAGTGTTGTCTCCAAGAAGAGGCTTAGTAGGCATTACTTCACTTCTTCCTCCATCACCTTCTGTACAAGTCATTGACCTTGCTTTAGAAGTGTTGTGAATGTCACATATAGAAAGTAGTACAAATTATACATTGTTTAGTATTTCATCATTTGCTTTAGGTAGGTCTTTCCAAAATCCATATATTATAGGGCAAAAGTTGGTTATCTAGACTCTCCCAGTAACACATCCAAAATGCCTATGTCCCTTGGATACTGCCATGTGCCACAAGCAGATGGGTGCTCAGGATGCTGCTCTGACTCCCTGTGCCACCAGTTCCTATTAATTCCTGGGCCATTTCCTCCTCTGCAGCTACCAACGTCCTCTGTTGATCAGGGAATCAGGCAACCTGCAGCAGGGTATTTTTCTCTGGTGAGAAGTGTGGGAAAGGTTTCTGCTCTCCCTCCTCTTTTTTATCCTTCACCCATCATAATGTTTTACTAAAATAAGTTCCATTTTCAAGTCAGTGATATTATAAAGGCAATTTCTCCCTTCTACCAAGCTCTTCTTCTCTAAGCAGCAAAAGTATGCTTCTTTTCTCAGCTTATTAACATCTTGGCTCATTTTACACCTCTTTTACAAAGARGATTTTAATAAGGCTTACTAGTAATGTGAGAAATGTTTGTATCAACATGAGAGCCATGAGATGTTACACAGTTTGCACATTTTATGGAAAGCTGTAAACCTTTCAGTAAAACATAAGTATTTCTTTCATCTCACCTCTTTCTATGAGGGGGGAAGACCAATCATTCTACAGTCCTTATCCTATAGACATTGCCCTCTTGCCAAACAAGCACCTGGTTTATATTTAACTCTTTAATATTTAACTTCTTAAAATTTAATGCTTAGGACCATGCCTGGGTATATTCCAAACCTTTAAGTGCAGTAAAAGTAAGGTGTTGAGCTAAAACTAAAATATGCTTTCAATTCCCAAAATAAACATTCAGCAAATAGGGGGTGAGCAGAGACAGAACAGATAACGTGGAGGCTGCAGCCTCTCTAACCTTTCCTATAGCATCTTCTGATGTGGTGAACACTCCCAATCACATATGTGCACATCTGGCAAGCAGTCAAGCTTCTCCACCACTATTGGAGCTGGAAATAGCTACTATTGGTTTAGAAGTCATCAATTTTAATCTTTCATTGCATTAATCAGGGAAATTAGATATCACTTTTATAGAATATGATTGTATTTTCCTTCAAGGCACAAAAAATAATTCCAAAGTTAGTGCCACATATAACTTGCTATGGAAGCAGATCAGGTAAAAGATGAAAAGAGTGAAGGGATATTGAGGAAGTGGCTTCTAAGTGTTCCCTAAAACAGCAGAAGTGTTTGAAATAAAGGTTGCTATAACRATTTTTAGCTTGTAAGGCTGAAGTCATTTTAGTTTAGCTGACCAAATTTCTCACGGTGTATGCTGAGACAGCACAATCTTCTCAATAGAAGTAGGTTTCATGTTATTTGTATCTTGCTGTAAGACGCTGCAAAGTTCATTAGACTGCAAGAAAATAAAGTGTAATAAAGGACAATAAAATCCGCTGGAGTACATATAGTTCAGCAGTTTATGGCTAGACACTATGCTGACAAAATGGACAAAAAGGTGGTATCAATTATTTCAGTACAATTCTCTAGCACACAAAATAATCTTAATACTAGTAATTGAATAAGATTTCAACCAGCTTTATTGAACTTATTTATTGTGGTAGAAGACAAGACAAGGTAAATTAAAGTAAGAGGAGCAAAAAGAATGAATGGTAAAAGAGTGCACATAGGACAAGTATTGCAGGGTAGAAAGTGCACTTTCACTTCAGTGCCTCCAACCTCCAGTCCAACTCAAACATTTATTTTGGRTTTTATGTGCCTACCATCAATACAGCATCCACAGGGTTGTTTAATCGTAATTGTCTTTGGCTGTGACCAAGCGCCTATATAGCCATATCTTTACAGCATATCTTTTAAAGCAAAGCACAGTCTTAAATTGAGGGCTTATCTGCACGGTAATACACAGCCTTGTTCCAAGACATCCAAGATAGTTTGGGACAAACTGGTTTGGGTAATGGTCACCATCACCACACTGACCTAGTGTTGTCTTGTACTACTAACCAAGTAATTCTTAAAAAAATATTGAAGATTTTTAAGTACAATTATATATACTGACCTAGAATATCTTAACTGCTGGCAGCAGGAAATTTGATGGAATACATGTCCCTGACTAGAAAATGCAATTTTAGTAGTAGTATGGCTAATAGGAAAAGGTTTAGTTCTGATAGACTCCTATAGTTAGTTGTTGTCAGAGAAGGATTTTTTTCTTTTAAATATTTTGATTATATTTGAACTAAAAAAAAAACTAATATTTTTTCTACCATTTCTGAAATTACAAATATTCCCTGAATGAACTGAATATTCTAATAACATTTCTTAGTATCTCAGATTTCCATCTTACCTGTGGATTCTCCTCCCTTAAAAATCTTCAAATCTGTCTTTTTAGAAAAAAAAAGCTTAATACAAGATAAAACTAGACAAAACACAAAATGAAAGGCAATAAATAGAACACATCTGCTTATCAAAGCCTTATTAGTATTTGATGTACAGGCATATAGACTGAAATAAATTTGGAAGTTTGAGAGAGACAAGCGAAATCCTGCAGGTAAATGTAATACCTGTCTTGGAGAGTATTATCTCTGTCAACAGCACCAGCAGCTGGCACTCAGTCCCAAACATTCCTCTACCACTGGCAAATTTTGGAGATAAGGAATGTGACCAAATATCTTCAAGAGCTATAGGACGAAGAGGGAAAAGGTCCTCTGAGAGCATGATATGCCATTACCTGCTGCAGAGGACAGTATATTAATGCTATTTTTGAGATAAATGGGTATGTATATGTTTTTGGCCATACAAAATTCTTCTACATGAAGAAGACAACAGAAGGTACAGAATGTACCTTCTGTACAGAACAGGTATGTACAGAATACATATATATATGTATTTCCCCAGAATGCTTCCTACTATTTCTTTAGCTACCTCACAATGGCTTTGCCAAATATGTTTCAATTTCACATTTTAATAGTATTTTCACAGTTGAATCATGCAAATATCCAATACATGCAGAATTTCAATGTCTTGTTTCAGGTTCTTAGAAATTGAAAATAAATATGTTCAATGTTTTTCTTGTCCACAGTAAACATCAATAACTGAAGCCTTTCATCTCAGGTCTGTCATCAAACTGCCTTCATGATTACTTTTGGGTCTTACTTTTTGAAAAGCTTCTGGTACAGTAGAATATTTTATGATAGGTCATATATTTTGAAAGTAAATAGCTAAGTGTTTATTTTAAAAGGAAATAGTCTTGAGGAAAAATGCATCAACAGTAATGTAAACAAATAAACAGTAATGTAATTGTAAAAACTACTTAGCTCTTCAAGACATATTGATCTCTATCAAGATGTATTTCAGTATTTCATGTACTTTCTCAATCATTTGCCTCATTCTCCACTTTCTTTCCACCTTACAAAATCTCACATCTTCCTTTCGGGCATCAGCACCAATCTTTTCTACTTTACTTCTAGATATAGAGACCCTTTAAATCCACTATGTTTTTAAGCCTTTCAGAACACATTTCAGTTGATTAGATACATTGATTTATTTGTTGAAARCACAGGAGAAAATATGAGCTAGCAGTTTTCAGAAAATGTATAAAATTATTTCATTTTTGCTCAGAAAAATTAATTTTTTTCAAATATATATTTAAATTGTGAGATGATATAAGTGTTCTGTATGAAATGGAAATATTTTGATTTTTCTTTAGTTGTGTTGCAGATTATCCACAAGAGAGAATGCAAATTATGCAAGTCCTCAAGAAAAAAAATAAAAACCTTCTCTTTCTAAATTCTTTAAAAATGGGATAAGCAACACATGAGTACCAAATCAGATTCATCTTTAGTCCTCAAACCACATTGAAAAGTTCCCTTGAGAAAAAATTTTTTCACCTTTTATGTCCCGTCCCCCCCCCCCTTCCTTTGTGACAATTACAAATTACTTTGTAATAGCAAACACATACTGTTGTGCTGAAATGCTGCTTCAGGAATAGACCAAATATTTCACTCAGTCTTGATACCAAYGACCATTAAAAAATTACTCCACGGTACATCTTAAAAACTAATTTTCGAGAGCCAGTCTTCTGCAAGAGTCCTTTAACACAATGCTTAAAAAGAGCAATAGATAACACTAGCAAGCCAATTATTTTAAGAAAAAAAAAAAACTTTATTAACACAGTTTGCCTTGAAGTGTATGCAGAAAGCCAGCAATCAAACTGTCTTGCCAGCTAGTCTGTAGAGAGGATTAGCTCTCATTAGCTTGCCCAGGCACCACGTCGCTGCAGAAACTGCCAGCCCCTACAAATCAAAGGGATGCTCTTTTCACTTGGCATTTTTATACTTCCCTGAGGTTCCCCCTCATGATGCTACCAGCAACTTTCTTTTTATCCAAAACTACTGACTTGTGATTTACAGTAGCTTGCTAACTCTGTGGGATCAGAGMTCTAGGTCTTCCTGTTAGGAAATTCCCAAGGAGCCTCACTCCAACAGACAGCTGAACAAGCGCTCACATCGACTGATATGAGCCTAAAACTAAACATTTATAACAAGTATTAGAGAGAAGAGTATATTTGAAGTTACAGAGAGATTGGATTAAATCCATGTTTAATGCTGGATTCTTGTGAAATATTTCCATTCTGAGAGAAATGGACGATCAAGTCAGCTGTATCTTTGATGTAACCTAATGTAAAATAAACACTTCTTTTTTGTAAGGGAAAAAAAAATCTTTTATAGATTCACACATAGAAACACACACATTCTCTATTTCTCTTTTCTCCTATCTTTTATAACATAAACCTCTTCCTAAGCCCTTACTACTAGTAGGTGTCTCTAGGCCTTGTGCATATCACATATTTCTACTTTCAAATTTTCATGCCACTAAATCCAACTGGGGGTTTATGGACACATTTATATAGTATCAGTCTCTATCCATCAAGCTGCTATTTAGGTAAGAAGGCCTTGCTTCTTTTCGTCTACACAGTTACAAAACAACAATGTGACCAGAGCAGATCATTTATGAAGAAAGATATTAATATGCCTATGATTTACAAAAATCTCTGTGCTTTGGACCAGGATTTTGCTTCAGAAGAGAAAAATATTTACTTCTCTGTTCGTAAAATAAGGAATCTCARAGTCCAAATACTACAAATACAGACAGAAGACTGAAGATAGTGCTAAATCCTAGCTTTCTAATTACCAGACGTCACACAATTCTGATCTATCCCAGGACATGCTCAAAGCTGCTAATGTTCCATTTAGGATGCATAACAAGATCCGCAGTACTTTTTTTTAACTTTGCCTAAAAATACATTATGACATAAAGACAAAAATGTTATTTTTTTTAACACTTCRTAGTATGCTTATCTAATTAGATACTTTCTTGGAAAGTTTTATCTTTAACATTTTACTTGCAATCACAATAAAAATCTTTGGTCTTTTGATATTTTCATCATGTGTTACCGGGTATGCTCTACTGCTTGCATGTGGTAGAGGCAGAGCRAGTGTAAGGAAAATGTTTTCAGTGCAGTTACTTTGTGAGGAGTCACATGCATTATTTGAAATAAACGTTCTTCTTGGTGATTCTGAAGATGTGGAAAAAAATACTTCCATTTTTTTTCTCCATTGTCCCCATGCTACCCTTGCAAASTGCTATTACAGAGACTGAAAGAAAGAACATGTTTTCTACCTCTTTTATTTTTCAACATGAGATCATTTAACACAGTTGAATATTGGCATGATGAAAACAATTTTTAGGTAGTATACATGCCAAAAGGTAACACAGAATGTAAGTATAAAAAGAAAATACTCGTTGTTAAAATTGTCCAGTTATTCAACATTGTTGTGCATATTCACCAAAAAGTAACTTTATGAAAATATTCATATTTTCTAAAGTTCCCTAAAATTATGCTTCTCTTCTATCTAATGAATACAGAAGGCTTTTGTACAAACACCAAAGCATGTCATCAGCTATTCCTTCCCTGAGTAGTAGTTCTCACTTTAGATTCATTTTAAAATAGGTATTTCTCAGTCCTATGGAAAAGGACATCTTATAATCTATCTCTTTTCTCATCAGACACTGTAATTCAGCCTAAAATTCCTGGGTATCCTTCTCAGAGCAACATGTGGCCTTTCAAGAAAGCTGGACAAGAGCTTCCCTGATATCCAGAACCCAGAGTTTGTTTTATACTCCTGCTCTCTTTAGTGTTGGTTTAATACATGAAATGGTGGTTTCAAGCAAGAAAATTTTTATCCTTCTAAGTTTTTGATTCAACTACACAAGTTCTTTTAGACTGGGCCTGAGCCATGGGCTTTAATTTCTTTTTTTTTTTTTTTTTTTTTTTTACAACAATTTTCACATGGTATTATATATATATGTAAATTCTTATGACTTTTAACTCCTCATATTTCTTTTTCTGCAGAAAAGTTTCATCTTTATTCTTGCACTGTGATGATAGACTTCATTTACATTTCTGCAAGGAGCTGGATCAGAGAAAACAAGAATATTCTGCTTGATTGCTGTTTTTCTGTCTCTTCAGACTTTTCTTAGTATGCATAGTCAATAACTGAGTCTTGTCAGCAAGGAACACCCATAAAGGAAAATTTGTAATATTAAAACTWGCACTTTGAAATCAGTAATCCAGAATAATTTGATCTTTCATGATAGGGCCCAATATGTATCTTTTGCAAATTAAGTATTTTTATGCTTTCACAATGGAAGTATAGAAAGGAAACATCAGATGACTTCTTTTTTTCTTCTTTTTTTTTCCTTTTTTAAGGAGTGTATCTGCCTTCTGTGTGGCAAATTGGCTTTGCTCAACCTCACTTTTCTTTCCATTGCTTCTATAGTCAATAATCCTCAAAAAATGGGTTTCTTGGATTTCTGTTACACAGCCAAGGTTGTTTAAGAGAAAATCAAATTCTACAACGAACCTGACTAAAAAATAATAAATATAGATGTTTTCCAGCCAGTTACAACTGCAAGCAGAAAAACAATATTTCAGCATTTTAATATGAAGATTGGATATCAAACATTTGATAACTAGCAAATATATCAAATATTTGATAACCAGCAAATATATAATTTCAGTAATTCACAGAATCACRGAATTGTTGAGGCTGATAAGGACCTCTAGAGATCATCTATTCCAACTTCCCTGCTCCAGCAGGGACACCAAGAACACTTGGCACGGGGTTGCATCCAGGTGGATTTTGAAGATCTCCAAAGAAGGAGACTCCACAACCTCCCTGGGCAACAGCCTGTTTGTTGATGGGAGAATACACTTCAATCCTACTAAAAATTGTATACGCAGCTGCACACTATTTTTGAAACTAATTTTCTTTCCCTTTGGGACATAAAGCACTTATGAATGGTGAACAGTCATAGCTGAACAGTTTAGGGTGCTATTCTGACTTAAAAGCTAAGTGAGCTGCGTTGCTTCAGTTGGGCACAGTATGAAAATTAAATTAAGCTGTGCATTTGAATGAAAAATCTCATCCTTCTTTAGGCTTCCTATTAGAAAATGGTTGCTACTATGTTTAAGAGAGATAGACAAATGCAATGTCTGTGTGTCATTATTTCCACTCCCCCAGGATATTTTAGAGTCCTATATTCCCCCTGGAACATCTTAAATGCCACAGACTTGGCTTAGATGTGTGACACTGAGCAGCCTAGATCACAACGAGAGGGTTTTCTCTCAGTGTGTTGGAAATAATACAAAATCTGACTGTTCTGACAGTATTGTAAAACTTGTTCTTTTGACCTCATCTGGTATCATCACAGAAAAACATGGAAATTAACATATTTTGAGGAACACTTCCTTGTAACCTTGCTTAATGTGAGACTATATGAATGGTAGCTTGGTAGCTGGTTTGCCAGATGCTGAACTGAAAATGTTTAAGTCTGATTCAAAACAAGGGATCATCTCTCAGAACTAATCACCTTGCTCTAGTGTCACCTTGCTCTATACCTGGAAAAATAGCTGCCATTCACACACAGTAGAGCACATCTTTTTTTATTTTTTTTTATTTTAGCAATGATGCATAATCTTTCTTTAACACTTTATTCATCCATATAGCCAGAAAAAAATAATACTGAATATTTGTGTCCTCTTCAATCTAATATATGTTGAATACATAACAGTGAGACACTGAATAGCTTTCTATATACACACATGTGCACACACTAGGATAGGAAGAGCTGGTTCTCATGCACACAAACATTCCATCCTTTATATTCTCACCACCACAACTGAGGTTTTCTGCCTTTATTTATTCGATTGTTGGGTATGATGTACAGTGCATGCACAGTATTCTTTTTATTAATGATCTAATTATGTTTTATTTCTGTTTACAACCTATGCCTGTGTAATGGAAATTAGTTATGTAATTTGTCTTTCTTTCTTTCAATACCTATTTGCTTTCATTAGCATAGGAGGAAATCATGACTGTCATTAAATAAAACAAAAATCTGTTATAATGTTGTCTTGGGCAATAAGAACCAATGAGATACTGAATTGTAACTATAGGCTTTATCCAAACTAATTTTTCTGTTAGTGTTCAATGGAAATAAATCAATCTTTAGCACTCAATTTCGTATCACTTTTCAAGCCTAATGTTTTCAAACAGAAAATTTGCAAGGACCTTACACTTCTCCCAGAGCATGATAAGGAAGATGATCTTGTTACAAAAAAGAAGGTCACCGCAAAAAAAAATGATTATTAGATTTCTCCTTTTTACAACTTAAGCACAATATTGATTTTTCATTAAGCACTGCACATATTGTATAGAATAATATCTCTATTGAAAATCATGAACTTACAGACCAGTAAAACATGGGCAAAAATACAGCTTTTTTTAATGAAAACTAGGATCTATTTCTTTCCCATTCATTTACTCCTAACTTGTTAAATATTTCTGATTGTGATATTTCTGATTGCTGCTTTTTACCTAAAACATTTTCTCTTTGTGACTATTTAAACCTGAGAACATTATTTAGAAATGCATATGCATATTACAGAGCGACTTTTGAAGCAGACAGACAGATAGAGGAACCTGGAAACACACAAGCTGTTGTGTGCACATCGTTCTTTTCCTCAGGTGAATGAGGCAACCTGAGGTCACCTATTCACTTACCACTTAGAAACAACCAGAAAGTGCTAGATTTAGCCAATAGAGATTATCTGCAATATTTTCTCTAACACAGTTAATTACATTTATTAAAGTAGTTAGTTCTGAAGTACTGAGCCCCAGGGTCTGAATTTCACAGGGTCTGCTCCATATAGCAGCTCCACTACACAGCTATAAAGACTATAGTCTGTTCAGGATTGGTTTTGGTACTGCAAGATGAATGTAGCTGCATTTGTCCATCCAGTAGAAAAAATATTTGACATATGTGACCATATTTGAAAACGAAGAAAGTCAATTTTTTCAGCACACTTGCGTCTCTACACCATTTCCACAAGACAGTACTGCAAGCTAAAATGGCAAATCTCATGATTTGTACTGGTGTGCACAAAGAATTTTTGGTTGGTTGGTTTGATGGTCCATTAGGACTAAATGAGACTGTGTTTCTCAGCAAAATTACTATGCAGTAAAGGCATCCACCTGTTTGATGATTCTGTCCAAAACAAAAAGGATATTGAGACTTCTGGTGGCTAGACCTGTTCCCAGTGAATTTACTGTCATTGTTTCCCCAAACTTCAGAGAAGCTGAAAGAGTAATATTTAGAATAGTAATATTTAACTGTTAAGACTAAAAGCTATAGACTGAAAGCAAAAGATTAGATTCAGTTTTGCTATAAGTTTACCTTCAACAAGATCAGGAACTTCTCTCTGTCTTGGCTTCTCCATCTTCACAGCATTGTATCCCCAAAAAAACTTTATTATCATCACTAAAAGGAGAACTTTTGTTTTCATTAGAGCATCCAATATGTTACATACTATTTTCCTCTCTATCAGTCAGCTTAATCAGTGTACTGGTAAATGCAATAACTTCAAATATTTATTTTGATCTGCTTGCAAAATGTCCTGGAAAACAAGTACAGCATTATTTTAAAGTGTACTCTTTACTGAAAATGGAAGGCAAATATTTATATTCCAGTATAATAAATGGGGGAAAAATTTCAGCAGTTTTGTAACAAAGAATTTGAAATTTTCCTGTCTTTTATACATACACTGCTGGAATGCATGTATATTATTCACAACAAATAAATGTGCAATCATCTTGGAAAAACACATAAAAACATAGCACATAGCATATGCTAAAAATATACTAACAATTTGCCTTAGGTCCCAATGTTTTAACTTTTAAAACATTGAAACGCTTTACCATGTACAGACACAATAAAATCACTTTGGTATGTAGGTAGATCATGCTTATCTTGATTTCCACAGCACAGACAATTATTATGGACATATTAGTTGAGGAGAATACTGACTGTAGCTCTGGCAATTCTGCAGAAACCTAAACAATATTCTCCACTGTAAAAGAGTACAACAAATCAAGTTGCCAAACTATGTRTTCCAGAAGTAATTATTGTCAGATCAAAAACATATTTCTAGCATAACTCAGAGTTAAGCCCAAATGTTGCTTAATATTACTTTATATATTGTAAAGAGCAAAGCCAGAGCTTTCCTGATCCAGAGTCATCTGGTAAAATAGTAAGTGCATCCTATTTCCCCAACAGTAAACATGACCCCAAAACCTGGCCTCCAGTCAGGTCCTTGTCATTTGAGCTTATTTTCAGGAGTTTCTTGTTTGTAAATAATTAACTTGTTATAGTTCAAACTGCTAGGTTTTCTTAAACATTGCATAAGTATCTTTCTGGTGAGTTTATTTCAAACGGCAGTAGTAACCTGAGTCAGTCCTAGATCATTGGATTCTTCTCTCTCTTGAGGACAGTAAGACGACATTTCCACGACTAGTCATACAGGTTTGTTTGTCCCGTCTGTTTCCCTCATATAAGCTGGATCTTGCACAGTGTTTCTGACTCTGCTGGTGCTCTGCCTGTCCATCCTCACCTTAAATGGGAAACAGAAGTCCTTGAAACATCTCTTGAAGTTCTCATCCAAGAAAGCATACAAGATCGGATTGAGGCTGCTATTGGTGTAACCCAAAGCGATGCAGAAATAGTAGCTGGATATAGCTGCAGTACTATGGGACACATCCCCTAAGGCTTCAACCAGAACAAAAATGTGAATAGGAGTCCAACAGATAATAAATACTGCCACAACCACAAGAACCAATCTGGTGATGCGGCGCAGGTTTCGGTCTTTTTCTCGAGAGCCCGAGAGAAGCCGTACACTTYTAAGACGCAAGATCATCAGAGTATAGCAAACAATAATAATGAGAACTGGAATAACAAATGCAAAGACAAAGACACAGATTTTCATGAAGATGTCCCACCACATGTAATCTCTGTCCGGAAATTGCAAGGAACACTCAGTGCTAGCAGTATCTAAGAACAAAAGAAACAAGAGAAGAAGATTGTGTTGTTATTCCATATGCAAAACAATAACACTGTCATAATATAAGCTAGCAAAAGGTATTATCAGGTAATGTGATAAATGGAGTTCTTACATCACTCCAACGAAAGCTTTCAATTACAATTGAAATTGTTTCTAGAAATTACTTAGAGGGAGTTGGGAGTTTAAAATGTTTAACACTGTACAGATTTTGTCTCCCATAGGAGGAGATAAAAATGCAGAGATGCAAAAATAAAAATGTATAAAGATGGGTTGAACAGTTGTTTTTCTTTGAATTTCATTGAGATTTAAAGCAAGAACAAATAGCATGCTAACAGAGTAGAAATCTCATAGCTGTTATTAAGCAATGTATGCATTTGCCTTTGGGAGGAGGCAGATTTTTGCTATCATGAATGGTGGGAGGTAAATGAGGTTTGTGGTTGTAGGAAGATTTTACCACTATATGATAATTGTGTAATAATGTTTTCCCATGTGCCTTCTTCATTGCAAATGAAATACATGTAACTGCTTGTATTCAGAAAACTTATTTCCTGGCAACCCCTTCTTTTCAGTTAAAACAGAGACAGAGAAAATGTGTGCTTGTGCAGAGTCAAATATAATCTGCTCTTTCCACAAGTCATGTCATTGAAAATTCAGCTCATACATGGCCTTGAGGATCTGGTCTACTCCCTTTCTTCTTGCCCATATCAGGATACACAGTCACAGGCTACCAGATTATTTGGTGTCCTAGTAACATTCCATCTGACAGCAGATTGCTAAGCAAATAAATATTTTAGGTTTCACTCACTGATCTAGTTGAAGGCTTCCAACATATAAACCAAATGAAAAAAAAATAAAAAAAAATTAAAAGAAACTCACAGGAAACAAGACAAATCTCAAAGCAAGAGAAAGAATAAATTTCCAACAACTATCAGCAGATAAACTCCCCTGTAGATAAGTCAAAGTCACACTTTGAGTGAAACAGATATTTCACTCTGAATTGTAGTTTAGATTGTATCCTCTAGCACACTGCATTATTCTTAGAGTGTTTTCATTTTCCCTATGAAATGCATAATTCTTTAAAAAATTATTACATATTGGCTCTTATTGAATCAGATTTAAAAATGGAAAAATTCAATATATTATTCCACATAACATTTTCGTATCTGTCTCCAGCAGAACTAGTCAGAGAAAATTCCCTCAAACCATATTTCCTTGATATCTGGATGTCATCAAAGAGATAGAACAGCAAGGGGAAAAAAGTTATCATTGTTATATCATACAGACACTTGCAAATTTAGATAGCAGGAAACTGTTACCTGATCATATTCAATGCCAGATTAAAAAGTTGAAGCTAAAGTAAAACAGTTTGATTCTTTGTTATAAAGAATATAATGGACAATTATAAAGATTAATGGACAATTCTGAAGGCTGAAGAGTAACAAAACAGATCACACAAACCTGATGAAGAATGCTAAACTGATAGAACAAGTATGATTTAGCTCTTTCTTAGACAACTTGTATAAATCTTCTGTGATCTTTTCTGGTCATCTATTGCTTTTATTCAATTTTATTCTAGAAACACCAAAAATCATCTTCAAAGAAGTCTTCACATTGGTTATTGCTGCTATCTGTAGCACATCATGGCCTAGCAACTGCAAGGAAGCCAGGATCCAGCCACACTAGAAGAGCTTCAGTCGCATATGTCCTTCTGGGTCAAGATGGGGTGTGACTGGAGCTAATTGCTCTCGACCACATCCAGCTGCTCATCAAACCCTCCTGCCAGGGGACATTGCTTCATCAGCTCTACTACGCTAATTTCACAAGTAATTAATCTCTGGTCCAGATTTATGAAAACAATTAAATTAGAATAACCAGTGATGTTTAAAATATGTAAGCTAGCCAAATCACTGTGACAGAGTCATGGGAAGTTGTATGAATGGAGTCACAGTGACAGATCTGAAGAGAAAGAAGCTTATGTTATGAAGCTGGCTGTGTTATGTTATCAAGCCTTTATGAAGTCGTGCTGGAACACAAAACACTTCAACTGGAAAAACAAATCTAACAACAGCCCAATCATAATCCCACATCAAAGGGCAAAAATGCAGGTAGGATTTCCAGGAATGGAAAAGGAAAGGCGAGAAATTAGTCCAATGTTTTCCAACAGGTAATTTTGGAGGAGGAAATACAACTTAGCAGATAAGGTGTTTCACTCATGCATGCTAGTTCTGATCAAAAAYAAATAATAGCAAAAACAAGAAAATATTTGACTGTATGTGAGAGGGCAATGTAGAATTCAGACTTGATGCATAACAAAGGCAAAAATCTATTTTGCTTACAAAAAGTCACAAACATGCACCCCAAAATATACTAGTGAATTTCTGTACTTGCCTTTTCAAAACAGTTTAAAATTTTGATTAAATATGGACATGCTTTCTGTGCTTTAACACTTGAAAGATACTTTAGAAAGTAAAAAGATACTTTGAAAGATACTTTAGAATTTCAAATAATCAAATACAAATTTAATTATTGTTTTAGATCTCACTATTGCTTACTTTCTATGCAAAAAAATCTTTTTTTTTGAAGCTCATTAAAATCCATGTGTTTCATTTAATGTATATAGTATAAAGAAATGCATGCAATTCCAGTTTACAACCATATGATCATCAAAGACCATTGCAAAAGATGCACAATACCCTAAACTTTTCCAGCAACTTAGGAAGAGAATGAAATCCAATTTATATTTTATCCTTATGAAAATCAAGAATAGTGGCACAAAGTGAGCACTTAAGATTTCATACTGACCTTTCTCACACATGAAGGAAGGTAGCTATTTCAATGAAATTATTTAGAGAAAAATGCTGAATTTTACTTACTAGTTTGTATATATTAAAATATACTCCTTTTTTTTTTTTAAGTGAATGAATCTTTACCAAGAAAGATCCCACTAAGGTATGGTGCAAAATTCAGATATGGACACTTCCTATTTAATGTTCACCTAATGCCCAAATGTGAACCCCATGGAGGCCTTGTATATAAAAAAAAATATTTTCATTAACAGAAATTAAAATTTCAGTCCTGAGCTCCAATTTTCAGGTAAATGGAATATCCCTGCTACATCCCCTATATCATTTATCAGATCAATTTGTGAACACACTAGATTAGAAAACTGGCAATAAATGCTCRAGAGAGACCTTAGATTAGACAAGCAAGGATGAACAGTAGAGTCTGAAGACATTTGTCCATAATTTCAGAGCTCATTTGTCCTAGTGGAGACATGTGTTACTAGTGTCTGTTTTAGGGCGGGAAAAAGAGGCTCCTGCTACGCAGCATGAAAAATTTCACTCATTTCTGGACTCACTGCAGCCCCTGTTATAAATGTGATGGTTATATTGAATAATAGAAATATTCTTCTAGTTAGACATGCTCCAAACAGAACACCTACCTGAGTCAATGTTTCAGATCCATGAACACTTCATATGTACAAGTCAATTATTCTTTGCACATGAAGAGAACTAACGGTAAATTTTTCCTGAGCCAGACATTATCTTAGAGAGCCTTTCAAAACCTTACTAGAAGAGTTATAGTGCCACAGAGCAGGACACTTGACCTTCCACAGGGCTGGAAGTAGTGTTTCCACAGGACTCTCCCTGCATCTACTTATCAGAAGACCAATACCAAGAACAAAATCTATACATCTTGAACAGCAACCATGCACATCGTCCCTTCAGAGGTTGTTGAAGTACATTGATGTTTTGTTTGCATTGATCTATGTCAAATAGTTTCATTCTGAACATGTTTTCATGTCAGGTAAAAGTGTCCCATAAGGTGTATTATTTCTCTTGGAAGAAGTGGAACATTTCCATTAGAAAAGACATGTAATGAACATTTTCAATGCAGATATTTCAAATAATCTTCAAAAGATTATTTACATTTCAAGCAATGTTACCATCAAAATAAATATGCATGACCTTGTATTTTATAGAGCTATCTGTAAGAGGTTAAGCTCAGCACAAGGGCATCATTAGAGGCCTCAATCCTTTTGAAAACACAGAGCTGTTCCTGCTTTGTGGATATTTTGCTTATGAGTATAAAGCGTATGTGTGTGAAAATGATTCTTCCCTTTCCTTCCCAAACAGGATTTCAAAATAAGTTTAACTCCCTAGATGGCCAACTTTGGTTATGAATCACTAGTTGGAGGTRTTACATCTGCAATCCTTAATTAATTAGAAATTTCAAGTAAAGTCTACAGGTGCTCTGCATACAGATTTCATTAATTCTTGTATTCTTGTTCTTTTGTCTCTGATGTACTCTATTCCCAGTGGGTGCTGGTTTTATTCTTAGCCTTTCCAAGTGCTTACATACATCTCCATTCCTTTTTATACCAGAATTTATGATATTGTCTTTCTTAAGGCATTTAGCTTAATTTTCTCTTTCCAGCTAGTGACCTCTTTACTTCCTTCACCACACTTTTGTTTTGTGAATTGGCTGTTTATAATCAGCTCCAAGGTTTTTAAACTAATGATGATTTTACTGCTAGTACTAATGACGGGCAAATTAGTTTCTGGTTTTGGAACTACATGAAAACCACTCTCACAAAACAGATAAAAAAGCACTTTCAACCAACATTTCAAGTTTCAACCTAAGCTGATGTTCTTTGATCTCTCCACAGGGTTCAAATTCTTGATTACTCTCCTCTGCTGGCCACTCTTACACAGATATCTTTACAAGGATGGTCTCATCCTTGCAAAGACAATATTTCAAAGTGCATTTGGTTCTTTTAGTTAGTAATGGCATCTGAGCTTACATTATTTATATCTCACAGTCAAATGTTCCACAATATATTTTAAAGTTTAGTCAATATTCCAAACTACAGTTTATATTATCAGAGAAACAAAAAAGCTTGAACTTGAATGTTCATGCTTACCTTCTCTGACTTTGGTTCCTCCAAGAACTATGGCAGATATGCCAACAGATGAGGACAGTAGCCAGATACAGATGTTAATTATTTTTGCCTTGAGAGGAGTACGAAAGTCCAAAGCCTTCACAGGATGACACACTGCAATGTATCGATCAACACTCATCATAGTCAGTGTGAATATGCTAGTAAACATATTATAATAGTCAATTGAAATAACTATTTTACAGAGCACATCCCCAAATGGCCAAGAGTTCATCAGGTACTCAGTGCTTTGGAAAGGCATTGTGGTGGTAACCAGCGCATCTGCCAAAGCCAGATTGAAAATGTAGATGTTGGTTGCTGTCTTCATTTTAGTATACCTGAAAAGCAAAAAAATATGGCTTTACTATGACAAAATATTGTTATATCATTACATTCAAATATGTAACAATTTATCAGGGAATCTTTGCCATAGATAGAATTTCACTATCATTTCTAATTTGCACAGGACACACATTCAGGCCCAYTGAGATGACAATGACTGCATTTCACTCAGTCCTTCAGCAGCTGCATTATCAATTAAAACTGTTTACCACAGGCAAAAACAAATATATGAGTGAATTTAATCCATTTTTTTCAAGTGCTATTTCAGTCTTCTCAAATCCTCAGCTCTTCCCAATTCTCCTTCCAGACACAAATCGTAAAATGTGGAGATTGTTTAAATAGGAAATCATATTGGGGGGGGCAGAAAATCATACAACTAATTTCTCTTTATCCTTTAATTTCATTCAAATGAAGTACTTACTGGTAAGATCCTTAACTCACACAGAAGAGTAGGATCCCATTTTTGAGAAAACAGGCTGCCTTTGCTGTGTCACAATGATAATCTAACTGCTGGAGCAACAACTTGTGTTCCAGGATGCAGAGAACTAACTCTGCTATGGACCCTAAGCGTGAAGGGARGCCCGTGTTTTTTCTCCATTATGAATACCGGGGCACACTTAACACTCCTTTCTGACATGCCTCCTTTTCCTTTTCCTTAAGTAGTTGATGTTGCTCATGGGTACTAGTCTCTTATAAGATTCAATGCCAGATTTTTCATGCTCCAAACTGTTTCACCTGCATTGAATGTGTGCTCTAACAAAAGGTTCACATGCAAAACACACAGAAATATGTCTAGCCAGATTTTGCTATGCATCATTAAATAATTTAAATATGGAAATATAAGACCTGGCTATTCCAGCTAATGAACATTCTATAGTATAACGTGTCTATTTGCCTTTAAAACAATTAGGTAAAAACCTTCAATACTATTTCACATTACTGACAAATGAACCTGCTAAATAGATTATTTTTTTAATTAAAATATGAACAAAAAATGCCAATTTATGACCAACATAAAGCCTTAAATAAAATTATCAGTTTTTCTACATCACTCATTACAATTTTTGAGAAAATTAAACCACACGCTGGTTCAAAGCATTGAAGAGAACTGCATAGGAATAGAAAGCAAACAGTTCTCCCTCGATCTCTACTCATAGTACAATGGACATGATCCATACATGGTACAAGCTATACTCTATCCCTCTACCAGCTGTTGCAAATGGCTGCAAATATTCCTCATAATTGCATGTTGTCTGCTGCCTGGTGTCCAAGCTTCTATCTCAAATGAAGTTCCAACAAGTGATGCATTAGGAAAAACTAGGCAAAAAGAACCAGAAAGAAGCAGCAGCCAAAGCTGTACAGKTGCTGCATGACCCCATGGTCCAAGCTCCCTCTACCTCAGGTGAGGGGTAGAGCCGTAATGAGAACACAGGCACCAGTCACAGCTGGGAATCCCTAGCTCTTCCACATCAACACCCCATACAGGYCTTCCATCAAGTAAGTTGATAAGTCCTCTAGTTCAAGTTGTAGCCTGTAAGATACTGTTGAAACGCAAATACAAGGGTAACATAAGACAWTTATTAGACTCAGAATTTTCCTTCTGGGAAAGAAAAGCAGCTTTGAATGCAAACCAGCTATCAGACTGGATAAAAATCCACTAAAAGTTTACATTGCAAATATGTGCTAAAATGGACTGATTTCCATTAAATGTCTGACACAGGAGTTGTAGAAAGGCATTTTTGCTTCTACAGATAGAACTGATGAAATTTGGAATTGTTATCTTGCTCAGAGTGCAAAAGAAAAAAAAAAATATAGAAAGTTGGAAAGCACACATAAAAGTCACAAAAATAACTGAAGAGACTGGAGGAAAATCTTTCTGTGAGCAGCTTAAAGTGCTCAATACATTTGGTTTATCAAAAAAAAAAAAAAAAGCACAAAAAATTCCCCAAAAGCACTGAGGTGACTTGATTACAGTGTCTAAAGACCTCTACAGGGAGAAAATAGCAGGTACTAAAGAGTTCTTTCAGACTGCAGAGAAAAGCATTACAAGGAACAATTCGTAAAAGTCAAAGCTAGACAAATCCAGCTTAGAAACAATGATGGATTTTTCCTAACAACTAGGATGATTATTATTTGRAACAAATTACACAGGAAAGGAGCAAATTTTCTATCTTTTTATGTCTTCAAATCAATGTCTGATGCTTTGCAAAAAGCTATGCTTTTGTCAGATACAAGTTACAAAGCTCAGTGCAGAAATATTTGAATGAAATGTAATGGTCCGTGATAAAGGCRAAATAGCTAATAGCTCTTCTGAATAATTACTTCTATTTATCTTTAACAGCTTTTCCAAATTTGGATAAGGACAGTTTACTGTTTACTTTCCGTCGCAGTGGTGGAATAGGAAACACCCTCTGTAAAATAGAACTAATTTTTTAGATAGCTTCAAGATCCTAATTTTTGAAGCTGGAATATCAATCATGTTCTCTGAGCACATATATACTTTATATGCTTACGCAGTTAAATTGAGCAGCGTAGGTTTGTTGCATGATACAATACACACACATATAATTAATTTTCCTCACTACATTCATCCCACAGGAAGGACGTTTCATCATTCATAGGTAATAAGTAATATAAATTCATCTAGTCATCATCATTTAGACAACTTTCAATGCATCTGAATCAAAGCTGTGTATGGGACAGAATGCATATTAGAAAAAAAAAAAAAAAAAAAAAAAAAAAAAGAAAACTCCACAGCCTGCCATTCCACTAGTTTTGATAAGCTTTATTGTTTTTTTTTCAGTGACACATTCATCGAACAACCTCATCTTTGATAGCCTTACCAACTGCTCACCTAAAAACTGTTCATCTGTTGGTGTCATGGGTATCTAGCTCAGTAACGAAGGTCCCACTGGACAGACACTACAGTGCTAAATCCACACAATTTTGAAACTTTGAAATAAGATTTGTAAGAGCCTTGATTCTAACATAAGGTGAGAGATTTGACTTGCAGATTTCAACAACTTTTCTAGCTTTCCTACAGCTTTTTCTATGGCACTAAAATACAAKTGGCAGTATTATATACAGTTTAGGGTTCCCCTCTCCCTTACTTCACCCAAATCTGCACTTAGCCAAGGTGAAAATTTTGATGGAGTAAGGGAAGCATATTTTCCTTTGCAAAATTAAAATTATTGTTCAAATAGCTAAATGTCATTTAAGAGGAAAATACAACCTGCCTCAATTAGTCTAGCAGAGAAGATATGAGATACCTGAGCATAGCAGCATCACAAAGGACACATTGGTAATTAATGACAAACATTTCCTTAGATAATAATTTCAGAAATCACTAAAATATTTATTAGATGTTGGTGTATAAGCTGTTCACTACAAATTACGTGTCTAGAAAATGGTTTGTTAAATGCATATAACAAAGCTTTCCAACACCAAAAATGAATGGAACATCCCTCTTTTAAAATGGATGCTAGAATATAATTTCAAGAAGCAGAATAAGCAAGAAGCATCAGTAGGTCTGATGTCTGTGGGATTTAAATAATTGGAAGATAAGTGGAAACTCAGCTGAAAAACAGAGTCAAGATGAAATCTTTTGTTTGGAAATATTTTTGGGTGAATATATGATAATTTTTAAAGGGCAAGGTTAAAATGATGTCTACTTATATGTCAGAAACAAAATTCTCAAAACCATCACAATTTAGCCTAACTATTGTTTTCAAAAATCTCCAAGACTAACTTCAGACTGATCCTTAGACAGCTTCTACAAATATCTCAGGCAGAAGAAAGGAGTGTGATTAAAAATACAGCAAAAGTCAATAAAATCTGAGAAAATCTGTTTTTTTTTTTAAGTGTGAAATGTTCCCTACAGCATGAAATCTGAGATGAGAAGGTTTTTTTAGCAACTCTAGCAAACATACCACAACAATGTTCTCCAGCAATGATAATATAGCTAGCTAAACTACAAAAGCATGAAGAATAAAAAGGTGTAACAAAAACATATTTTTGGTAGATACCTGAGTCATTGAATGAAAATGAAGGCTAAAGCATGTATAAAAGCAAGCTGCAAAAACACCTATCACCAGTATGCAGTCTCTGTTCCACTAGGTTTCTCTGAATGGTATATACGGAGGACCAAGCAACTGAAAAGTTTAGTCTGAAAAACTAAATCTCAAGATTACATTCATGGCACACTCTAAATATGTCACATCTCAACATTAAAAAAAAATCTATTCCAAAAACAGATCAATTTAATATAATGGTTCTGATATATGTTTTGGCACCTAAACATTCAATAAAAAAAGGTTTATGCCCAAGCTAAAACTAAGCCTGAGGTTATGTTAAGAATGTAAAAATCAATATGTTGCAGTCTCCTTGTTCAAACAGGGCTATAAATCATTATCACATTTTGGGCAACAGCCATAATTTAACACCAGAAGGGACTCCTAAAAAAAGACATACATTGTTAGTGTTTATTTTTAAATTTTGCATGTTTTTATTTATTTCAATTATTGAAATCTTACAAAAGTTATATGCTGCCTACRTGACAGTATCCTGAAGTGGACTTCTGGACTTCTGTGTATTAATAAGCACCTCAGTGTCTCTATATCTTCAGGATCTTGGCCTTCTCTGCTTTCCCTGTATTGTCCCATTTAGTAGCAGGCACACATCCTTTCATTACTGTTGTGTAATGTTGCACATCTTGTTCTTGACATTCCTTGGCAGATTGAACTCCAGATAGGCCTTGGCCTTCCTAGTCATATCCCTCGCAAGTGTCCTGTCTTGGCTTCCACCTTCTGTACACTTCCTGCTCATGTCTGAGTTTTGCTCATGTTCATCTGTGAATATCTCCTGGTCCCTTTGCTCAACTTCTTGCTCACCAAGATGTGCAGTTGAGCATAGTTGAGCTTGGAGAAGCTGATCATTGTATATTAACCATCTCTCTCGGACTCCTCTTCCTTCTATAGTCTTATCCCATGAGATTCTTCTAAGAAAGCTCCTGAAGAAGCCAAAGCTAGTTCTGACTGCCTGTGCTGTGATCTTAGCTACTGCCCTCTTCCCTCCTTGTAAGAACGTGAACTCCATCATCTCATGGCTTCTGCAGCCAAGGCTGTTCACAACCTTCACATCTGCCATCCRGAGGGACCTGGACTGACTAGACAACTGGGCAATGAGAAACCTCATGAAGTTCAACAAGGRCAAGTGCAGAGTCCTGCACTTGGGGAGGAATAACAGTGGACACCAGCACAGGTTGAGGACGGACCTTCTGGAGAGCAGCCCCACAGAGAGGGAACCGGGTGTCATGGTGAACCACAAGTTGACCATGGGGCAGCAGTGTGCCATCATGGCCAAGAAGACCAATGAGATCCTGCAGTGCATTAAGAAGAGTGTCTCCAGCAGGATGAGGAAGGTGATCGTCCCCCTCTACCCTCTGTTGAGGTCCATACTGAGGTACCCCCCTGCTGAGGCCACATCTGGAGTATTGTGTCCAGTGCTGCACTCCCCAGTACAAGAGGGATGTGGAGCTGCTGGAGAGAGTCCAGTGCAGGGCTACSAGGATGATCAGGGGCCTGGAACATCTGCCTTATGAGGAAGGGCTGAGGGAGCTGGGCCTGTTCAGCCTGGAGAAGAGAAGGCTGAGGGGGGACCTGATCAGTGTCTATAAATACCTCAAGGGAGGGAATGAGGAGGAGGGGGCAGCCTCTTTTCAGTGGTGGCCACTGAAAGGACTAGAGGAAACAGCCATGAACTGAAGCACCAAGAGATGCTCTTTGAAATCCAATGACAAATTACCTGTCAATCTGTACTGATGTAGTAAGGTGTCAACTTTGTAATCAAGCCACCAATAGATAAAAGCCATGAACTTCCAAACTCACTACAGATGCACATTTACTTTTAGCTGCTCACCCTGTGATTTTGTAAAAGAATGAAGTCACACTGATTAGAGGTAACAGACAACTGGCAATTTAACCAGGTTTTCTCTTCTGGAAGATCATTTTTCATTTCAGGAAAATACTATATTCAGAAATAGTTTAATAAAATTAGAAGAATAACTTAAAAGCATAATATATAATCTTTTGCTGTTATCAAAATTTAATATTAACTAGTATATTGAATCAATTTTATTTTTAGATTATTTTTAATATATTCATTCTGGCTTGGAATCAATGATAGACAATAATTAAAAGCAAACAAAGTTTAATTAAATTTAATTATTAATTAAAAGGAAATAATTAAAAGGAAATAAGTTAATTTTAAATGACATTTTTTAATAGATGTTACATAAATGATATGARTTTTGATTGGGCTCAGTGAACATCCGAACATAAACGTATTATTAGTTATACTTTTTCTTAAACTTTAGCAAAAGCAGGACWCAAGCTTTCTCTTTTCCCTTAGGAATGAATCTACATATCTATTGAYATGGCTTCTTGTTAAAATTGTTTTTGAATGTAGAATATTATTCAGGTTGTTGCAAGCCTTAAAAATAATTTTAGAAAAAAATAGAATTGGCTATTCAACATTTTGATGATAACAACTGCTGATCTCAATAAAAGGCACCGTGCTCAATGGAGGTAAGGTACATGGAAAAMGGGAATGTGGAATGGGTACAAGACAGCCACGTGGCTGTGCTGTGACTCACAGTGAGACGGGAGTCTGGGAATCGTTCAGATTGCAGGGTTAGTCATACTGAACTCAAGAGATCATTGTTTGTCAAGCATGAGAATTTGTTAAAGCTAAGAGATTATAACAAAGCTAGCAGCATAGGAAAGCTAGAAATGTAACAGAAATGAAAATATATCTACATATATTAGAGTTCCACCATCAATYTCAGGTGCACAATTCAATGGCTGATCTCACCCCTTATGGGCCACCCTTCTGCTACAGGTTTCTTTGTTTTCTCCTCACTACACTGGTGACATCAGARGCTTTTCTGAGTGGTGGGCCTTCAAGTCCTCCAGCCCGCTGACCATGGACTYGAGCCCATGCAAGTCTACGTAGCTTATTCTCTTTTATAGTTACTGGCAGCCCACCAAGCCATACTAAGGCCACTTCAACACAAAGCTCTGCTGAGGGGATCTTCTCACCAACATGAGAAAATCAGGTGCTCAAACAGTGATGAAAAATATCACTACCCTGCTTCAGCTTTTATGTTTTCTCATCATAAAAAATTTCCCAACAGCTGAAACAGATATATTTCTCCCACCTCCCTCCCAGTGTATTTTCTCTCCCCTTGCTTTTAAAGCTTAGGAAAGACTATGTCTCTACTTCTATGTAKGAACCTATCCCCTTCTCTTCAGCACTATCTCCCATATCCGTAAGGTTATTTTTCTTAATCACTTTTCAACACTTTTCCTGTTTCCACTTTTTCATTCACTGGTTTCTCTTCTCCATCTTCTTTTCCCATCTCAGGAGCTGAGGACCTTCAAAGTACATCAGCTCATAGACAGCATAGGAACATTTGTATTTCTCTTAGCTCTCCCTTCCTTTCCAGTTACTGAGAAAAATACTTCTCCAGACTATATACCACCATTCCCTACACTCTGACCTGCAATTCTCTCTTTCTTTTTGTGTTACAATCATACATGGAAATCTTCCTTAGTTCATTTTTTTTCTGTTTCTCTCTTCTTTGGTGCTTCTCTACTAGAGTATAAAATGCCCTTTAATTCCTCCCTTTTAACTCAGGAGGTGTGTAACTTCTACRTGAGGCCTCTCTCTTCTCTTTGCCAACACTGCAGGGAGGAAAATGACTTCCACCAGAGTCGCATAGATACACAAGCACATGMTCTCCAACAGGAGGCCTAGGGAAGAGCCAATGTCTGCTGCTTAGCCCAGATCTTCAGTGAGTATTATAGTCATCTGAAAAAGAAATTATTTGAAAGAGCATTCTCCTGACTAAACAATGTCATTGATACAATTTGATTCCCATTCAAGATTGAAAAGTTTTATAGACATCTATGTCTTTAAACAGACATATCACACTCTGATACTTTTTTGATAGTAGTCTGTAAGTTACTGAGCTGCAAATTTCCCATTATTTTTGTGGGTTTTTTTTTGTATTTTTATGGTTTTTTTTTTAATTTTTCTCTCTCAGCCATCCACAAAAGTAAGACAGTAGGGTAGAAACACACCCCAAACACACCCGAAGGAGATTCTGGACGTGCAGCCCCCTTGTGCATAGGCTTCTAAGATGGTCTGCACCACACCAACTCGCTGGTCTGCACAAGCTTCTTCAGTAACCCTTGCTTAGAAGTAGGAAACAGTTGCCAAGGGGAGTTGCAGGGAGAGCAGGGATGGCACTGTAAAGGAAGACATAGGCTGAGACCTGTCTACTCCACAACTTCTGTCTGGATTTGAGCCTCTTTCTGAGGCATCTCAAGACTTTTCAGAGGCTCCTAAATCTTGACAACAGTTTTATCAAGAGGCTGAGGACATAAAGACATAAGGACATAAGGGATGTTACTAATGTCACCCAAAAGATGACTCTATGTGTAACAGTATGCTATTTAAAAGAGAAATAGGAGAAGGAGACAGGCCTGTGCTGCCTAACAAATCAGCAAGTGTTGGGAGGAGAACCGTGTCCCTAGCATTCAGGGAGAAGAGAAATGGCAATAAGAGGGTTCACATAAACCCTCAGCATAAATGCTGAGTGTAGGAGAGCCAAGGTGTCTTTCCCCATCCTCCTTGCGACCTGTGGCAGCTAAAGGAAAGGCAATGGGAATGGCCAGGGAGCGTAATCCTCTCTCTTACCACTACTTTCCACAAAATTCCCACAAGACTTGGCTTTCCCCACTCAGCATCTCTGCACTCTGCATTTTCAGTGGCTCGTGAATACTCATCTTGAGATGCAGCCATGCAGAAAATAGTTGTGAGAGAGATGAGTGATTAAGAGAAAAATAGGAAAAGACACATTCTGCACAAATATTTGGGGTATTTCAAAATTATTTTTATAAAATAAAAAAAGTTTAAATCTGCAACTGTGTGTATATATACCACAGACATATTAATGTCATGATATTTGAATAATATTTGAAGTAATTTGAATAATATTTGAAGTATTTTCCACAGAGAAATCCTAGGAAAAGGAGATTCTTTGATCACGTAATCAGGAGATAGATGCAGAGGAAACCATAGCAAAGGCCTAAAGTGGGGATTGGTAGGAGAGGGAGCCATAGCTGGCTGGACCCTCATAAAAATATTCCTAGGATGGCTGAAAAGAAGGAGAGTGGGGAAGTGGGAAAAAAATATATACAAAAACAATGTAATAAGAGGGAGAACTTCCAGAGCTCTGGCTAACTGTATTTATTTCCACTGGCCAGAGGCAGTTAATTAGCACTATCATTTTTAGTGACAGGTAGCTTAGAAAAAGAACTGCCTTTGAAGCTATGAAAAGTGTCTGTCAATTGCAGAGCTTCTCTTCTTGCAAAAGATATACGGCAATAAATGAAATCTCTACCCTGTATACTGGATAAAGCAGGATGGAAGGGTATAAAAATTGCCAGCTCACAAAGCCAGAGCAAACCCCTGTATTGACAACAGGCATCTTTATTTATTGGACTGACTTTTAAAGAGGATTTTATTTCCATTTTTCAAGGATATTCACCTCATTATAGATGATCTTTGGTAAAGCACATAAGTACACTGCTTTCATTGCAGATAACTTCACCCTATTAYATCAGGTCGACAGGTGATTTCACTATCCTGCAATTGCTCGACCCTTTCCAATGCATGTTTGACTCACAAGATACGTTTCAATAACTCATTTTCTTTTTGTGTTAAAGCTGGTTTCATTTAAGCAGTGAACATTCCACAAAACTATTTTCTCAGGRTTTTTTTTTGCGAGTTTCATATTGAATATGAAGCAAAAGTACAAAAGTTGAATTTCTCCTTTGTAGCTACCACCCTGCTGATATGCATAGTTCAGAACATTTTTATAAATTGCAAATAGAAGAGACAAAAAGAAACTTCAGACTAAAATATGCTGTAATACAAAACTGTAAGTATGAATATGAGTGATTTCACTAAGTAGTTTAATGTGACAGGGTATCAGTGCAGATACACAGCTTTCTTCCTGTTTCTCAGCTTCTGCGTTGCTTTAATCAAGCAAATGGTAACAACTAGAGATCATACCCACTAAACACAGCAACAACATTCCTTGTTTTACAGTGAGTATTTCTGCATATTTTTAGCATTTTGAGTTTTCCCACCTTGCTAAGGGAGCAATAAGACTGTAAGACAGCAAAATATGCACTTCTTGGACGGAAAGCTGCCTTGTAGAAGTTTCCTTCTTCCACTCCAGCTTCTCCCTGGACAAGAGCAGTCTCTCATCCCTAGAKGGCACCCGACAAACACAGCTCCAAGGCACATAATGCCTTTTCCGCAGGCTGCAGGATTTATCACTTTTAACTTGCTTCTCCCTTCTAACTGCAGTTCCAGGTAAACTAYTCTGAGTGAAAGCGTTTTGAGCTCATTCTGGTTACTTTTTTCCACCTCCTCATATACACACTCCAGAAAGCTTCCTGCAGCCACAACTACTTCCCCTCCCCWCACGGAACATGGGGACTGTCCTGTGCATTTCTTTCAACCAGCGCTCCAAAGCCAAGCATTCCCCCTTACCTTATGATGACAAACATGACCAGAGAGTTTCCCACCAAGCCAACCACAAAGACTACTGAGTAGACAGCAGTGATGATGATGGGGATGGCGGGGGAGATGCTGGTGTGGTTGTGCTGGACGTCCCCGAAAGCGCCGGTGCCGTTGCTCTCGTAGTCCACCCAGCCCAGGAGCCAGCTGCTGCTGGTGCTGGGGGGACGGCAGGGCCCCGGCGAGCAGGAGGAGCCCAGCTCCTCCCGGAAAATCTGCACAGGGGCATCCATAGGGTCACAGACCCTGCAGGCAGGAGAGAGGCCGGGACGGSAGCGCACACAGCAGACGACAAGCGCACTAGAAAGGCAGAAGAAAGGCAATCAAGTAGTAATGCTAGCACAGCTACTGGACCTTAAGATCTCAAAAACTCATATATGTTAAGCAGAGCTCTGTTGTGGCAGGAAACGTGATTTGCCAGGCAGAGATTTAAGCAAACCACGTTCAGATTAAATAAATACAAATTTTATATCTTGATATGCATTGGATAAATGCTGTGCATTCAGATGCACAGAGAAAGTTTTCCTCCACTTCCAGAGCATATACAGAGAAACTGTGAGGAGAGACACCACACAGATGGGAAACAGTGGATACTCACCCACCCACACTTTAACCCTCTCTCCCCCATCCTCCATATTTTTAGTTAAACAATACCCTAATGTCTGGGTATCCTCACTGCTTTAGATCTCCTAAGGAGAGAAAGAGAGAGGAAAATACACAACGTCTCTCCACATCTGCTTTGTAATCTTTCCCAAGTTATTTTCTTTCAGATCCCACACCTGCTTTCAGAGAAGACACACRTTAACGACATAAAATACCTCTTTTGGTCCTGAGAAAAGAGCAGAAAAGAGCAGAGTCTCCAGAGGGATGTTCTTCACAGCCAAAAAAAAAAAAAAAAAAAAAAAAAAAATCACCACCCACTTAGCTCCTGGAAGTGCCAGGGATCTTCTAGGACTTTTGAACCAGAGGCATCTGCACCTCTGGAGACAGGAGAACGTACTGGCAATGGAGCTGATTCCCAGGCAGGAGCAGCGATGTGGTATCAGCAGCTGCTGCTGTTCCAGCTCCTACCACTTCCCCTTTTCACTCTCACACTCTCCCTGCCTCCCTTTTACTCTGCCAGGGCTCCAGCAGCACTCTGCACTAATGCACACATTTCTTCTCTGCCTCCGTCCCTGCAGCTCACAAGCTCACATGACTCCTGTCTGAACACTGGGAGGCAGGCAAATTAAAGAAAAAAAAAAAAAAAAAAAAAAAAAAAAAAGTTCTACACTAAATGAATGCAAAATTTGTATGGACTTTCCAAATTGCCTTTCCTCATCCCCCTGCAGCCCAGGCCTCAAGCAGTGATCCCTCCTACCTTACTGAATCCCACATGATTTGTGGACTAGTAGCTGCTGAATAAAACAGGCATTTTCAGTTTATACTCCTTGCTTATCAGTTCTTTTGTGATTCTGCTTCGTAGTTGTATATCTGAAGCACTTCCTGTCAGATAGATACGTGTGGTTCCTTTCTACCAGTAACTTGGAGGAATGTCAGAAGCTGGCTACTAAAGGAGACGGAGAAAGACTCAGGAAGAGCTGAGCACCCCCCAGCTGATGTCCATAGTGTATTCAAACTGTCTTGCACTGTGTTGGGAGCCAAGGTGTTCTGCACCACTCACCAATCTCCACCTTCAAAGACCTGTTCCCCCCAGAATCAACTGTACAGAAACCAAACCCCTCAGAACTAATTCCTAAAATATTCTATCAAGCAGAGGTTGGGATTTTAATCTATATTTAAGATCCCTGGACACATTGGCCTTGAAATGCCCACCACAGCTCCTTCCAGATGTCCACCTGGAGAGGTGAAGCAGGACCCTAGGTAACTACCACTTCCTCAGAAGAGGTGGGATTTAGCCAGACTGGTCACATCTCAAAACACAAAGCATGAAAACAGCATTTCTGTGCATTTTAATGAAGTTCACAAGGTCAGAGAAGTGACTGTGGGTTTCCTTCGTCTTTTCTAAAGTAGAAACTTTACATCATGCTCCTCTTGTATAGTATCTGTGATCAAGCTCAGCTTTCTATTTTTAAAACACTACTTTTCTTTTAAAGCCTATAATCAGGATGAGAAAAGGAAATTGCAATACCTGCTGTAGAGCTGAAAGTCATGAAAGAAACTTAAAATGTGTATAATCTATTCTTTTAGATGCAGAGGTTCAGGATCAAAGGCAGTGATGGATCTAACTATTGTCACTGCTTTGTTCAGAACAGATCCATTTATCCCCGCGTCTGCTTGCTACCATCTCTACCAAGTTGTTTAAAAGTTTAACCTTTTCTGAAGCTGTCAACAAGTGCAAGCAGTGACAGCAGGTTTACAACAGAAGCATTCCCAAAACAAACACAGGCCTAAGAAAATAATATTTACTTGGAAGACAAAGGAAGACCCTAACACAAAATAGAGAGACTCCTGTCCTAGGGGCTTTTTTTCCTCCTCTGCAATTTATTGGCCACTGCAAAAATACTGAAAGGAATCAGTATCGGTACTTCATCTCATATGTAGAAGCATTTGGCAATTGCRATATTCTTTATAACATTTTCTCTGGACTTCTCCATATTCTGGAATTAAAGCATGCATAAGTTAGCCATATTTTTAGCATTTATTGATAATTCATTTCTTATGAGTAATTGTTTTGAGAAGTACCTTAAGTGCAAGCATATACAGTTGCAATATAGCTATTTAATCAATAAAACACATTTTAAGGATTAGTCTGTAGAGAGGGAGAAAGTAGCACCAATTCTCTGGTTGCTATAAGTGAATCAGAAATATCCATATGGCGAAGAAAAGGCTTTTTTTGCTATGCATAAATCTAAAATATAAATCACCTGAAAAAAAAAAAGTAAGATTAACTAAGAGTAGACTCTCTTTTAGCTTCTTCTAGCTAAGTTCTCTCAGCAATCTCATAGTTAGCACTAAAACTCTTCAGCAATCTCATAGTTAGCACTAAAAAGATGCTAACAGCACTCCCCTGCCCTTAAGGGAGTAAGGGTATGTCACCAACAAACAGAAGTGTGGTGGAGTTTGGCCAGGACACTGCAAACTACAGACCAAGACACTGACAACATGCAAGTAGCCTCATGCTACCTGACTGTGTGCCCTCCCTGCAAGAGGTTCAGCTCCCTGAAAGAGGTTCATTTAGGGCCTTAGTGAATCAAGAAGAAAAAGCCTTTGGTCTACAGAAGTGCTTTTTCTTTCAAAAGTCAAATGAAATTCACGTAAACTATTAAAAATAATCTTTGTCCTTTTTGTGTTTACATTCTCGGGGAAAATTTAAATAGCTGTCTTGTCAGTGACTAGGTTCACCATATGTGCTRGAAACACCTGCAATGATTTTAAAATAAATTAAAAGAATAAAAAAAGGACAAAAAAAAGAACCATGGTCAGCTACCTGCTTCATCTTCATCATCAGGAAACCACCACTCAGTGCTATTATAACTATGATAGTCCTGGGGAGAACAGAAGTCTCCTGAACTCATGAGAGAAGAGAAAGAAAAAATCTGCAGTCAACCTAAGTCTGCCTGGCCCACACACCAGTGCCTGGACCTTTCTTCTGTTTAAAAGGCAAAAAAAATCCACACCAAATTCTGTATTCAATGAACATTATTTAAGTTGTAAAATTTGGCCCTCAAAGGCAAAGAAATACCACACTCAGTTGCCCTCTACTACAGCAGTTCAATGCAGGTGCATTTACACACCCATGTCGTTTTTCCCCCAGGATCCCTGCTTCATTCACAGGTCAGCTACACAATATCCCTACATTTAGGTGGGAGGAAGACCACAAACTAGGAATTTTAGAACCATGAAATGCTTCCTTCTGCCTTCCTAGTGAAATTCTCTGACTGAACAGGGAAGGTGGGGGACAGAGATAAAGGATATCTAATAATATCAGGTGGGAAGGCCTTCAACATTGTTTTTATCTATTGCTTTATCAAGGCCCACACATACACACGGCCACTGCTCTGCCAAAACTAAAGACCATGATCTCCTAAAGATCCCCCTCCCCTAAGCACCAGATTCACATAGGATTTTCAGGACAAGGCAAAGCTTAAAGTTGGTTTTGGATGTTGGATATTTTGATGGGGAATCATTTTGTAAAGAGGTGGGATCGTTTTGCAAATGTTACTTCTAGAGGCAGGGAGGTAGGCAAGGTGAGTTAAGGAGAGCAGGTTATCAAATCCTTTTTTTTAGGCCATTCCATAATTAGTTTCACTACCTCATTGGCCAAAGGATACAGTAAGAGCTCAGTGGAATAAAGGGAGGGGATGCGGTAAGAGCTTTCCTGTGGCTGCAGTTGCCAGGGAAACAAARTCCTCCCGACCGCGCATCCCAAAGCTGTAGCTGCCTGCACGAACGGAGCTCTCGGAAAATGCCGTATTTTACCCACTTCACAGGCGAGCAAAAAGGGGCAAAACAGGGGCAGGAAGGCAGATGCAAGWATTATTCCTAAACAGCCTGGCCTATGTAGCAGCCTCTCAGAGCAACAGCAAAATTGCCAAAGCTCTTTACCTTGCTCCCTGCATCTTGTCTATTCAAGACCCTTCAGCTGGAAGTTTTCCATGGAGCAAATGGCAGAAAGGGCTCCCAGAGGGAAGCAAGCAAACTGAGAGGGGCCTAAGAGAATTGTTAGTGCCTTTCTAATGGAGAAAACCCTCAGGTGTGCCTAGTCCAGTTATTCCTTCACAATAATTTGGCTGCTCAGTGTGTTCAAGTGTGGCTTGGCACATAGCGCTGTCAGCAGCTGATCTGCAGCTCCGGGGAAGGACCAAGGATCAGCCAGCACCACTCCAGCTTCCACACAGCTCCTGCTCTGCTGCACATGACTGTTGACGCCGCTTTTATGGATATAAATAAAAATTGTATTAAGATTATTCTGGTCATTTCTCTGGGGGAGATCCTAGTGGACTGTGTGGAATGAGTATTAATTTCTCCCCARAGAGCACAGGCTCCTGGAGAGCCTTCTCACTGTTACTGCAAGGGAAGAATTAGGGTGCATTTTCTGCAGGTAAGAACTACGTGACAGTTATATGGCAATGATATCTKATCTTAATCCTCTTTGCTTCAGGTTAGATTTGCTTATTTGTCTTTCCTGATGCCTGGCAGAAGTAAGAACCAGAGCGAAAACAAGTGACATAGTTTAAACAGGAGAAGAAAAACTAATTTTTGACATAAAACCTCACTCCTCCCGCTCCCTTTTTCTGTGCCTTAGCTTTTGGCATCGTCATTCAAGCAGGATTGATTTTTCAAACACAAAAGCCCTGAAATAAGAGAATGGTGGATTTATCTTGCTGAATAAGAGGTTGTGCCCCATACCAGGTGACTATTCCAGTTTCCACCAACCTGGAGGAGTAGGAAGGCTGAATCTCCCTCTTCCATTCCCCTCTTTTCCCCTGCTCATCTCCTCCTATTAGTTGCTCAGTTGATACTTAGGGAATGGACCTGACCTGTAGCAGTGATCAGTGTATTAATAGCAAAGCTGAGAGTGGTTGAGACCGAGGAGAATCAGGCATGGATGGCAAAGCTTAGCCCAAGCAGGAGTGAAAAGTCTAAGGGACTGCTTAAAAACATATGCACCAACCAAGCTCACAGAGGCTATTTGAGGACCACTGAATAAAGGGTGGAGCGCTTACTCAAACGGGAGGCTCTGCTGGAAGCCCCAAGTCTTGACAAGCTGCCCTGAGGGCACATTTAGCAGGAAGGGAGGGCACGTGGGGAAGGAAGCAAGTGCTGTCCACCAGAAGCACATCAAGCAACCTGTGCATCAGCAAGCTGCACAAGTACAGTGATATCTGAGGATGTGGAACGCCACGGAGAAAAGATTACAGTATCTAAAGATACTGCATAGCAGAACAAAAATAACCAAGGACCTAGTCATACAATATGCTGCCTGTGCACACACAAAAGCTGCAACAGCACTGCCAGCTTTCAGTCTAGTTTGCTGTGGCTGTTCTACCCTGCAAAACAAGGCTGCAGAAGAAAGCAGATAGTGGCATAAGCACAGGGATAGCTATTTTCAAAACAAACACCAGAGGGTGTAGGTGCCACAATATGGTATCAAGGAGCTAGCCAGGCACCCCAAACCACCTGGGGCTGCAGAYAGCAAAGCCTCTAGATCCATGTCGCCTCCCCACTGGACCATCAGACCCTTGTCACCTCCCCACTGGACCATTGACCAACGAATCTACTCACACATACTGGTCCAAGGAAAAGATTTGAAGATGCTTTCAAATGTGGTTATTCTTTTTTTTTTTTTTTTTTCTCAGTTATAATTATTCAGGTGTATAAAATGGCAGAAAGTCTCATTCAAACTCTCTATCTGTGCAAAGTGTTGCAGACCTCACCAATTCTGCAGCCATTTGCTTCAATATATGAAATGGCAACATTTGTCAGATGTTTCAATCTATAYACAGAAGTCAAAGGGAATGAATGTGCACTTTACACTGTAGTGTTTGCTGCTGTTACTAAATTAGAATTTACTAAGTGGCAAAATGAATATGAAAAATAATGGCAATGTTTTTCAGCATATGGAAGCACACTTCCATGAGATGTATGTTTAAATAAATGATGCAAGAGAAAAAATGAGTCTATTATCAAATTTCAATTGCTTAAAACTGAGTTGGAAATCAAACTAGAAAACTAGCACCTCACTTAGAAGAATATTAAATGGGTCACATAAAATACCAAAGCCAAATTTTATTGGCATTACTTGCTGTTGCTGTGCCACTAAATTAATAATATTTTTTATGAAATGAAAATACCAAGCTGAAAATTTGTTTAAGACAAGGAGGAGGAGAAATTTTACAGCAGAAGTATAAGACAGAAAATTTCAAGACCAAGGCAAGCTGTACAAAACCTGCTTACAGAACGAGAAAAAGTTGACAAGGCAACATTAGGTCAAGCAAGTGGCACCAAAAAGAAACATCCAGTATAAATTATGAATTTGGCAGAGGTACAAAGAAAATCTTCAACAGCTTAAGCATTACCTTGAATTATAGCACACAATTGGTTTATCTTTGCATTTGCCCTGATTCTTTCTCTTTTACTATTATTGTAACTGCCTATTATTAGTAATTGCCAGCATATTCATATCCTAAATCTCAGTAAGGCAGTTCCTTTTATTTGAATAAATTACAATCCCTTAACAGCTAATTTGCCAAAGTGCTTTTCAATTGTGGGGATGGAGGGAGGGAAGAGTGTTAATTGCTTTAAGTATTGATTTTCTTTTTGTAAATGCAAAGATCTTTTGAAAGCTCATGAATAGGAAACATTTTAGAGCCCAATAGTTTTAGTTCCATTGCTTCAGCAACATGCTATAGCTGAAGATGTCAGTGTGTCTTTACTGCCCGCGACTCCTTACTTGTTTTCAATCTAAAATCATAGAAAGGGCTTCAATTTAGGGGTAGCAGGTAAATGTTTTTATGACTACTATTGTTTTTATAGTGCACTGCTATTAATTGACAAGACATTAAACACACATGAAACTGCTTATTTGCATATGACACAAACAAACCATGGATTATGATTAGAAAACAAGAGACRTTCATATAGCTAGTAATGTTTCTAACAACATGCAATCATTTGCATCCTACAGACAGAAACTCTTCCTCTAAAAAATAGCCACCTTAGAGGATATACACTGTTTCTAAGACAAGCCATGTCATAACTAWAAAACACAGTCTTTCTCTCAAAATTCACTTAGAGTTAACCAGAACATAAATGCTTTTATGTAGGTGTGTCATCCAATGACTCAAAAAAAATCTGCATCACAAATTCTCTGGAGTTGTCTCATGATCTGCTGGCGAACACAATATCTTGTGCAACGGGCTTCCCTTGATCCAGAACTGCTCGAGATATGTTAGCAAATAGATGTAGTTCTGTTTCCACTGCAACACTGGAAACTTCCAAGATTCTGGAGCACAATTTTATATAAACTATCTATTTCAGTGAGACTTTATTACTAGCTATGATGGGAGATGCATGCACAGATACAGGACAAGGGTGAGGAGATGGAGGGAACTGSAGTTTTGCAGATGAGGCTGGCAAATAGGTCGATGCTGAGGGTCATAGAAACAGCCCGACTTTAAGTCTCAGTCTTTTGTGACCAGTCTGTTTTAGAGAAACAAATATTCAGAAAAAAACAGACTGCTTTTTAGTCTAGTGGCTAAATGTCTTTCTRCCTGGATGGAAAGCCAAAGCTTGTCTGCTTGCTCCAAATCAGATATAATGACTATCTTTATCTTGTTCATGCCAGGCAAATGCCACTATGCTATCAGTAAATCCAAGAGAGCTTTTCATTAGTGTGACCCACAAGCAATGTGCTCATTTTCATAGAGAACAGCTCCACTTCTTCCTCCCATCAGAGTCTGAAATCATCTTTTATCTAGGAAACAGAACTCTTCACAGCAACAAAAACACAGCATCAAATCTACACAGTGTCAAAACTGAGACCYCAGGTGAATCCAGTCAATACAAGAACTTTTTCCTGGCAAAAAGAAAAACTACAGGTTACATTTTGGTCTGACTGACCGAAATATACACTTTCTCATTTTTGATAGCTTGACGTAGTTAAGAAGAAAACAGAAATCAAGTATATATGAAAAGGCTAACACAATGTTTGAATTCAGTGTTAATGTGTCCAGTCTCTCTTGGCAAAACTGTTTATCAATATTACACAGGTAGTTGTCAGGATCTCAAAAAGACAAAAAAAWGGAACAATGAAATCTAATAATAGATTATTTTGTGAAATAAATTCTTTACTTACAATATTGTGGTGTAGCAGGACATCATGTTTTACAAACAAATATAAAGATCAAGTTCCTTCTGCAAAGAGCATATGAGGTTAGAATGCTGATTGCTTCAGGARTCTATAAATTCTAGCAGTAATTTTTTTTAATTTCAATGTAAGTGATAAAATCTTCCCATAAACCTGCAGGTGTGAATGTGTCTCAGTCATTTAACTCTGAAGTTTTTACTGTAAATTTTAAATGACATTTAGYTTAATTTTGACAAATGTTTTTATAATTTATAGTGTAGAGTCACATAATGGTTGTAGATTACTTAATCTACATATTAAATTGGTGAAGAGATAGAAGAGCCTCAAACCTATTCAGATTATGATAATTCTATTAGCAGGCAGCAATAAAATGGCACACAATCATGAGTCTTCTAGCAGGATTTATTGTTTATGAATGAGATGTAAGAGGCCAAAGTTTAGAAAGAAATGTTTCTTTGAGATAACTAGAATCCTAATGTTAGGGAATAGTGCACTAAGATTAAAATTTTTATCACATTATAGTAAACTCCATGTCCSTCTAATGCTATATTCATTAAAAGAAATCAGAATGAGGTGTTCTTTATAATTTTCAGAAAAGAAATGCAGGGTACCTCTTAGCATTCATTTTCCCTCTATTAATAGAAAAGTTCATTGTTCTGAAAATCCAAGACCAACATTTTTGGAACAGAACAGTATGATGGAACACTGAAGGGCTATTCTGTGAGAATTGTTACAACCCTAAATTTTGAATATATTTTGGAYAAAGACCATCTGACAACAATCGTAGGCCTCTGCTCCTGCCTTTCTTTTCTCTGAAAAAAAATAGAACAAACCCAAGGTTGCAGCAAAACATTAGATTTCTCATATACTAAAAGACTCTTGAGAACAAAAAGGCTGATAAGAAAGTCTTATAATTAGATTTTGTGTGTATGTGTCTATGACAACAGAAATAACCAGAGATCTTCAGTGTTCAAGGCTGTGCATCTTCACAGGCTGGATTAATTCCATACCCTTTGGAAATATTTCATATGAGCAGGCTGTGTTTTAGGTGACGGTTTCTTTTCATAGATGTTGCCATGGAAGCTTCCTAGTGTCTGTGTGCTCTGATATGCCTTTACTGTGCACTTACCTACTGTCAGACTGGCTAAAAAAGCATATAGCTCTTTAGCCCTGTGATTAATCTGAACACTTGCTGGTGTGATTCAGCTGACACTACTGTTCTGTGCCTGTGGTTTGCCTTGACTTGTCAGCCCTCCACTCAAACTGCCAATTTTCCTTGCCGGGTTGCTTACAATTCTTACTCTGTACTTACCAGTTTGTGACCATGGGCTAATATGTTATATATCTAACAGAAGAAATCATAAAGTATTCARTAAAAGTCTCATGACAAACTGTGATAACTTCAGTTAAGCATTTTGCTTTTTGTTTGTTTTTTTGTTTGTTTGTTTTAAGAGGACAATCATTTTTATAGATCTAAGGTAATATGATAGTGATAATCAGGTGAAATAATATCTTACCTCTATAACGGAAGTTTCTTACACATATCTTTTCATTAGCAATTTCTTTTCTATAAACTGAAGGCCAGTCTTATTTAGCATTGATATTTTGTGGACATTACCATTTGAGAGCAAAAGAAAGACACTAATGGTGACTTCCAGATTAATAACCTTGTTAATAATCTTCTTCCTCACATGCAGATGGAACTTCCTGTGTTTCAACTTATATGCATTGTCCCTTGTCCTATCATTGGCCACCACTGAAAAGAGTTTGGCCCCCTCCTCCCTAAATTGTCCCCTCAGGTATTTGTACATGTTGATAAGATCCGTTCGCAACCTTCTCTTCTCCAGGGAAAACAGGCCCAACTCACTCAGTCTTTCCTTGTAGGATAGATGGTCCAGCTTTACTCGATGTGGAAAAAAAAAGAAATTATATAAGCAACTTATTTGCTCAAGATTGATGGATTTTTTTTTTTTGTGGCATAAAAACCACGACCTTGTTGCATCTTCATGACAAAAAGAAATTATAATTAGCACACATGACAAAAATTTCAAAAATTGAACAATGGTCATTCTGKAAGCTAATACCTCAACTTGCATCCTTAAAAAAATTGTTTCCAAAAATATATATGCTTAATACATATAATTATAAGTTTTACATTGTTACTGTCCTTTGAAAGTTATAAGTATGCTTAAGTATGCTTATAAGTATGCTTAATTACAACTATGAAAAAGGAAATATGCCATTTGCTTCTCTATTTTTTTTCACTCACTAGAAGACGAATTACGCATGAGTATATCAAATATACATTTCTGGAAAACTTTGTACATCTTGGAGGTTCAAAAGGATCTCTTGGGAAGTATGAATTCATATATGAAAGTCAACAAGTCATTGAAGTGATCTTTTCAGTATCACCAAGAAATAAGAAAGGATGACACATTTAATTCTGACATTGATATAGATATAAGGTGCAATCACCAAACTATACTTCATCTCTCTTTGGGACGCTTCRAATTTGAGCATTTTAAAATTCCAACAGTTTTAAAAACAGAATAAACAAATGGCTTGAAGTCATTTTTTCAATGTYAAATAATGGGATTCTTAGTTCACCTTCTGCAATAGAAAATACACATATTTTTGCTCCTAAAATAATGTAGGTAAAGATATCATTTTTTCTTTCCAAACCGACTATCTTTCCAAACTACACTGGTTTCAATCTCCTCCTCTGTATATTTAGTCAAAGTTTTATTTTGATGTTTCTTCATTTTGCATTCAGCAAAATAGAAATACATTCTTTTCAATCAATTGTGCCACAGYTGCATTAGGAACACAAACTACCTGATCTCATAAACATGAGATCCGTAACTTGGCTTCTGCTGTATACCTAGTTGCCTCTGAATTATGCATGTAAATATGTGTAGCAGATATAATATGTGTCAAGGTAGCTTCAAATTTGGAATGTATATCTCCTGGAGAGATACACATTTTTCTCTCATTCATCTTAAATTTACAAGTTTAGCAACATTTCCTCAATAAAAAAATATTTTACAAACACATCATACAGCATAAAGTTAAGCATATAAATATCTATATATAAATCATTGATAAGTAAAATTAAATGTATTCAATGAGCTTTTAATAGTTTTGTGAATACCTCTACCTAGTCAGATTACCAGTAGTAAAAGATTGTCAAAATCTCAGTAACAGCTGTTGCCTGGAACATTAGCTCCAGCAAGAACAGCAAAAGCACTTCCAGAAAGAAGACTTTAAAACAATATTTAACCTGCCTGCTCATATATAGGCGTCTACTGAAAACTGTGGTAATGTTCCCACTGTTGACAAAAATAAACTAATGGCTAATTACCTAATTCAGCAAAATAAGCACAAGTATTTGCCTCACTCAACAAAAGGGCATCAGCAATAATCTGTGGAGGGAAAAATGAGTGACCTCCCTCTGCAGTGGTCAAAGCATTAGAGAGTGTCTCTGTTTGCCTTCCCRCCAAAGAGGGCTATTCATAAATGATTTAAAAACAGACTGTAAAAAGTTATGCGTGCAAGTAGTACTTGTCACATTTTGGGTAAAATTTAAGTGTAGGCTAAGCATCTCCTCAGTGTCACACTAAGCAGGGTTCAAGTCTGAGCTGTAATTGAGCACAGCAATCTCAGCTCCTCAGATCCTGCCCCTGGTGCCAAGGCAGAGAAGAGGAAGATGAAGAGTAGCACAGAAAGGAAAGGGAGACTGGGGAGACAGGACAGAGAAGGAGACAGAGGCTGACAAAAGCAGTCCGCCCTCTGCTTACTCCCTTTACTGAAGAATTAACAACTGTGTAGCAAMTACATGAAAAAAAATATATATCTCTGCAAAGAGATTACTGCCTAGGAAAATAGACCATGATTCATTTTAAAGTTGTGGGCAGTAAAGATTAGTTATAATCCTTTAAGTACTTTTTAATACTTATTTAAATTTAGCATTTCTTTTTAGTTTATTTTTATTATTTTATTAGTTATTAATTTTAATTTAATATTAATTTTTGTCTTAACTAATAATTTAGTTTATTATTATTTTCCATAGCCACACTAATAATGGAATAATAGTTAAAAAAGCAAAGATTTGCATGTTATCTCCCCATCTCTTCCAAAATACAGGCAGAGGACAATAAATTTCAGAAGCCTTGGTCTGCCAACATTATAGTTTATAAATATTCTAACTAGTTTATAAATGTTCTACAGAGATGACACCTTCCTAGTCTAGAGGAAAAAAATACTGCACAACCTGTGATTAAAGTTAATCAACATGTTATTCCCAGAGAACTCTATCACAGACTTTGAGACAGTAATGGATTAGCAAAAATAYTCCGTTCCAACTGGACAAATGATGCTCTGGTATTTTGAAATCACAATTTTATTGTCACAGAGTACATTTTTAAACTGTATTTACTTTGGAAAGAATTGGGCACACATCTTAATTGTAATTCTTGATATAAATTAAAATTTAGGGCACTGTGCCCCAGAAAATTAATTTAACATATAAGAACTCACTGCTTAAAATAAAATAACTTGTCCTAGCTGTACTGTAGCAACTGCTGTCCTGTTTCCAACTGCCTTCTTTAACCTTTCCCTCAGATGAKGCTCCTAATATGGGCTCTCTTCCTTATCCCATCATGTCATTTCACCATACTCTTCTGTACACATGTACAGAATGACATTCAGCTTTGGTCTTTTTCTTTTACCTAATAATATCTATAATACCCAATAATAGTCTGTATTTTTGATAGGTACAAGGTAAGGGCAGAGACTACAACATAAATGCTGATCCAGTGCTTCCATCCCCTAGAAGAGGAAGATGACATTATTTGTCACAAGAAATAAAAAAAGTCTGAAAAAGAGATGTGGAAAGGGACAATAACTGAGAAAGAAAAAAAAAAAAAAAAGAAAAAAGATTTAGTTGAATAATTGCTTAGTAATGAATCAAAAAACAAGAGGCAGGTTATAAAAATTGTAAAAGGAAAAAGTCAATGCAATTAGATGAGTAGAGAATAAATGAGTGATATTTGAGAGTGTGAATGCTTTAGACAGAGCAGCTTCCACTTCGCTATGCTTATAGAAATAGGATGAATTTATTTCTCAGAATATTACAGGATGGACTGGAGACAAGACAAAACAAAAAGATGATGCCTGAATCATTGAGAGAAGGCAAGAGTTTACATTAAATATTTTCCATGGGGATGATCTTGAAAGAATTCAGCAAAAAAGATAACAATGATTGGGGAAAGAAAGAAGGAATGCTATCAGAAAAAGAAGAAATGCTATCAGATTGATCTCTCTCTCTAAGCTCCACCCCACATTCTTCTGTCCACATTTATGGGTTTTTACCCATAGTTGAGTCAGTCAGAAAACACAGAATCACAGAATCACAGAATCACAGAATGACAGAATGGTTAAGGTTGGAAGGGACCTCTAGAGATCATCTAGTCCAACCTTCCTGCTCAAGCAGGCACACCTACAGCATGTGGCACAGGGCAGCGGGTTTTGAAGACCTCAAGAGAAGGAGACTCCACAACCTGCCTGGGCAGCCTGTTCCACTGCTCTGTCACCCTAACAGTAAAGAAGTTCCTCCTCACCTGGAGACGGAACTTCCTGCGCTCCAGCTTATGGCCATTACCCCTTGTCCTATCACTGGCCACCAATGAAAACAGCTTGTCCCCTTCCTCCCTGCATTCTCCCTTCCTGAACTTACACATATTAATCAGATCCCCTCTCAGCCTTCTCTTCTCCAGAGAAAACAGGCCCAGTTCACTCAGCCTCTCCTCATACGAGAGATGTTCCATTCCCTTAATCATCTTGGTTGCTCTTCTCTGGACCCTCTCTAGAAGCTCCACGTCCCTCTTATACTGGGGAGCCCGGAACTGCACACAGTTACTTGAATAGAGATATTCACTGCTGTAATGGAAATTAAGTTAAGTTAAATTAAGTTTTCAGAAACCTGGTCTATAGACAAATCTACCACTAGTTAAACCTCATGGATTCTTGGTAAAGAAGAGCCCACTGTCAATAATCTGCTTGTTTTACTCTTGAAGATGAACTCAGCTGCAAGAATAAATCAACAGCAAAATTTAATTATGTGTGACAACAAAGTCATAACAGGAGTTTTATCCAGACCAACACTAGTTTATTAATCGAAACTATCTGCTTATTCAGTGTAAATGGAATATATTGACCAAAGTTTGTAAGATTTATAAATGAAACATCCTGCCAATAAAGATCAATATGGGTACAAAACTGTTTAGAAATCTAATAAGTTTCCAGAAGAATAAGAGAAAAAACAAAGCTCTGTTCATAAAAATGCAAGTGTTTATCAAAAACACATGAGTTACTAACCCTATTTCTATTTGTGGTTACTGTAATAAGAGGTCCTTTCTCTCAGATCATAGAAATAAAAATGTCTATGGAAAGACTGCCAATGCCCATTTGGTGAAGGAAGAGAGATGTTGGCTAGAGAAAAGAAACATTAAAAAGTATAGAAAAGATCAGGGATTTAAAAAAAAAAACGTTATTTCAAGATCAAGATTATTTAAAAGGCACAGGAAATACAACAATGACAAAAAAAATGCTCCCGGCAAGTTGTAATTAAGCTGCATATGAGAGAGGCTATCTTTACAAAGCCAGTCTTAATTTAATAGGGATATTATGCTGTTAATCATCTACAGGCTCAATTTGCACATATGAATTCATGGTTTGATTTACTCATATAAAAGAAAGAAAAAGTTTGTTACATAACCTTTTGTTATTGTCAGTATGTGAGAATGGACCACAGAAACATCCATTGGATGGAACCCAGAATCACTCTCCTTTGGTGAGCAAGAGAAGTTCCTGGAGAGATCAGGCATGTGAAATCCCCACTTGTGCATTTATTATTAAAGAAACAAAAACTGCTTCAGTTAAAAAGTCACTAAGGTGACTTTTTGCCCCCCAAATATGGGGGCAGAAAGCCAGGAGGTATCTCCATCTCTTCACCTGGACCTACTGCTTTTGGGAGTGCACATCTCCCACAGACCAACACCATTTCTAACACAATTGTGTTTGGCCCAGTGAAAAGAGCAAAAGGCTCCTGCACATTGGGTGGTTTATTGCTCCCCTTCCCAAAGAAAAAGATTGATAAACTAAGGGGAGGAAAAGCCATGAGTGGGAGAGGTGTCAATTAACTCTTTGTAAGCTTCATACCACCAGTTGAGGAGGGCTGAGCCTCTGAAACCCTGCAAATCTGAAAGCAGATTCATCCTAAATGAAGGCTTAGGATATGCCAAAGCTGGTAGTCATACAATATACTAGTACTTCTCATCAGCACATTTAGCACGAGCCACTGTGGAGATCCTTTATGCTGAGCTGTCTACTGATACCAAACTGCAGTCCATGCCTACCTCAGACTGCTACACACTAAGAAGACCAGGCAGATCCCCTCCAGGACTAGGATTTGCATTCAGCCCACCATTCATGGTCTGCTCAGATCTGGTCTTCCATGGTTCCTCTCTAGGAGGTGAGAGATAACTTACCATGACTCGTATAGACACCTRCCATTGCTGGCCTGACCCACTTCTGAAGATGGCCACCAGATTAGGAAGTCAGTTATTTTTCTTAAATCTAAAATAATAATTAATTGAAATAATCATGTACTTTATTTTGAAGGTGCACTTAAGGGGAATTCTATCCAAGTGTTATATCAGGTTGAAGAAAAGCATGAATAATATTCATGACAATAAAAAGAAGAACTGCCATTGTCACCTCCAAAAAAATTGCGAAGCCAAAATGTATACTAAACTGTTCTCCAGAGAATGGTTGACTTAACATATTGATTCAGCTAGAATGTCAATAAAATGTTCTGAATGTAAGTTTGGGTTTTTCTGTAAGGTCATGATGAATAAATATTCTATAGTCATTGTAAATAGGCTAGTGCTTTATTCATTGCTTCATTTAATATTTTAATAGTGAGTTTTAAAATACATACAATTAAAAAGGTATGTACCATTTGATTAAACAACAAGCATTTCATAGATACTAACTCTGCTCATGTTATTCCCTATCCTAGTATTAAAGTTATTTTTTAATATGGAAAGAAATCTCTTGAGAACTGAAAAAATACCCCCAAGAAATTYCTGTTAGTACATATTATACTCCCGTGTTACATACAAAAAGTTCAAAAGAGACTATTCGCTTCTCTGAGGAGATCATAGTCCTACAGAGTATGAAAAATTCATCAGTGGTTCACTGAGAGCTACTTTTCCCTTCTCTGACTAGATTATATTCTGTCTGGAGGGAATGAAGAGAGGTGTCCTATGGCAAAAAAGACTGTGATTACTATATCAAATTTCATTCTTAATATGCTTCTTTATTTTATTACATGGAATTTTTCTTTATTTTCTCTGAAAATTTGGCTTTAAAATAAAATTTGCATTGAAATTAACTGTTACATTATCTTCTCTGCCATACCAACACATATCCATTCTTGAATGTTACAAAAAGTTTTAAACCAAAATTATTTTTGTTCCTAGGGGATAAAAAATATACAGTATCTCTGCACAGTTACTTCTTTTCATTTCTTTTGAAGCCCTACCCCATTTCATAGGATATCACAAAAGTGGCAACACTGATTTTCATAGTTATTGTACCTCAATAGAGTTGATATTCAATTTAGAAATAAAAAGACTATCTGCACCTTGGAGGCCAAACTTAGAGTAGAAAACAAGGAAGATTCCTGGGATTTATTTATTTATTTATTATAATCAGGAATAAACATTCTGCAGACCAAGTTTTCCCCTTGGTCACATTTCAGCAAACCAATGTCTTTACTATATGCTTTTGAAGACAGTTATAGCACCATTACACTTTGCACAGTGAGATTCATCAGCTCATCACCTCCTCCATCAGGCAGTTCGTATCATGGTAACTAAAATATTTCTTCAGTGCCACACTAACTGCTCCTCTTCTTGAATGAGAACAGCCATCTCTCAAAGTGCTTCAAAAAGTATTCCAAAACATGATCAAAATATTGTTACATTGATCAGTATTTACCATAGCAGTCCCTGGGTTTTCTAGTATAATCATTTTCTGAAGACTAGGGGATTAAAACCACCCATTTCCACACAACTACCATCATGAAGGGCAAGACAGTTTTTAACTTTCTTTGATAAAATGTTTTCATTAACAGCATTTGTATTCCTTGTGGGTCTGGAGTTGAAACCCTCCTTCCACTAAAGTCATAGGACTGCTTCCAAAATCGTCAGCCATAGCCTGGTGCTGTCATCTGTGTTAGGCTATAAAGAACGCAGAGCTCTGAGGTATCAGGCTGCAGTCTTGCAAGCAACTGCAGGGGCTTCAGGGGAATGTTCTTTGGTGAATGTTTTCCCCTCAATATAACACAGCTGTGCTTTCAAATCTTGTAAACAGGATGCCCGTGGCATCAAAAAGGCCTCACACTACTCTTTAACATTCAGCTAGTTGCCCAGTAAGACTTGGGATGAAAATATATTATACTTACATTAGAAAAGAAAATGATGGATAGGTGGAACTGTAAAATCTTGACCATCACCGTATCTGTAATGACAGCTGGAGAGCTGCTATTAGTGTGCTGAAGACTTAAGGGTCCAAAGCAACTTTGCCCTTAATGTAGATAGCAAGGCCAAYACCACACCACATCTGACAACTTTTTTTTTTCCTTTGGCAGTTGTTTTGGAGTGTTTTGTCTGTTTTTTTTTTTTAATTTTATCACCAGTAATATTATACCAGCTATTTTCTTAAAATTCAGAATTCCTATCAGCCAAAATTTCTGGGAGGAAAATTGGTGCAGTAGGACAATATRTGTTGATATCACTGTTGTTATGACTATACAAATGCTTCCAAAACTGCTCAACCAGCTTTCTTCACATTTGGCATGCTCTTGAGATCTCACCGGGACACAAAAAATCAAGTCCAGATTTTATAAAAAATTCYAGTTTGTATCTTATCCAAAACAAATAGAATTTCTGAATAAATATTTGCCACATAAACTTACCACAATATTTATTCAATGCAAACACTGAAAAAATAAAGTAGTAAAATATGAAAGATGTTATATATCTTGTAATGCCCATATATATTTGCAGTGGATGCAAAGAAACACATATTTCATCTCAAGGAACCTTAATTCTGATCTAAGCTTTAAAAATATTTTAGTTTTTAATCTTTATTCTGTATCATAATGTTCTTTCAAATATTATGATATACAGATAAAGACAAACCATTTAAAAATATATTTTAATGCACAAAAATTTCTGATAAAGTTTGAGCCTAACAAGTCTCATATAACTTCTTATAAAAATGTATTGTGGTAAAGCATGTAGACAAATGTACATAAGTAAAGATATACATACATCCACACAACTCAATATACGATTATAAAAGTTGATTTACTTTTTAAAAATTTGTGATTTGTATTTATGTCCAGTAATGTTTTCAGATTAATGAGGAAAACACCTTTATCTTGAATTAATTTGTAAAATTTATTTAATTAAGGATGGCATTTTCAGGTTGAGGAACTGCCCAGGTTGGGYGCAGAAGAGACAAAAAAGGCAGAGTAAAAGATATTTGATTTTGACTTGGTTTCATATCTGCACAGCTCTCCCTCTCTGCGTATGCATCACCATGGAGATTTTAAAGGAAAAGAATTGCTTTATTACCTTCAGGCCTTCAGCTTCACAAAGGGAACACATTCAGAAGAAATATGTAGTGAAAATATCTCTACAGCTTTATCTGCAATAATTAGCTTGAGAACTTGAACAAGTCCTGCTGGGCATCACATTTGTTAAGGGGAAGGTAGCAATACTCCTCAATCTCGCAATGACAAGTTAAGGCTGAATTTAACAGCATCTCACTTATGACAGACTGAAAAGTTCTGAAAGAAAATAAAGTTCAGTACTGGGTGAAAATAAGATGTATGGGCTCTGAGRCAAAATCTCTCTCCACTGTGGGGATATGCAAAGATGTACAAAGTCTGCATCTCTCATGGCAGACTCCCTTTGGTTTAACACCTATTGCAACTACTTATCTTCCCAGATGGAAAGAAAGGTGAAAGAATCACAGTTATACTCATCATCCAATTACAATATGTGCATGAAAAAAAAATGTGATAAAAACAATCACAAACAAACAAATAAAAAAGTTTCATAAAATCAGGTTTCATAAAATGCTGTGGAGCCCTTGGAAGAAGGTATTGAAGAATCATCTCTCTATTTTATAGTAAAAATAGAAATAGTTCATGAATTCTTTTGCAAAGCATTTGTTCCACTATTTCCAAAGTTTGTTAAAGGCAGTTTTTACCATTTCACAGTGTAACACTGTGTTATTCACTTTTGGTACCAGTTGAATGACACAAAACCTACTGTGAAGGCAGTAAATCACTCTACTGGTTGGAGCAGATAAAATTCATTATTCAACAAAGGTATTATTGACAATATATCAGAAAGATCAAATGAGCATCTTAAAAACTTGTGGTATGAATAAAATATATCGGATGATCTTTATGAGGGTAACTACACTTCACACAGACAGCAGATTTGTACACTTTCTATTGAGAGTTTTGAAAACTTTTTTGCACTTCCTGTTTGAAGAAGAGCAAATATGTTTGGAGAGAGACAGATGAGCAAGGAAATAACAACCAACATGAAATGGTGCACTTCGTAATATTAGAGGCAAATGTTGACCAAGAGAATTTTGTATTAGAAAGGTTTTTTAATCCTGTCAAGTGGCCAAAAAAATTTTGACTGAGGAAATCACCCATTTACTGGTATATGTGGAAGCATTAGCGTTTACAGTAAAATTGCATCAGTAAGGACCTTCTCCTGTTGTCCACAAGGGATGACAAGGGAATCCATGTGCAACACTATTACTCATTTTCAGCTTCAGATTGGAAATTTGGACCAGCCAATATCTCTAGGGCTTGGCAGAGCCAGGAGACGCTTGTCTGACAAACAGTGAATAAGCACATTTCTGCTGCCTGCAGTGGGTGATTGATTATCCCAGTGTGACAAACAGCAAGATTTTTCMTAACTTAAGTTTGCTGTCAGGTTACCTACACTTTTCAACTGACACAGAAAGAGGAAAATCAAATTAAATAGTCTTGTTTTTTTCACATGAGATTATCACATTGTATATGTGATATATTAATGTTCATGTCTGTGAAACTATAAAATAACCATTAAGATAAAAAAAAAAAAAAAAAAAAAAGAGAATCATGGAATATGACCAAAAATCTATGGGATGACCATGAAGGGAATCAACAATCCTAAAACAACACGGTGGTGTTCTGTACAGTCAGTTCAACTTCTGTATCTCAGGAACAGAACAGAAAGTAATCTCAGTCTAAACTCTATGTGGTAGTAGGACTACTCCTATGGTTGGTCTTYTGGGCTTTAAACCACCAGTGGTCCATGCCAAACGAAAGAGGAAAAGAAAATAGCTATGGTTGCATCTGCATCAATCTATAAAGGATGAGAGCTGAATCAGCAACAGTGCTACAAGAGTAATACTTATCGTTGCCAAAAGAAATCCATCACAGGCGATGCCAGATCRCTAGTTAAAGAGATCAATGACTCTTTCAGTCAATTACTGCTGAAATGCATGAAAGCCTCCTTATTTCACAAGACAGGTATAGATAGCTTTCTGCTCATAATACATATTGAAAGCACTATACATAGACGATATCTATGCTCCTACAGTAGCATATACACTGCATTTTATAACTTTTTAAAACTTTTATAAAGATATTTTTGATAATTTATATCTACTCCTGAATATCAGTGGTTATTAGATATAACCAAACATTCCAGCCCTCCAAAATAATTACGCACAAATAACTGCACACCTGGAGAGCAGCAGATTTTGGGAGCCTCACAATGTAATTTCCACCATATACAGCTCTCTCCTGGTCCAGGACGCATTTTTTGTTTTAGTAAACAATAGACTAGCATTCTTATTTTCATCCACATACAACTGTGAAAACAACAGGTCATCGTCTCAGAGCTACTCTGTATCTTTCCTAGGAACGTGAAGAGATTTCTTCCCATATAATCTCTTCTCCAGTTCCAGTGTGTCCAAGGGCGAGATTCATCACCTCTGAAACTCTGACCCTGTTCCTGTTGCTTGGAAATGCTATGTCCTTGGAGAAATAACACCAGGTAATGCACTTTTTCCAGAAGCTGCTAAGACACAGAAGAAAACCTCTTTAAAGTTTAGAATAAAACCAATCTGAAGCAGACATTTCATACCTCCATGCCCCTATCCATCACAGAYATTTTAAGACACAGTGGAAGACAAAAACATGCTGCAACCTCAGTAAAAAAAAAAAAAAATTAACAAATTCTACTATAGACAACATAGTGCATAAGTGGTTAAACCATAGGTGACATTTCTATTTCCAGAAAAAAAAATATAGTTTTAATTGAAAATAAAAAGTTGCCACAGAATTTAAGAATTTATTTAGCTAAACATGCAATGAATTTGGTTTTTATTTGAAAATTGATCATTTTTTCCTCCCTGTTTTCTAAAAAGATTCTTTTGGACAGGCAAGTGTAGTGAATTTTGAGACCTGGTAAGTGGCATCCATATCCTCTGACATTATTTCCCTTGSGCAGCCAACTAGCAGTGTACACTCGCTGGTCTTGCCAGACGCAACTCTCACTGTATCACGAAGAGCTAAGAATAGCACCACTGATAGCTGATCTGCATCCATGAGTGCTGCAACTCTGTCTTTTTTTGACATTTTACATATTCCAAGGTTTGTGCCTTGACTGGAACTTTCTAATCTCTCCTCCTCCCTTCTCCATTTGCATTTTTTCAATTTGAATCTGATTTTACAGTGTTTTGTCCCCAGCTCTAATCTGTCTCACTGAGTTATTCTTCTGATCCGGATGGCTTTTGCAGTCAGTAACTTGTATATATGTTGTGAACTTGCCCTTTTATTTTGTTGCTAAGACATTTCTAAAAGACCTGCATGCTCCAGCTCTCAGCTAAGTTATTGGATATATATATAAATGGGAAGCTTGGCTGCCACTTTCCTCCACTTTCTATAAATTAGCAGACTCCAGGGTCTAGGACTAGCAATCTGGCGTCTTTCTAAGCAGTAAACTTAAAGGTCTCCCCTGACAAATCTAATACATCACTTCAGGTAGTCTAGGGATATTAAAGCAACCAATTATGGCTTTGGAGCCCATTGCACTGGCTTTTAAACTAAAAGTATCAGGTAAGTTGTGTCACCTCAGCTTGCAGTCACATAAACTAATGCTTCGGCCTTGTGCAAGCCTTAATAGTTGATGTATCTCTCTACCTTCTGCTCTAAAGCTAAATAGAGTCAACACTGTATTTCCCATTTTTAGGGTTGGTTAATATTGTCAGTTGACCACAAAGCATGAGTTTTTTCACATCTTACACCTTGGTTTGAAACAGGGCTGACACGCTGGAGAATCAGGCCTGTAATATCTTCAGGAGCTCCAGTCCTCAACCATCCTCTCCCAAAACAGTCTCTTCACAGGGTGTCAGAGAGAGTCTGGGAGTTGTTACTGTTCAAATAGGCTTCAGAAGGATGAGGAAAGATGTAGTTAGCTCCCTGTTTGGAATATATCTTMATTACTGCTACTTATTACCTATGCCAATGCAAATTAAATATTCTCAGTCTGTTAGGTGCAGTGCGTTACTTAGAATTCATTGTGAATATTTTATAAGGTAGTATTTATTTATGGCATATTAATTGCTTATTTCTTGCCCATACATACAGCTTTAAGAAGGTAACCAAAACAAATAGATAATTAGATGTGTGGATCTACTTGTTCAGTCCTGATATCCCAAAACTGACATAGAGTTGCAGACCAGTGTTCCAAGACTTCAGTTTTGCATATCACATAGCAAAGCTTCATTTTAAGCACTTTTTGCTGCACCCAAGCTAAAGTGATCATATTAAATGAGTTCCTTCCGAAGATTAAATATGTTGGTCTGCAGATTCCAAAGGGACAAAAACTTGCAATAATGTGCTTCTATTTCCAAAGGATTCCTCCTGAGCCTCTGTTGCACAGCCACAAATTGAGCAGGATTAATTCACCAGTCTCTCCATTCTTTTCACTTTTATTATTACTGATTCTGGCATTTAATTTTAGCCCTAAGTCTCACTTCTGCAGAACTATTTGCTTGCTTCTGGCCATAAAAGTGCTGAAAAGGAGGAGATAAGGTAATAAAGATTGTTTTTTCTCATTTAGAAAAGCATGCACAATAATCAAGTAAATTTACATTGCTATCACTGAGAGCTGCTAACTTTGCCAGCCAGCCATAGAATTTTAAGTTGAAGTTGCCCATTGGAAGGCAACTGAAGCTACATTGTAGATAGCACCTTTGAAGTGACAGTGATTTATTCCAGATGAGAATCTGATAAAAGATAGAATTTGGAAAAATCAACATTACTGCAAAAATGTTAGCTTATGTGGAATCTGCTCAATACATAAAACATATTTGCCTTAGGACAAACACATTTCCAAATGCTTGTTTATAAAAATATCTAGTCCGCATACTGCTAAGAAGCATAAATTGCTGCATGCTAGGTGAGCCACAGAGCTGACTGCAGCCTTCTTCTATTGTGAGCTTTGTGCTCTGCCATCATGTGGCACGTGAGCAGATGTCCTCTAGCCCTTTGTCCTGCTCCAGGTCATTCTTCATTAAGGGGGTTTTCTCTAAGGTACATGAGACAACATAAGAGCAACTACAAYTTCGAGACCTGAGATTACACTCACCATTTCTCATGCCACAGTGCCTGATTTTTAGACATTCTGGTCTGTAGCTTCCTCCTGATCAAATATGGCAGTCTCTAGTAGAGGTACATGTATATGAGCTTGTCCCATAGGAGTCTTTCACTGTACATGAAGGGTACTCCATTTTAACTTGTGGGAGAGTGATGTGCTTTGACCACAAAAACATCATCCAACTTTCCTCTCATAAATGCTGTTTATGAAGAGGAGAAGGTGTAAATTTAAATGGTAAAGTTTTCAAAAATGTTAACAAAACTTATTTCTAYATTTCAACTAAGTCTTTATCTCAGTTTCTCTCATAGACTGAGAAAATTAGTCTGGCATTTTGCCATGAAGCCATCATCAAATGGGCTTAGCAAATGAAGTGAAAAGCCCTTCRACCTCACCTACTTGTTTTACTCCTCAACACGGAGCGAAAACATCTGGCAGATGAGTAATTACAGCTCCTTTGCAACATGAGCCCATTCTGTGTGAAGACACATGAGTGACTGCACTGACAAGTAAGTTGTTCACAGTGAGACACTTCATTCATGTGCCTTATTAATTCATGATAGACTTCTGCCATAGGCACCTATTGTACATTAGCATAAATGAGGTGCATATTTGTATACAGAAGACTCAGACATAAGAAGAATCACATTGTTTGAGTTGTAAGACTCTCAAAGTTCCTTCTAATTTCATGGAAGCCAGGGCCAGATTCTTTTCCATAGCAGCCRGTAATATGACAAAAGGCAACGGCCACAAAGTTCTGCCTGAATTGAAGAAAAAGCTACTTGACTGTTAAAGGGACAGAGCACTGGAACAGTGRGAGGGTATGGAGTCTCCTTCTCTGGAGATATTCAAAACCTGCCTGGACACAATGCTGTGCAATGTRCTCTAGGTGACCCTGCTTGTGCAGGGTGGACCTGGTTGGTCCAACCAGGTTGGACTAGCTGATCTCCAAATGTCCTTTCCAACTTCAGCCGTTCTGTGATTCTGTGAAAGTCTGCACATTTARATGCATTCTCCAAACATCATGAGCAGTCTTCATGATGTTTGTKGGACGAGGGATGGAGATCCATCCGCCCCTCCTTCAAAAGCCACATCTGTTGCTCCTGCCTCTGCCAACAAACATGAAAGGATGGAGGAGGAGGAGGAGGTGTTAGGGCACCCAGTGTTGTTGGGAGCAATCAGCCGCAGCCCATCAGCAGCAACCATGCCTGCTGCTCTTCCCTTGCCCCAGAAGCAGCAGCCAGGCAGCCAGACCTCCCTCCACAGCTCTCACATAGGAGAAGGAGGCTGATTTACCAGCTGCAGCCRTCTGCTGCTTTGGCCACTGCCTCAGTTACCCACAGCTAGCCCAAAGCTCCAACTCCTGACTGCAGCCTGCTTAYAAATCTCTTCCTCTGATGTACCTCAGCTTGTCACAACACATGTAAGAAAGCRTAGATGAGAAGAAGAGAAACTGTGAAGGGGAAGATGAAGACTGATTATAAATAAAGTTTATTACAGCAATATTTGCAGGCTTTCAAAAGGCAACTACAGCTCTGGAGCTTAAAAGAGAGACTGATACTGGATATCAATCAGCACAAGGAATAGACAACTCTTTATTACATAAAACAATATTCTAATGATTGAGAAAAAAAACACTAAGACATTCCATTAATAACCATAATAGAAAAAAAAAATCTGAAAAGTCAGTCAGTCTTTCCATGGATTATATACTGTACCCTTCAAAAGGACAGAGTCCTGTATAGCCATTCTACTATCCCATCTCAGTGAGGGCTGAAAATTGCTACTAATAAGAAGAACTAGAACAACAGCTAGAACAAACATGGAGGAAATTGTGTAACAGGACACCAGGAACAGGGAGTCACTTTTCCAAAACACACTTTTCTTTTTTTATTGGAGTAAAAAATAATGAATCAATACCTTCCCAGAAATGGYTTATGGTTTTCAGAGGAACCTTTCTGGAAAAAGAGGCTTGTATCTCATGAAAAAAAGCTGATACTTCAGGGGACTCAAATACAGATACTGCTCTGTTTAAAATTATTTTAACACAGTTGCCATTAAAAAAAAAGAAAAGAAAGAAAGAAAGAAACAGAACAGGTAAGGAAAAGATAAGCTTTCTATCCTGACATGTTATGACACTTTCAGAGCTCAACTCAAAAATGTTGCTGTTTCCTTAGAAGGGTTGTAACTCTGAGTACACTAAATCTAGTAGGGGAGCAACGAAAGTATTTTTGTTATTACATTTTGTCTTTGCCTTTCTTGAGCCTCCGCTTTCACTGCCAGAGAATATATTATTCTTTTCCTTCCTTTACCTTACATTCCCAAAAGTTTTCAATATGTTAAAAAGTGTTTATATTAACTCCTCCAATACAGTTATATACATAGGTATGTGTGTATACATATATACATATATATACAGGATAGAAATTTTATATATTTATATATWTWTTTTTAAAGAGAGATTGATGTGATTAACAATCAGAATTGCTACATCCTTCAGAGAATTTCACTACAATCTGGTGTCATGTAGCTTCTTTAAATGTTGYCCCAGTACAAAACATTACTTCACTTTCAATGCTATGAATAAGGCAAAGTATGGTGACCTCCCATCTAAAATCTTTTTAGAAGTCTCCTTTTTAGAATCATGAACAAGTCCTAAATGTCTGGTAATATGAATGCACAGACTCTCTTCAGGTTTTYATATGAGTGAATAATTCCTTGCCAAGGAAAGACTGGTTTTGTGGAAACCTACTCCCCAGACTTGTGTTTATCAGTCTTTCCTAATAACTTTTGAAACAATTTCAGTCAAATTTCAGGATGGAAGAGGGGTCATAAAGATGCAATTCTACATACTGTCCTGTAAAAATTGAAGACTAGAGAAAGAAGATTGGCACAAATGAGCAAAGGAAAGGGAAAGACAAATACACTATTTGTCTCATCAGAAAAAGTTAATTCAGTGAGAGTGGCTCATCTAGCATTTTTGTTTTGAMCTGCTATTTAACTTTTATCCTCAAAACCTGATCACCCTCATTCTTCTTTACAAACAAGAATTTTAAAAATTGAATCTCCAGATAAATAGGTACTCAAAAATTCATTCTCCATACAAAAAAGTCATCTTTTTCAACTGATTTACTGATTTTATTAGCTGCCAGAAGAAGCAGAATAGCCACTTCTAAAAAAAAAAAAAAAAAAAAAAAAAAAAAAAAAAAAAAAAAAAAAAAAAAAAAAAAAAAAAGGCACAGATGCTGCACTGAGGAAGGGAGATTATTTTCCTTTTCATATTCAGCATCTGCTTTAATCTCCTTCAACCTGTTGAATGATTAAACTCCTAGGAGACTATTTGCACTTAGATCTTCTGGAAGCTTCCTCTCACGGGGAAAGTTTCTGTATCTATTAGGAAGGATTTCATGGTCTACATATTCAACATTAATACCCTTCGGACATTTTTGCCACTTCTTTCTCTTAAAAATGCTCTCTTTCTGTCACTCAGCTGCTGTTATGTCAAACAAGCAGCCTATTGTGTTGAGCACTAGAACATTTTCCCTTTGTACAGCCTTTGTTTGTGAACTTAAGCAACTAAGAAAAGTAATCACAAATACACAACAATACAACAAGAATATATGCCTGCTACCATTATCAAGTTTTTCATCTTGAAACATTAGCATCTGAATACTAATGAAAAACAAATGACCTTTAGTGCCTCTTTTTAGTTTTGTGCCTTTTTTATCTATAATGTGTTTCAAAATCAAATGCTGTCATTGTAATTATTAGTACATGCAGATTTTTGCCAAGTAAAAGAGATGGGCAGAAGGTATACCTACAGCTTTGGTCCAGAAAGCATGGTAATGGCATATTAAGTATAATAAAGCAAATAATTTTAAATATAATAAAGCAAWTATGTTTCCAGCACATCTTGTTTCATTCTGTATGTAGAACATTTACTTCTGTATCTAGAATTAAAACCATTCCTCACAGCTACATATCTGATGCTATAAACACAAGAGCTTACACATATAATCTTATTTCAGCAGTTCACAGAAGCATCTTACATGTCACATATCTAATGGGCTAGAAAGTATGTGGTCACATTCATCAGGGTATTTCAAGTGACTCTAAGTTATTGATCTAAAGGAAAGAGTTAACGGAAGGCTTTCTTCTCATATTAAGCATCATCCATTTCCACAATGCCACTGTAAATATTTAAATACAGGTGTTACATTCTGTGAGCTGGAATGTTCATGGAAGACTACTACAAAAATATGCATGAAAAAGGAAAGTTTACATTTAAATTTGAAAGGGAAGGGTTACTCTTCTTTTTCTCTTGTAGAATTATCTAGAAACAATATGGTCTGGAAAAACAACAACAACAACAAAGAAAACTAAAGAAACAGATTACCCATKGAAGGTTCTTGCAGCCTGTTGCAAACACCTTTTTTATGATGGAAGAAAACATACTGTCATGGTCACACGGAAGTTATCAGTTATCTTGGTGATGAGAGATACTGGAACTAATAGAGTAAAAGACGCTTTCTTTTGTCAATGCTTCAAGTCCATTTATATGATGAACAAGTGCCAATATGAAGATAAGTGCAGACTGAATCAAGAAATAACTGGTGATCCTGCACCCTCCACCAGTATCATCTTTTATTTGGAACAAAGCAGAGCTAGAATTCCTAGAGATGATAGGTTTCTTCACAGTAAATGGGCAAAAATAAAGCCATTTGATCTCCAGAAATGGTAGTCAGCCCACAGGATGTCTAGTCTTGGCCCCCTGCTCACATTCTGTGATGGGGATAGGAACAGCACGTTACCAGTCCTAGGTGCAGACACCCTAGATTGCAGAGAGTGTGTCTCTCAGCAGCTGCCACCAGCCTGGACCTACTGTGCACAAGAGAGTCACTTGCACATGTATACTGCCCAGAGCCCCTGAAATGTTAAGGCAGCCTTTGTAGGGGCTTTGTGAACACAAATGGCTGGACAGGAGGAAGAGCCAAAAATGCTGTGCTGACCAGCCAGCCACTCTGGCYCTAACATCCACCGAGAGGCCACATAAGGTGCTCGTCTTCCGCATATGGGATTAACGATGCTTAGCACAAACATCACTCTCAGGACCGTGTCTTCGCTGCTGCATCAAAATGACTTTACAGTCAAGGGCTCCTCTTCCTCTCCCCATTTTAACACTAGGCAGTGAAGGGCTGATACACTTGATGGTGCTGACATTTGCTTTTCCCCCAGAAACTAGCCAGTTTTCATTCAAGTCCTACTTGTCCTGGTATGCGATAGCAGCCTTACTGCGTACACCACACTCCTCAACACCTCTCCCAGGACTCCCCTTGGACACTCATGTAAGTACTCAGCTATGTTTGGCTATTTAGTTCAGTTATATTCTGCATTAGCTTTCACAATATGAGTCAGTTTAATGAGAAAGAAAGTATAGTTTGTCATGAAAACTTCACTTTCTGTCCAGGAGGAGGAACAACCTCTCACTGGAGGAGGATCTCCTCTCTGCATACCCTCTGCTCTCATTCTCATTATCTAGAGAGACAGAAGAAGACTTCAGCCTTCAGCCTTGGTCTCCATCCACAATTAGGTGGGCTCTGCCAAGACAGTTGCTTCTGCAAACAGATGGGTGGGCAGAAAGCAGAGGCGTAGCTGCTGGACAGCAGCCAGATTGGTTGGCCCTCGAGCTCTAGAGGCAATAAAACAGTAATTTCCTGCTCACAGCAAAAGCAAAGGCTGAGCATCTCTGCATTTCCAGCTCCAAACATTTCTTGCACTAGCTACAGTTTTGAGCAATGAACAGACACAATTTAACCATCAAGTATATTTTAGGCATCTTTAATTGTTCCTCTCCCACCTACCTATAAAAATTAAAAACTGTATTTTCAAATACGTTCCTCTAATTCAGCAACTTCAATTTGGAGGAGACACAACATAGAGGAGACAGCCGGGCACAATATCATGCTATACACAGCCTTGCCGGAGCTGGCATTCACAAAYATTTTGCTCTATCACCTTGTACAGCAGAATGGGATTCAAGGTGATCATGCTTATCCAAAACTGCTAATGTTTATATGAATCCTCAATTTTAATTGTTTGCTTAGTGACCTTGCACAATTCACTTCCCCCACTATTTGCTTTGGTTTTCCAGTTCTACAGATGAAACCATGGTAGAGGCTTTTCTGTGAGGAGTATAGAAGCTGAACCGATGAAAAATGCTGGATGAAAGAGAGTCCCTAACACAGCAATGATACTAATTTTGTCTACCTAYTTTAAGGATTGATTTTTCTCCTGCAGCTTGAACACAGTGGATATCCTAAAAGTAGAGACTTTACAAATAGACAGCAGTATATTTAAAAGATGCTGCTCTAAGGCTTAAATATAGAAAAGGCATAATTAGTAACAAGACGGCAGTGTTGTTGATAGCTCAGATTAAATTATATCTCACATTCAAATTCAGTCACAAATGCACACAAATACTTTTTTTCTTTTTATATTTGCATATTTTAAGATGGATAAATATAATCTTTGGTTTGCATATCAAAGTATTATTTCCTTAAGTTTTAAGAATTCACCAGTTAATTCCCTCCAAAATAACAAATAAAGGAAAAGTATCTTGAGGARGTATTTTGGTTTTTTACTTGGCTCAAAGTAGATTAGAGACAGTTTTGAAAGTAAGGTTTATAGATTGAGCAGATTCAGTAAGGGCAACAGCGAAGTAACAAAAATATGATGCATCAAGGAGTTATTAGGTTATCTTGATTTGATGAGATATATGAAACTGTTTCCAGTAGACCAGCACTCCTAAAATGTCACCATGTTCCATAAATATTGTAGGTCTAAATGAAAGTAGAGGATATATAAAGCAAGTGGATATATAAAGCACTGCAATGTGAAGGGCAAGCCCACAGCACTTGAGATTTACCACTGACTAAGACAACACACAATTATGACAGTTCTGAGGATGCAAGAAACAAATGACTAGATGAACCCTGAATGCTATGTGCCTAATCTAAGGTACTTGGTATTTCAGCTTTTAGGTGCCTATTTTGGGGATAGGATAAATAACCCACTAGAGTTACTCAGCTCTTTCCATTAGCTATCTAAGAAGGACGGTCATGTAACTTTCATTTTAGACACATAAGCTTCAAACAGCAAGAGAGTTTGTTAAGTCACAGCTGAGCTTGGCTGCTCATCTGAGCCCCAGGAGCAACATTATGTGAGGGGCTCTGTTCTACTTCGAAAATGGAGTAAATTGCCTCATAGCTAGGTGCATGGTCAGTGATTGTCAGGGAAATTAGATGAGAGTAATTAGCATGCTGCAGATGATATCCTCTTGCTAAATAACTGCAAAATAACTTCCTCTAATAAACAGATCCTCAAAGCAAAAAGTGCTTGGTTGGACAGAGGTCCTCCCTCTAATCAGACTGTGTCATTATGCTGACTGATGGGCAGGAGCATAGACAAAAACAAGTATTGCAATAACCATTTTAGAGGACTGCTGACAGAGCTGTAAAATAAAAGGCAGAAGGTGCCCCCTCTATCACATTTTTCTCATAGAAATATTTTTAAATGCTTATCAACAAAGGCCTATTGATGCAAAAGAAGTTTTCAAATATTTCTTGATCTATTTCTGATATAAGCAAGATAAAGAATCTGAAAACAAAGACTTCAACAGCAAGTCAAAATGCATTCTTTTGCTCTAAACATCCATTCCAAATGAATCTGGAGTATAGGGGCTTCCTTCACAAATAATTTTATAAATTGTGTGTCTCTCTCCAGTGGATTTCTATTCTCCCGAGGAAAATGTATTTTAAGAAGTAGAGAAGTGAAACTTTGATGAACTTTGTCCTCTCCCCAAATCAATTACTTATACTACACAATCTCATTTGCAAGTTTTAAAATTGCACAGATTATCATTAAATACTTCACTTGTTTATGGAGCTCAAATAATTTCTAGGAAGTCCTTTATATTCCTGTAGTGACAGAGACTTCCTAAGGATTGTACTAGTATGCCATGCAGAAAAGAGACAAAAAAAGATTACTGCTAATCTCACCAGAGAGGTTTTTATTAGAATTACAAATTCTTTGAAATAGCATTCAGTAAAAGCATACAGAATAAAAAAAGCTCTGGAGAGTTTTAAATTTTAGAGGTTCCTAAAGGAGTTTTAGTGCTTCTACCACATGGTTTGTTCCCACTATGTGTGTGGCAGCCATTACAGATAATGTACGCAGGAATTCAGATCACACTGAGCTCTCCCAACATGACAGTTATCACTAGCACATACAAGAGAAAATTAATTAAAACTCCATCAATGAAAATTCCCCTAGGCCAGGATCAGTGTCCATAAAGCCCACAAGCAGGGAAGCACAGTGAAAGCCTGCATGACCCATTTCAATACAGATGAATTTTCACCAAACTCTTCCCTCAGATGTGGCCATTGGGAATCACACAATTGCAGTGCAGATTGGAAACASGGAGCTGCTTAGTCATACTCCTTAAAAGCCATGTGCAAAGATGAGTTAGCCCACGCCTACAGAAGCCTGTAGGATGAAAGCASCTATTAGGCCTTGCTGCTCTATATTGTTCTTTTGTAATTTCCATTAAACTTTTTGCAAAAGTCTCGTTTTTCAACTTGATACTCAATGTTAAGTAAATGAGATTATATAGATATGTGTGTGTGTGTGTGTGTGCATGTTTGTACGTGTGTGTATTATACAAGGGTCACTGTATTAACCACTGGGATTGTGCTTTTTGAAAAACAAGAGTAAAAGGAAAGTCCATTCATAGTGCCTATGAATTCACACAGAATTCATAGCTCAGTAGACTGTGCTTTTCACTTCATTTGAAAATGTTCTTTTTAACTCATTAACAAAAAATGATTCATAATTAAAATGACCAAGGAAAAATAAAAGGCACACACCTTTAAACATGATTTGAAAAACAAACCAAAACAGATTGTGTTACACATTCACTTACCAACCATTCATCAAGCACACAAGCTATTTGAAAAAGTATTTTCAGTCTATAGGAAACCTTTGCGTACAAAAAGAACCCCCAAATTTGGCTTCATGTCRAAAAATAAAATAAACCTTGAAAAAGCATAACTTTTTATTAGAGTGCAATGTTCCTACAAGTAATTATACAAGGTCACTGAGGGGGTCAGGAAAAAAATGTAACTCCAAGATGGCTCTCCTGGTGTTCCTTCTGTCAGGAGAGGAAAGGACTGGGAATAAACATGCCTCCAGATAAACACTGATAATCTGGGAGTTTAGCTCCTTCCCTAGCTCTTCACCAGTCCTGGGCACCTGCAATGCAGGTGGCAGAGCAGGTTGGTGCAGCCCATGCTCAGCTGCACACTGTGCAGCTTCACCTACCAAATCCCATCTGGGCGGATGGCATAAACACACACACAACACACAGATATGGAAGGTGTGCTTTCTCTTTAGCCATAAATAAGATTTTGAGTATAGCAGCACCAAAATATAAGGTGTTCCATTACTATGGAGCTGTCAGCCCTATGCCACAGAGCCAAAGTCCTAGTGACTTCTAGGCTGAGCTCAACTGGCTGTCTCTGAAACAAGCTAATAATATCAGGCAGAAAGCAGGTGGGATGGGAGCAGTTTCCACTCAGGAACACAAGGCAGGATTTCTTCCAGGTACAGGTTATAGAAGGAATTTGAGATTTCAAATACCTAGTTCTCAGTGGGGATCTTACTTCACATTTGTAAGTCTCTATCTCCACTGCATCCATCTGTAGTCAGTCTTATCAGAAGTCAATATTCATGTCTGATTTTAAAGTTTTCTCTCTATCCCAAAAAATCCTGCATAGGAAATTCACTATTGAACTGCTGACGATTACACCTTTGCATTTCTTGTACAATTCCTTTTCATGATTGCACCTGTGTACAACAACATGCAATTTCAGAGATGTGAAAACTGCCTTCATTGTGATGCATTAAGTCATTTTCCYTCGTCCATCTAACTTCTGCGTAATCTGAACAGTAAGGCTAAGTTATTTTCTTTCCACTGAGATAATGGTAAAGTAACTCCCTTATTCGTAACATTCTCATTACTAAAAGTTACAAGTTTCATGATTTGATCAGGAAATAAAAAAGTGTTTTCAGTCTAAAGCAAATCTTTGTGTACAAAAAGAATTCCCAAATTTGCCTTAATGTAGAAAAATAAAAGAATCTTGAAAAAGCCTRACTTTTTATCAGAATGCAATATTCCTACAAATAATTATCTCTGTTCATTTCAAATAAAAAGGAAAAGTGTCAATAATATCATACTTAAAGGATGAATTTGTCTTCTTGGTAAATCACATGCCTGAACCTTTAATAAGAATCCTATCCCATCTACCATCCAAAATTACTGCATATATCACATCCATCTTCTGACTGCAGTCAACCTCAATGCAAATCATTCAGAATATCAGTAACTGATAAGCTTTTCAAGACATAAATGAAAACTGCTGCAATATGTGAAATCTCTTGCTATACAAATCTGTATAATGCAAAGGATAGATCTTAATGTTAACATAATCATGCCTAATTTTAGCATCCAAAAAAATCTAGATAAAAAAAATCATCTGTATTAGGATTTTCAAAAGGGGTTGAGCATTTAAAGTCTTTTGAAATTCAGATGCCCTAACCTGATTTTAAAAATCTGGATTTAAATTCTTAAAGCAAATAATGTGAATTATACTGATATGAATACTATAAGCCCTTTTAAGACCAAAAAAAAAAAAAACCAACAAAATCAAGTGCTGGTACTTGATTTTGCATAGAATGTTCGAAAGATTTTTGCATAGACTTGCAACGTTTCTATCATTTTTAAGTTCTAAGTAATGTCTGCATAGATAGCTAGAGCAARCTTTATTTTAGCAGAAATCAGATGTCTGATTATTTTCCCTCAAGCAGCAAAATGTGGTATTCAGATTTTTGCCCTGGGGAAAGAAAGCTCTAAGGACATCTGGAACATAAACACAAGGCACAAGCTGCACTGCCCCTCCAAGCAAAGGGAGCCACACGAAAAAAAAAGAGGATCACTGAGACTAGACTGCAGAGGAACAAGATCTGAGCTACGAGGTTGAGGTGGGCTACAGATTTTGTTKAGGCCCCTATAGTTTGCATTCACCATGCAAAAAAAAGCTGCTGATTGTGCTGGGGGGCTCAGCAGGGGTGAAAAGTGTATTTGGGTGAGTAGCGAGTTGAACTGGAACAAGAAAAAAAATGTATGCAGGAAATGATCACAAGCAGACTGAGAGAGCATCAGCTTCCCCCAGTTTCTATACAGCCAAATTCAAAAGGCATCATCCGCTTTAAAAGCCATACTCTAACTGAATTATTTTCATATATAAAAGATAAAAATAGATAAAAAAATAAAAGCATATATAAGATATATAAAAGACACATATTTATTGAAAAATATTTTATGTAAAGATATATAATTTATCCTATGTCTGACAAGTATCACACGAACTGACATATTATGTCAGGACTCGCACCCATGAGTGGGACTCCCAGGACTCCCACAGGCTACTAACAGAATGATGTGCACAGTTCACTTTTACTGATACAATTGATTGTCTTAAATGAGATTCTCCAGCTTTTCCAGGAAAAAATGGAAAAGGGGGAGTTAAGTTCAACACAGGAATTTTTTTTTTAGCACAATATTTTAATCTTTATTTCTCTTAAGAAATTACCATTTTCCTTTCCATAGCTAACAGACTCTCTTAAAAACRTGATACATTAAGAAAAAAAGATGGATAATTGAAATCTTTACCTTTTGCTAAGGTAAAGATTGCACACAAAGATGTTTTTCATGATACAAAATGTTCCAATACTTCTTGAATCTGTTCTAAAACTTAGCAGTGGAAGAAAAGCTGCCTCTCTGGTACAYTTCCCTTTGCTTTTAAAATGAAAATACCACTAGCTTTCAGAGTCTGTCGGATAATGAAGATCTCAAGGTAGCATGTGCAAAACACAATACTTCATTAAAAAACCCTCAACCATAAGCCTAAGAGACCTCAGTTAAGAAGAGCAGACATTTCTTATGGCTGTCAATCATTTTTTCCATAATAGTGAGCACATTCAGATATTTATAAAAATCTTTCCTGAGCTCAATGTTTCTGCTGAGGCAGCATAAGCTTCTAAAGAAGCAACTCAGGAACTGTCACTAACACAGCACAATAGTTAATGGCTAAAAGTCAAAAGCAGACAATTCTGCCTGACAAAAGTATCATTGAAACCAAAGGAGAACACGTATTTCTATTGCAGGCCATAGAGCAATGCTAGGTTGCAGAATAAGAAATTGGAAGCTGTCCTCATTTTTCTTTTTTGCTCTTCATTTTTTTCTGAGACTGACACTTTGGTACATGTGTGTTTTCCTTTGGTTGAAGATTTGGACTGGCCCTCTTCTGAAAGAAGACTGCTCTTCAGATATGTTTTAAAGGAGGCCTGCTTTTCATTCTGAGAAAAAAACATCCTAGAGAAATGTAGTGATTCTATATTAGTGACACTAATTTAGTGTCACTAAATGCTTCTCAGACACAGATAAAGAGAATTTTCCTATCCCATTAAGACTGTGTAATGGGGTTCCATTCTCCATTCCCTTCTACTACTGTCAGTATTTCTCCAGTCAGACTGAGACAATAATCTTATTTCTGTAACTCACGTGAGAGAAAAAATAATAAACTACTGTTCTGGAAAGATTTTTAAAGCCCTTCACCTTACTTCAGAATTATATGAAGCACCTAAAAGTCACTAGCCAAGAGAAAAGTTCTTTCAAATGGTCTTGTCCTGAATTCCTAGAAATGCAATATATTTACAAGAAATCAGTATTAGAGAGAATAAACCCCTACCGAAACCTTGATGAGGAAGGGCCTTATCTAGACTTGAGGTAACAGTCCCGTGCACTGCGCCCACACTTGCACAGGTGGTRGGACGAAGCCATGAGGCTCTGTGAAACCCAAGGACCAGCACCCACTGCTGCCAGACCTCTGAGCCATCTCCCAAGCAGGCTGGAGAGCACATGCCAGAGACCATTCCTGACTGCTGTTACACGTTGCCAGACTTTTTAGTGCACAGGGAATTTWAAAAAGACAACAAATATAAATATAGATGTATTATACCACTTGTCCTAGGGTCCAAGTGTCTTTATTATAGTAGCCTATTGCCACAGAAGCAGCACACACAGCACCCCAAAAATGAATCATCTGGAGAGCAAGGTAAAAGCTTCCAAGGGCCAGGGTGAGCACATTTTCCATGTGACAGTAAATAAAGCAGAAATATGTCCTTGTATTTTGGAGATGTAGTTATATAACTGATGAAGATAAAATGAGTATATTTAACACACATGACTTCAGAAATAATTCACAAAAATGTTTTTCATAAAAGCTACCATTAATTTTGAAATGTTTGGTACCTGGGTAAGTGGCTTCCCAGACTGGGCAGAGATGTGTGTACCACAGCTGGAGAGATCCTGTGGGATGTAGTTGGTGTATTTTGCAGTTCATTCTAAATAGAGTTTGTTATAATTTATCACTCTCAAAGAATGCAGTTGTCTAATATTCATATTGATGCTTACAAAAACGTGTAAGTCTGGTCAGGATTTAAAGAGTTCATTAAATTTTCACCCTAGTTTGCCAAATCAAAGTGAAGCTGGCATGTCAACTCTACAGATGGTTTAGCTCTGCTTCCAGAAAGCTAACTTTTTCCAGTCATGATGAGATTTTTATGGCAGAAACTATTTGTCTTCTCACATTCAGAACTGTCACAAGAAGAGCAGTTCTGCAGCTGGAATGACTACGGGTTTGGACAAACAGCAGCTTGTCTAGATTTTATGCCATGCCTGTCCTATCATCATCAGAAGCACAAAGTAGGCATTGGCAGAGCAAGAGCTAAAATTCAGAAGTTTCCAACTGTGATTTTTCATTACTTGGTAGCTAGAGTAGCTGTTCAAGCCAGGGTTCACTGGATCTGATACAACATCATGTTCATTTACATTAGCTTCTTTCATTAAGATAACTTACCAGTCTGGAAGACTGGGCCCCAATAAAATTCCCTGAATGCTGAAAAGTTAATCCAGTGAACAACCTCTGTACCAACCCCAGCAGCTTGGGGTGTACTGAGACACTGCCAGATTTACCTTATCTCTGTCGCTTGGACACCTCAGTGTTGTCTTGCAGTTCTAGATACTCTCTCCCAAACGAAAATCAGTCCTCGGAGAGAATGTAGCTGCATATTAGAATTAACTTGGCCAAAAAACAGAGTAACAAAAAACTCTTTAATTTCAGTTCTTGCCCTAAAAGTAAAGCTCAGTTGTGTTGATGGATCAGATCCACTGAACATATGTTGTTCTAAAACATGGCCTGGGTAGTTTTATGTGCACTTTATTCTGATCTGACCAGGACCCCAGCCACTAAGGCACATGGCCCTGTACTACATGGAGTTTATCTTAGTGAATTAYTGTGCATGTCCTTGTACTGATCTGCTGGCTCCTCTGCTTGGCCCACAAGCAGCCTAACTTTCCTGGTACAAAAAACTTCATGTTCAACTTGCGTTAACTTGCAGGATTTAGAGGMAGCAACAACAGCCTAGCCCAGGTTTCATGAATACAGTCCATCACAGGCTAGAGGAGGTCTTCCTGCAGAAACCTAAAAACCCTCAACTGTAGCTAGATGCCTGCCTGTAACAGCTCAAAGCCTGCTTTCCTTTCGATTGCATTCATCCAACTATTTTCAGAATAAAAAGCTGAAGAAGCAATGAAGACCTTCCTTTGCCTTCCCATACCCTTTAAATACCCTTAACCCACCAACAACTCATATTTGTCAATGATCYTCAGCAGGCCTTCAGTATTAAGGAACGTGCAGCACAACTGTGGCTTGACAACATGGCTTAACTGAGATTAATGACACCTAGGAAAATCTGTGCAAAAAAATTCTTTTGTTGCTTTTCAAGTATAGTTACATTAAAAGAAATGTTTCAGTTAATAAAATAGATCAACCTGGCAGTGTGCAATCAGCAGGTTTATTTTCTCCATGATTCAAAATAAAAATTCCAAAACACAAATAAGCAGAAAATCAATTAATACATAATTGCTATCCAGCAATACTTAGAAGGCATAACACTACCTGAAATGCAACCCGTTAAAAGTTAAATTAATATTTACATTGTTTTATATTGATCTGTTTTTAATTAAAATTGCCCAAGATTTCCAAAGAATTTTAAAAGAAAGCTTTTCCTACTGACAGGTTTTGGGAAGATTTTATCTGTGTCTAAAATAAGCAAAATAAGATACAAGTTCTCCTTAGTTTGAATTAACTTCCGGATAAATGCTAAATTTCAAAAAAAAAAAAAAAAAAAAAAGGAGTAACAGGAAACAACTGAGAGACAGAACAGTGACATTTTTCCTTCCAAACTATCAGTTCCTTTGCTTTAAAACAAAAATAAATTATTTGATTCTGTCAATATCCCTGCAAGCCTAAATATGATGATACTAATCAAAGATCAGAATCACGTCCAGATAAATATTCTTCTTACGAGTAATCAAGACCAAGAGAAAAATTTGCAAATAAAATCTAATTAAAAGAGTAAAAATAAAATAAGTTCAGCTTAGTAAATACTTCAAATAAATTCTTCTATTAGATACTAAAATGTTATTGCTATTTATTATATTGTTATTTATAAAAGTATGCATACAAAATTATGCGTAAAAAGTATATTATAAAACATAACAGTACAGACACGAGCAACCAACATCTTATTTGTAAGAAACATGAAAGAACATTAAGAAATATATTTCAATCAATTAATTACACTAACTTKAGGCCACTACATTCACATTCTAAAGATGATCAATGAAAATTAGACATATTTCTTCTAAGTTATCCCCCTTACTACATGGGAGCTTAGGCAGAAATTAGCAGTCTAAGGCTCTGCTATTGGAGGAATTTAACCTCACATCCTTTGGAGTGCAGTGGGACTGGACATATAGTGGACCTATAGACATGAAAAGGAAAGGGAAAAGCAGGGAACAGAAAAAAATGAGATTGGAATATGAAGCTACATCCAATCACATTTTCTTCCCATAAATTCATTGTTTCCAGGATGCTATTGCTTCATTCCTAGTATTTCTTTCTTTTTTAATAAACAAAATATTTCCCCAGCCATTAACTGTAATTTGTGATTATGTGGGTTTTTTTTTTATTTTGTATTCCCTTTAATTAAAATATTATGAAAATCAGATTTTTTCACAGTTTTTCTGAGCATCCAATTATGAAGAAACAGCATTTATAATTAAAATAGAATTATCCTGTGTTTTCGGAGCTGCACAGTGAATTCCCATTACTGCCTGGAGCATAAGGGTCTTTAAAAACATCGTTATGTAAACAGCAAAGGTATCCAAGGATACACACAAGTTTCACTGCTATGTGGTGTAGGAGGCTTTGCCTGTATGTCACAAAGAAGGCAGCACCAAGTCAACAGAAAGTCTTCCATGAGTTTGCAGCATTTCAGCATTGAATTTCTGTGAATTTAAAGCTTTCAAAACTATAACAGAACATTCTATTATGGGTGACTTTTTTTTTTTAAGATGAGTTTTTCTTGATCTTTCTTCAAGGAGGGAAAATAATAAACTAAGCTGAAAAAAAAATGCACGTGGTAGTCTTACCCAACAGATCTTTACACCCATGGCATTTGAGAAAAATGATAAAGAATGGAGGAAAAAAATAAAAAACAAGAGGCAACTTTCACTGCAACCCAGCAGGACGCAGACTCTGGGCTATGCATTAGCTCTTGGTTCAGTTTAGAAAGGGACATCTCGGTATGGAGAGAGCCTGCTCGGCACCTGCAGGATCTGAAGGTTTCATTTCTGGAGCCCATTTCATCTGTGGAAAGGCACCCAGAGGCAACAGGGAGAGCTGCCCACCTGCAGCCACCCACCAGTGGGGAGATTGAAGGAGAAAATAAAATATCTTAGGCACATCCCAAGAAGGGATGTGACCTGTGCAAAGCACACAAGCTGCTGGCACGTGTTGCATCTGCTGGGGTGGACCAGGGTGCTGCCTACCTGGGTGTTGGCTCCTGCTGCAGAGCTGCAGCTATCGCTTCAACCAGGATTAGTCCATCTGGGATGGGTATTTTTGGCATTGTCAGGAGCCAGCATTAACACATTAAAAGTGATAAATTGCCAGCCTAGAGACATTCTTGGATCTCAGCTCTCATACTTTGGYAGAGAAGAAAGCTCATTATACCTTAGAAACACATTATCAAAAGGAGATTTTCTTAAGTTATTATTAAAGAAACCAATGAACAGGAGAAAAACCACTATGCAGACCCAACTGCAGACCCAGAGAAGAAAAAGCCAGTAAACCAAAAGTGACCAAGAGTCACTTACCTGTACTGTGATGTGCTAAATCCATGTAGGWCTAATCTATGTGTGCCCATTTGCACCCTTCCAGACTAACCAGACAGCTATGAAGCCAAGCAAATACACGATTCCTTAGTCTCATCCTGTTAATTTTCCCCCTGACTTGAGGAATCTGAAAATGGTGCAGTTGTTGGGAGGATCAAAACAACAATGCTTCAGTATGCAAGTTGAAAACAAAATATCTACCACCAGCCCTTGTTTTGCACTAAGAGGCAATGAGATGGCTTTCGACACAGCTGACAGGCCTACTTGCTATTCTGGGATAAGGAAATCTCCGTTCTTCTCAATCCGACCATGATTTCTGGGTTGAACTTTAGAAGCCTTTAGGGGCAAGTTTTGATTAAACTATTCTATTCAACACACACACACACACACACAGAGACAAACCCTTTAGTTGACATTTTCTGATCAGATTGAAAAAATAAATTCAAAAGCTTTTGACCAGTTCATCTTTCTCTGTAAATTAAAAACTTAAATGGGCAGTCACATCAGGATTAACAGTTAGTGATGAAATTTTATGAGTTACTCCCTTGGTGGGTTTATTTAGATGAGTGGAAAAAGGCTTTATGATTTTTCTTTTTTTTTTTTTTTGAGAGGGAGAGGCACTTTGATATAGGAGAGCTGCCTCTACAGCTTGGTAAACCAGAGACACAACAGAGGCTTTAATTTAAGCTTCCAAAGCCTCTGCACAATTTTTAGGCATAAAAGATCATGTCCCTCTTGCCATAGTCTCATTTATGAGGAATGACGGGGTTTTTTTGCTGCCCAGATAGAGGGTTTCAGAGGGAAAAATGAGAACTTTATTCATCGATTACCTCAGTGTCCAGGTATGACTCAGAGAATTTAAGAACAAGCAAAACTCTTCATCTTCTTTTTTGGTTCTTGTAAAAGTGATTGTACAGATAATATGGATTGTGCTACTCTGTTAAGATAAGRGGCTATTCATGGAAGCTCTGCTTGCCTCAACATCGTAATGACTCTTGCTTTACAAGTCACACAGTTTAAGACAGATATTTAGGATCAGGAGATGTGAAAATGTTCTGCTTTTCAGCACCTTCTTTTTTCAGGAACACTAAAGCAGATACAAAAGAAAGTGACTATAATGATGCCAAGATACAATTCTATCACCAAGACAGAAGAGCTTCAGGTAATACACGACACTAAGATGTCTCTTTGTGTAGAACACAATAGTCACAAGGTAAGGCACAAATATTCCAGTCAACAAACAAATGTACAAAATCTCGCTAATTTTAAATTAAATAGAAATTCATCACAAAAGAATCAGTTAAGGTGAGAGGACTGAAGTGCTCCCACAGCAAGCTGAGAACAGGGGATTTTGTTGGAATTTTTTGATATTGACCATTTTGCTAGTGCCAGGGAAGTGGATGATCTGGGAAAGGGGTAAAGTTTCCAAGCACAGATTGAGGCACACAGCAGAGAAAAGGGTTTCCAGAAATGGCTGTTTAACATGCAAACTCATGTGACTGTTTTCTATTTCCATTCACATTTCTCATCATATTCTCATATTCGTAGGCTATACAGACGGAAATAGATTGCAGAACGTTTAACATCTTTGTAACATACATGCAAGAGAAAAGCATCCCCGTTCWTGTCAAAGAGGAGCATTCTCCCTGCATGTTTTTGATGCTCTCTAGTACAACAGAACTGTTTAAGGATGGTTCATGAGGAAAAACAGCTTTTAGCTACAAACAATATTAGAAAAGCAGACCAAAAAATGGAACCAAACAAATACCACAAAAATGAGGAAATCTGACCTCTCTGTTGAAAAAGAAATTTTTATGATTAGTCATGCCTTCATAAAGTTATCAGCACTTCAGTTTTGCAGAGGATATTCTTGTGCCATGCTCATTTTTTTTCCAGTTTCACTTTTAAAGACAACTGAAATGTTTCACCTCAGTGAAGCATTAACAAATATAGTGGCTGTTAAAATTTCGTGGACAAATCTTTGATTAAATTTCTGAAGAAAAGAGAATAAACTGGGAAATACAAGAGGCTGACAATTCATGCTGCTCTAAGAACATTTATTGTAAATGTTACATTTTGTAAAAAAAATGTACGAAATATTTACATTTTGTTAAAAAAAAAAAAAAAAAATAAAGAGAGAGATATTGTGCAACAGAGTTAGAACTGCTAGACCAGAGATAAGGTCATTTCTTTTTACCAGTAGTATGTTCATTTGGAGAAGTTCACTAAGAAAGCTTCCCAATTAGACACAAATTCTGACAATTGACTCCTACTACACAGATCCTGCACGCTTGAGCTTTACTTAACCACGACGTTCCTGCTAAACACAGTATCTTGAAGAGAGAGATGAGCGATATAGAAGGAGAAGTTAAGGCACAATATTGAATATTTCATCAAGTCTGGGCATTCCAGCATAATCCTATTCAGCATCTCAAAAGGGGACTTAAGAAAATCAGCATTTAGAACAAGGGCTGCAAAATTGACTATGTCATGTGAAGTCAAATAAAATGTGTTATTCTACCAGAAATAGAAAACCTCTGGGGAAAAGGGTCAGGGGGAAGATAGGAAGGGGGCAATCAATTTTTCCACACTGCCCTCTTCAGTGCCATCAAMGTCTGATTATCAGGGTGGCTATTTCTCATCTCAGGCAAGAAAGTTAGAGGAAGTTTTTAARAAAGCATAATGTCAGCATGGCATTGAGTGGAATCATAAGGCATTTGTTTTGGGGCAGCAGGCCAGCTGTAAAGAGGCTCAGAAGTGTGAAAGAAAGAAAAATGCTTTCCATTTGCATATTTTAGAAATGCAGTCTCATTTCTATGTTCCTTGGGAAGAAGCTGTAAGCAGTTTTTCCTCCTCAAAGGAATAACCCATCTTGCACCTAGAACTGATTTACTCCCTAAAAGCAACAACAACTTTAACTTTGTGCCCTTAGAACAGAACTTTGTGCCCATTTGTGACATTACAGCAGGGGGCATTATAGCAAGTGAATGTTAGAAGATAAGTTAAAGGGAAGGATATTGCCTAAAAAAATAAAGCTGCATCTCTGTAGCTATGGATTTTGCTAAAGGTTCCATCTCACCACAAACTCCATGGAAAAAATCTACAAAGTCACAAATGCATCTTGTATTTGATATGACTGCTCAGATGGAACGACTAGCCAAATAAAAACAGAGCTAAAAGGAACTAAGTCTTTATAAAACAATCATATTTAATATATCACTATACGCTATATTAATAGCATAACAAATGTATGTTGTGAACAGCTTTTTTTTAGAACATGGTTTTCATGAAATGCTATATCTATATATAAATCTATCTTCCATAAATCTATAGATTTATAAATCTATTAAATACTCAATAATTTAAAATATATTTCCCTAAAGCCTCACTGCACTCTAATAGCAACCTTATAAAAAGTTAAAGGTTATTACAGCATCAAACCTTAAAGTCTACAAGAGAGCTCTGCATTCTTCTAGCGGTATCTATATGATTCAAAGACTAATCACTTTTCCTCTTCTTTTAGGAATTATTAGGAATTAGGATTATTTAGGAAGTCCAGGTCATCACTGATAGGAAAAGGTAAAAGAGGTTTTGTAAAGAGTTATTAGATACACTCATAACTAYCTTCTCATCTAATTTTCTCATATAGTAATAAAAAGGTCATCAGCTACARAGGAAAATCAGTGACCACAGAGAGATGCAGATTCAGTATGCCTTTTGTCTTGAGCCTGCTTACACTTGCTCCCATGTGATAGCAACTTCAGAAGCCATCTGCCCAAGGATAATAATTTAATAAAGATTTTCTTACCCCTTTCAGCTTTTCTGAGCGACTATAGAACTTGTAATTAATCTTACTAAGAAACTACAAGAGCTACAGATTTATCATTTGATTGAACTTCTTCCAAACACAAATACCTGCTYACATCTCCTACATAGCACACAATGGCCATCTGCAGCATCTACACATAATACATCAATGTAAAAAAAATCCATATAACAGTTTCCAACATAATGGGTTATATGAGGAAATGAAAATGCTAAAGAGAAGTCATAACAAGCAACTCAACCAGAGAGGCAAAGCAGTAATTCTAAAAATAACACAGGAGATGGAAGCAGCAAACCATAGAGAAGAGGTAGAAATTAATTTCCAAAATTACCATACGAAGGATGAATGAATTATTCTTTTGTTTTCATCACACTCTAGAGGTAGTTACTGCTCAACTAATACTTAATTTAAAAGACACCCAGTGCAAACCTAGAGGCCATCAACAAGGCAAATATCCATAGTGGTCCTTGTGATTGCTCTCCAGCATCTATACACTTGGATTCAGCACCTCAAACAAAGATGACCTCCTTGTTCTTTGTTCTTATGGGATCTAGTGGTGGAGCTGGGATCTAGCTCATTACTTGGACTGGGCTTTGTGGTAGCCTAGCAGAGCTCTGTCAYACGCACTGTGCAATGGCAACACAATACAGGAGTATCTCAGATCTGAAAGGCTTTTGTTAAGCTACCAAGTGAGCACTGATGAAGCAAGACGATTTCCTTATCCCACTTGGAAGCTTTTTAATATTTTATTCTCTATATTTAAAGATTTACATTTCTGAAATGGATRGAACTGGAAAAGATCACCCAAGTAACTGAGAATGGCTACTAACATTTCATTAGTCTGTTAACTCAGAGATTTCAACTCCTTAAAGAAGAAAAAAAAAAGTAAGTTTTAAGATTTAACTTTTAAAAAATCTATATCTCAGATAAATTTTAAACAATACTATTACACGAATAATGTCATTATTACTGTTGCAAAACTTTACCAGAAGCTCATAGCACATATATTAGAAATGGCAAAGATAGCATGGCAGTGGAGTCTCTAATTTATTGTTTTATGAGGATAATATTTTCCCAACCTCTTATTTGTGATATAGTTAAGATGGTAAGTTCCAGGTCAGAATCTCCCTCAATGTTCTTATGAAACTGATTGCTCCTGACCATTTTCAGATAGCTTCTTCTGCATTTGAAAGTGAAATCTTGTTTCCCAGAGAAATACTAAGTGTGTCTGCAGCAGGTTTTCCCTGTGGACAAACACTGTTTATGCTTGTGTGCCTGGCTGCTTTCTGTTGGATCTCAGCATCTTTGATATGAATCAATTTACTTTAAGACAAGCCTCTTGGTGGGTGTGAATCCAGGCACATTAGGTCAAGTAAGGGAAGGTCTCACCAGACCAAATAAGTATCAAGATTGATTTCAAAACTTAACCCGGAACCCAGCATATGGGTTAAAATCCGTGCTGCACAAGAAGGAAAAGGAATAAGCACATAGCTCACAAGCTTACAAGCTCAAATGGGATGTGGAAATTTACAGCTGAAGGGGGACGTTCAAGTGCCACCTTCCCAGCTGCTAGTTCCTGTGTCCAAGTCCAGAGCTGTGCAAAGGCCTGTGTCAGTTTGAATATGCCATCTAGTCCAACCCACCTGCTCAAGCAGGGACATCTAGACCACGGCACAGAGTTTCGTATTCAGGCAGACTTTGAAGATCTCCAAAGATGGAGACTCCACAACCTCCCTGGGCAGCCTGTTCCAGACCTCTGTCACCCTCACAGTGAAGTTCTTCCTCATATGGAGATAAAACTTCCTGTGCTCTWCTATATACCATTACTCTTTCTTCTGTTGCTGGCGACCACTGAGAAGAGCTTGGCTCCATTCTCTTTACATTCTCTGCTCACATATTTGTATGTGTTGATGAGATCCTCCCTCAGTCTTCTCTTCTCCAGGCTAAACTGGTCCAGCTCCCTTAGTCTTTCCTCATAAGATACATGCTCCAGGCCCTTAATCATCTTTGTTGCTCTACACTGGATCCTCTCTAGAAGCTCCATATCCTCTTGTCCTGGAGAACCCRGAACTGCCCCCAGTACTCCAGGTGAGGCCTCACCAGAGCTGAGTAGAGGGGCAGAATCACCTCCCTTGACCTGCTGGCAACCCTCCTCTTCATGCAGTCAGGATCCCAWTGGCCTTCTTGGTCACGAGGGCACTGCTGCCTCATGGTTAACTTGGTGTCAACCAGGACTCCCAGGTCCCTCTCCATGGAGCTGCTCTCCAGCAGGTCAACTCCTAATCTATGCTGATGCCTGGGGCTATTCCTCCCCAGGTGCAGGACCCTGCACGTGTCCTTATTGAACCTCATGAGGTTCCTCTCTGCCCAACTCTCCAGCCTGTCCAGGTCCCTCTGGATGGCAGCACAGCCCTCTGGAGCGTCGGCCACTCCACCCAGCTTGGTGTCATCTGCAAACTTGCTCAGGGTGCACTCCGTGCCCTCATCCAAGTCACTGATGAACAGGTTGAACAGCACCGGGCCCAGYAYTGACCCCTGGGGGGCACCACTGGCCACAGGCCTCCAGCTGACCTTGGCCTCATTTATCACCACCCTCTGAGCTCTGCCATCCAGCCAGAGATGTATACTGTATCTGCAGAACGGGTATCACTTAAACTGAAATCTTACAGCTCTTATATCTGAAAGACCAAGGACAATTTGACAAATCTACAGATTCTTTCAGGTATTTTGTCTTGCTGGTGGGTGGTTTATAGTAGCCGTTCTGTAATCCCTCTTTATGCAGCTCATCCTAGTACTACTAGTGAACCTAACTGCATGAATAAGACATTCATGTGAAAATCTGAGGTCTTGAGTCTTTAAGTTTCTAGACATCATGGAGAAACAGGCAACTCAAGGACTATTTTTCCAAATTTGAGAAGCAGAAGAGAGCAAGTATGCAGCTGCTGGACAGCAGGCACAGGGCACACCCAGCAAGATTTTCTTGAAATACAAAATTGTCCAAATAATATCTATCCCAATGCCAAGGTACAAAACATTTTCACCTTGTACTACAAGCTAAAAGTTGCACTTCTCTGGTGTAAAATCCAGTTTATGGAAAATAAAATAAAAAATATTTACAATTCTGCACCAGAATTAACTCTCAGAAGGGAATATTTTTACAGGGGAAACCTTGCAATACTGAAGAGCTTATATGAAGTTACTCCAAGGCAATAGTGCACTCCTTCAGTAAACGGCTCTTTATGCTACAGTTTCTCATTGCCAGAGMTATGTCATTGTCTTTGACAGAGTAGAATTTCACCTGCTGTTTCACTCTCTAGACTGCAATTGGGAGAAACAAAAACCCTTTTTATAGACATTTTGAGAGACACAATTGCATGCACTTTGTAAGAGAGAGCTATTCCTCCTCTAGTAATAGGATCACTTAAGGGTACCTTTCCTCAAACCTCACATATCTACGTGTTTGAAACCTTTCAAACTAATCAGCTCCGTTCGCTCACCACTTTTCGATCACTATAACACAGGGTAAACTCTAGGTTCCCGGCCAACACGTGGCTCCAGTGCTACAGGATCTGCAAGGAGCAGATCTTATCTGCAATACAYTGCAGATCTTTATCTGCAATAAAATAAGTCAGACTAGGCAGGATAAACTCAAGAAAATTCACTTAGAAGATGACATGTCTGCAGTTTGTTCCCATACGTTTTGTGAAATGGTATTATGCTGTCAGAACAACAATTTTATTTCTTTGGACCAACTAAGTGTTGCCTTTGGAGGCAAAGAAAATAGAAGGCTGGGAGCACCCTAATGAAATAGCATCTATGATTTATGTAAGGTGTATCTTGTCTCTGTAAGCTCTAAGACTTACACAGACTAAAAGAATTAAAGACTAAAAGACCCTAAGACTTAAAGGCTCTAAGACTTAAAGATAACTTACATACATGTGCTACACATCTGACGTGATTTAACTAATAAATTGTGGCCTAAGTTAGTCTGCAATTGATACATTTACATCTGCATTTGAAAAGAGGTTTATTGCATGGTGAGATACAGATTTGTAATATTCCCCTTCTGAAGATATATCTTGCTTCTATTTGTAGTTAGGATGATTCTGAATAAAAAACATGCACAATGTGCTTCTTTGAGGAAAAGTCTCAAAATTAACTTGAAAAATAAAGTAGTTTGACTAAAGCTAAGTGTCCATGTAAATACAATAATTCAAATTGCATTAGGAGTCAAGAAAATTATTCACTGTAATTCACTTACCAGACCTATATTCAGCTAAAGGAGAAATGTAGGAATTATTAAAATGTCATTATTAAGTCAAAGTAGAAATGAMCATCTAGAAATAAGAGAATCCAGGTAGGGTTTTTTTGCCATTACCATTCTCATTAACTCCTTCCACAAGGTATGTCTCCTGGATGATGTCACTCCCAGCCTTAGGATGAYACTAAGGAATGAAGCAAATCCAGAATGAGTGGTAGCAGGGCAACATTTCATTATGTCATTTATCTGAGTCTGTCTTTAAAAGGAGAAAGGCTTTCTTAAGTTTTTGTTTTTATCTTAAAGTTTGTCTAGAGTAGAAAGTGGTTTGGGGCTCACTAGTAGCCCTCAGACATTCCAACTTTAGACAAATCCCTAAKGAGTCTACGCAAGGTCTGGAGTTGACAAGGGATTGCCTGGAGCCCCTCATTCCATTGCATCAACATACCAGCAGCAGAAAGGGCTTTCACTGCGCCACTGCAAGACAAAGCTTCTTTGCAAAAAAGCAAATTGCAGGGGGAAAGACCAGATATTACAGTATTCCCCTTGGGAATATGATGAAGGTGTTTTTAAAATGCATTTCTGAAATGACATTTACTTCTTTCCTGTCTTTTTTTTTTCAGGAAAAGGYATGTAATTTATGCTGTGGAGGTTATGGGTGATAATAAAAATGTCTTTGGTGAAATACATCAAGCTGTTTGTCCAACAGCCTGGAACACAGTGAATGGAGATCAAGAGGGGAAAGAATTTATCTTACGCTCATCTACAAGTTGAGAGAGATTATTATAATTAATTCTTATAACACAGTTATTTAACAAGGTACAATGTGATCCGTTCTGTCCCAGACTGCAGCTGGAAATTTCCCACCAGAAATCTTTTTGACTGTGTAAACTGAAAGGTGCAATACGAAAGACTTGATTCAGTATTGGGAATTCAGTAGTGGAAACCAATGATTTGTGGAATACACCGTGCATCCAGCTACTTTCATGGTTGTCCAGCAGCACAGTGGTCATACATCAATTCCCATACTGTTTGTCATCAGGAAAGGTTTTGCAGTTCCGCACTGCAGAGCAGGTCTCCTTGTTTTGTCTGCACAAGAATGACCATGGTCCTGATGATAAGAGCATCAACTAGGGCTGTGAAAAATGCAGTTTATACACCTGACCAAAAAGAAGCCCCTAAAGCAGAAGGCCTGTGTGCCAGGTGATGTATGGATTACTGGCTTCATCTGACTTCATCTTCTTCCTAAGAAGGTGAAGGAAAAACAAGAATACAAGCCTTTTCTTAAAGGTAAATRAAGACTCTTCACACAACAGTAAAAGCAATTAGCAGAGAGAAAGGATGTATGTGTTGGGGGGAAGAGAGAGGAGAATAGTTAGAACATATTAAAGAATATTAAATATTTTATATTTAAAGATCACTGTAAAAACACAGCCTAAAATGTGCATTCAAAATGCATATTTCTGCAAATATATTAAGAAAATTAAAGACATGATTGGACATCTTGGGCTTGTTTGGTTTAAGTACATTTATTAAGTACATAACCTTTAAACGAGCTCAAAATATTATTCAATTTCATAAACACATCTTTCAAATCTTTAAATGCAATTTTAAAAGCAGCTAAGTGTTTGTAATGCCCAGGTGCCCCTGATTTCCAAAGAAATTGGCATTTCTAATCCTTAAACTGTTATAGAATAATATCACTCAGATCCATAAACCTCCTAAGCCTTTTGAAAACATAATCATTTTATTGTAACTAGAATATATGTGATTAAGTAAATGTGCTTTGGGACCTTGCTTATCCCAAAGTTATTTCCATATGGAGGGAAAATATTGTTGTTTCTATACAATATTGTCATGTTTCTATATAATACTTAGGTACTACTGAAGCTTCCGTTAACAAAATAACATTTATTTTGACAGAAACTGCTAGGAAACTTGTGAATATCCTCATCTTACTGCCTACCCATTTCCCTGCTACAAACCTTGATAAGTCTGACAACATAATCAACTCTGAGAACATCGAGATGTTCTTAAAGCTCAACAGAATCCTTTCACTTGTGTTTATCCTGTTATCTATCTATTTATGCTTCCTTTTCCCAGCACTTTGAGAGGTGTGCTCCATCTCTTTGTCATTCCTGTAACTTTGGGGAGAGGTTGATGAACAGGCAGAGACAAACTCTCTGAGGAAGGGCTGATCCCCAGTCCTTCTCCACTCTGTCCTTGCCCTGTAATTGGGATTCCCTTTCCCTGGGAAAGGGCCATGACCATTCCAAGGCCCCCACAGCATTTCCTATTTTTCCCCATTTAATCCCTCCTCCTTTCCCAAGTTAGCTTTTAGTCATAAATAAAACACCACAAGGAGCCCTTAGTTTTCTGAAGTGTCCTATGCTTCCTGCCTAAATGAGCTGCTTTGGCTCCAGCTGTAACAGTTGCTGTTGGCTCTATTCAGCCTTTCAGGATGGTTCAACTCAGCAAAACCCACTCTGAAAAAGATGTCAAGAGGTGCCTTGCTCATGTAACAGATGTGAGCTAATGTGTAAAAGGAGTGCTGGCTCCCCGGCCTTTGAGAAAAAGAGTAATGTGCTCTCAACAGCTCTCTAATGTTATTGACAACTCTTACYAGCGCTTATTTGAACTGAAATATTCTGTCTTGTGCATCATACCTTCCCCCACACTTTTACAAATAAATTTAACTAAAATGTCCATTTGTTAGTCTGTGGTGGTGTTACCTGCTACTGGTCATTCAAGGATTCTAGGCTCTCTCTGCCCAGCACCTGTATTTTCTGCTTCTTTATGACAGACAGAAGGAAAACTGCAAATCCACAGCTAAACACTCTAAAATCTCATTTTCAGATGACCTCCCCACTTCCTACCAGAAAACAGTGACAGCACAAATTGTGCAGAACTGGGGGGAAAAGGTATTTCATGCCACTCGTTTTGCTGCCACTTCAGACATACGAACTTTCAGCAACAAGGCTCTCTTTACCTCTACTCTTAAAATTTTGATGTAGAATCGTCTTGGACACTCACACTCACTTTATGTAACTTTATGTAAATTATTTCAGAATCCCATTTGGGGTATTTTTTCTGAGCTACAAGGGGCATTCATAGCAACCGGAGGGTCTCACTCAGCAGCAGAAATGAATGAAAATGCAGATAAAACACAGGCAAAACACACATTTATATTCTGTTGTTCCCTATGCCACAGAAGTACTGATCCAAATAATGGAATGCTGAACAGATTGTAGCATCTGTAAAAATGGTGATTTTAACATAGTGACAAATTATTTTTGTTTCTAAGTAGACTGTAGAATAGAAACATTTGACTGAAAATAAGATATTTTCAATTTTTCCATGTATTTGATGAGTATTTTGAGAGAATTTTCAAAATTTTTAATGTCTACCAAAAAACACAATTTTTTAAACCATTTCACCTATTAAAGACTAGCCTAAAATGCACATCTCAGCATTATTACACACCACCTATATCACCATACCACGGTATGTAAAAGTACCAAAAGTACTCTTCTAAGATTCCAGGAGGTACTCAGATTTGAATGCATCATTTCTGTATTTTCGGAGAGTGAAAACATGCTGATGAGTGAACAGCCTCACAGCTGTACATGCAAATGGTGTTTTTGTCCTCAGCTGCCTTCACTAGCATCCCCACAGATGACTTAAGCATCATCTTTCCTGAATTACTGGGAGGCTCTGCAAGCCCAGCCCTATTCACATTGACATTCTGTTATTAACAGGTTCTTTCACTGCATAGATTCTGTTTACAGAATTGGGCACAGACTAGACAATAGTCTTTCAAATTAATAAACTACAACTCAGTTATTTCTGGCACCACAAAGCTTTGCTCTGTTTATTTTTTTAACTAATTTTGATTTAGAGCATAAGGATGGCAACGACATCCTTGTAGAAACAAAAAGTATTATTTCTCCAGAAAGAGACTTATGGATGGATATTTATGACCCATACAGGGACTAATACAGAATAGGCTGCTCCTTTAGTTAGTTACATATTTTACCTATCATATGCTGCCTGCTCCATGCAGAAACTGGAGGCAAATGACTCTGTGATTCTGTGTGACTCAGTGCCTCAGAGGACACAGACCAACTGGAATAACCTCTGCTGACCACTGCAGGTCAAGTTCGTCCTTATCAGAAATAAAGTTAATGCTTTCCTGTATAATTTTTGCCCTTTTTTATTATTTTTAATGTAGACTTATGCAAATCCAAGAATTATCTCCCTTTTGAGTGGAGGAAATATTATTTTTTTAATTGCATCAGCTACAGTGGAAAACTGTAAGTGCTAAGTGGAAAACCATATTTAAGCCAAGTTTTAAATTAAGCACAATGAGGGAAATTATTTCAACATCACTTCTGCTTTGTATAACCAAATAGAGGAAGGGAGAAGAAAACAAACAAACAAACGAACAAAAACGCTACAGCACTATAGGCACAGGATGGATGGATAAATTGGTCTGAATTGGTCTTAAAATTAATGAGCGAGGAGCTGACGGTCATTAAACACAAAACAAATAACCCCCTCTCTTTCTGATGTGAAGACTGATGGATCTAAACTCCACAGACAATTGAACTCCAGTGCTCAGAAGCAATTCCAGGCCTGCAGCCATGAGCGAATGCTTTTCAAGTCTCACATGGAAAAGCCGAGAGCCTTTTGAGCCTTCAAAGTCCTGTCCCCAAGTGTARGCAATAGAGACGGCTTCTAAACCCTCCCAGCCTCTCAGCCTTTGTGCCTGTGGCTTCGGATAGCAACATGTTCAGGACAATTACAATTCTGATGTTATGTTATTACTGAATTAATGTTCTTCGAACATACAGAAAAATAGAGTGTATCCAGAATCCTCAATGCCAAATTCCACATAATTTAGAGGTTTGCTATTTTATAAAGTGTGCCTAGGATTTTATGAATATTCATATTAACAAATAGTTGACTATCAGATGAAGGGGAAAATCAGATGGAGTCTAAGCTTTTAGACACATTAACTGTAGCCAGATGAGTAGATACAATGAAAACAGTTTCATCCCAATACAATATAAAACCCTATGTTTCAAAAGCATGTCTGGCTGCTTATCTGATGTTATATGTTTAATATGTTCTGCTGTTGCAGAAATGGGAGTAGTTCTTTAGGGCCTCACTGAGCACCAGTCCCACAGACACTGCATTGGCTGCAGCATTCGGCCCGTTGCACGACTGTGATCCCAGGCCATGTCTTTCATTGAAAGGTAAGTGGAAGATGCAAATGTGATGTTTACCTCCTACTAATACGAAATTGAATTTTTCTCTAGGTCTTCAATTGCAGCATTGTCTAACTAGTGCCGTATCCCATGTCAAAAAAAAAAAAAAAAAAAAAAGCATAAGCAATGTAGCAATGTGTGTTTTGCTTCAGTGATTTGACCTTTCAAAAATATTCAAGCTGATTTTCAATTTAATAACATTTCAGCAGCAAACATATTTTAATACGCAGTGGACCATTCTCAAAGTTCAGAAAACTGTTTGCACAGATGAAAAAAGGAGAAGAAAGACAGTAACAGGAGGAAACAGCTGCAGGTTCCTCTCAGATAAAAAAAAAAAAAATTGAAACCAGGAAGTTTGTTCATATATAATCTGACAACACGTTTCTGATCACCCTCAGCTCCCGAGCAGCATCTCAAAACCCAGGTTTGAAGCTCATGTAAAGCAGCAGGAATTTCATTAGTTCAGTGGGGTTTGAATCAAATCCTTCACATTTCTGCCGTTACACATTTTCCTGTGACAGGTTTGCAGAGCAGAATCAGAGCTTTTATGGAGAGGACAGACACCTCCTGAGAAGGTACGTGAAGCCAGCAGAAAGCAGGAGAGGTTATGCCATCACCATGCCCCAGCTCTTGCCCTGACTCAGAATCATAGTTCAGGTTTGACAGTTCTGAATTCATAGTGCAATAGTTTAGAATTGTAGTTCTGTAGTTCAGAATTTGATGWTTTTTGGTCAGATAAAAAATGTGGAAGATACATCCTGTACTGCTACAAGCTGAACAGAGAAGGCATCAATGATTTATGAACCTGCAAGTGAACATCACAAGGTTTAAGCAGGTTTATTTTCTGTGTTTATGAAATAAGCAAGCAAACTAAAATCTGCTATCTGGAAATGAATTTATCCTTCTGATTATTTAAATCATCTGAATTAATTTTATATCTCTGTTTATTGTCATTTAATAATATAAATCACATGTTCTGGCTTTTCTTCCATTGCTAACAAAACTGCTATCGAGGGACTGAAAGTGAGAAAAGGCAACAAATACCAATAAAAGTTTACAAAGGCTTTTTCAGGTTTATATTTTTGAAAATTTCAGGACTTGTAAAAATTCCCAAGAGCCACTGAAGTTTGTTTAAATATTTTGATGTAGCACAACCCCAAAGGCAGTTCACTGTCGTTTCAGCCAAAATGCCTGCCCTTCTCTTGTATGCGCCTTACAGGTCTTTGGGTCACCTTTACTGTTGCTATGCAGTGTTTGACTTTTAGGCTTTCAGACTGACCTATGGTTTGATTCAACGGTCTAAACAGCACCGAGTGCTGCCTGAACTGCCTTGGGGAATCGCATAAACCGGCACCAGCTGCCTGGTGCAACTGGAGCACTCCAGGACACCTCAAATGGCTCTTGTTGAAGTACCTAAATGAAGTCCATTGGGTTAAGGGTCTTCCCACTCGCTTCCCCTGGTGCGTGTGTGTGTGAGTCAGGTGTCTCCCCACCATCTGTGCCTTGGTTACTGAAGCAGTGCAGCTCCAGCCCTGCTAAGAGGTCCCCTGGTAACACCCCCAGCTTGCAGATGGATTCAGGTAGCTCAGCTGGAAACATGCTGGGATCCCTGCACTGGACCCTGGACAACCCCCAGCCTTGTCTTGGGTAGCAGGTGCTAAAATAAAAGCATCCAGAACACTTCTTTACGGGGACACATGACCTCTGGAGAGATATACGTAAGAGGTGGGAGGAGAAACGGTTACCAAAGCCAAGGTCTGAGCTTGCCASTATTATCAAAAACAACTGTTTAAAAAACAGAAGTAAATTACAATTTAGGCAACAGCATCTCACTGGACATGAGCTCAGGCAGGTGCTTGCCCCAGGGGCCATGAGCTAGGTGAGGGATCTCTCCCTCTCTGCAAGAAACTCTGGGTTTTCACTCTTCATCCTTCAGACAGCAAATTCCTCATAGCTGGAGCTAATAAGGGGGAGAGAAGCATGTCCTTGCAGACATCCACATTTCCAAACCTGTTATATCCAGCTGGCATATATGTATTCACTGAACAGGTACTCAGTTAGATTGTTTTTGTTTTTTAATTCCCCGTTCAGTTCACCGTTATCCTTTTACAGAGCCCATAGATGATTATTAAGATAGAACACCTAAGGGAAGCACTCACTCAGCATGTAAAGTGTTTTTCCTAAATTGGTTCCTACTGATGATGTCCCTCTGCTGACGTCCCTCACCAGTTAAGGGGCTCTTGCTGATGCAACAAATCATTTACGTTCAGCAAAGCTGTCTTGAAGGCAAAGCCTCCATCTGAAGCCATCAACCTCTGCTTTAGAAAAAAAAAAAAAAGCCTATGGAGGCAGAATGGTCACAAGATGTAAAACTTTGAGTGGATTTTGCTTTTTTTCTTGCTTTGTTTTGGGTTTCAATTGTTGCTTTTTGTCTCACTCAAGAGGTTTCAAATGCCATTACCCCATAACCCCCTATTTCCCTGCAGATCAAGCATGGGTAGGACAAGGCAGTTTGCTAGGAACCTGCCTGTATCAACACCGGACACATCCATGTGTTGAGCATCAGAGGGCGACTGCTGCATCTTTGGTGTTGCCAGCATTGACACTGGTTGAGGTAGCTAAAGGTCTCTTCCCAGAGGGAATAATCCCCTTCTAGAGTTTGGGTTTGCCGTTAGCAGCATCTAAACTGAGGTATCTTCAGTAAGTGAAAGACAGTGACTAAGATCACAGCCCCCACTCAATATTGCCAGTTTTGGACTTCATTTACCCTTTTGTCAAAATAAAACAAATAAATAATCAAAAGACAAGAATTTTTCTGTTTATCTAAGCTTTTGATTTGGTTTGGTTTGGTTTTTTTAAGGTCTAGTGGCATGATACCGATTTAATCTCTCCAGCTGGGGAACTGCTATTTTTATGAATGTTGTTGATCTTTTTCTGCTACTGCATTATTTAAACATTCTGTCACAGACAATGGCGATCAGGTTAGAAACCTATACAACAAAATACCTTTAAAACACTACTTGTGAGGGCAAAAGTTTTATTATCACTGCATTGGATTTAACTTCTACAGTGTTTTACTCTGTTTATGCATACAGACATAAGAATTTCTGTATACATACATACATTTCTGTACTTTCTGTATACATACATAAATTCTGTATACATACAGAATTTCTGTATTTCTGTATACATACATAAATTACCTCTACAGAGTGTATACATTATGTATGCACTGCACAGGTAATACATTATGTATATGCAGGCACAGGTTTACATTATGTACACAGAGTGAACTTCAGGAAAAAAAAACACTAATGAAAGACCAGCAACTATTGTGAAAATTTGTTACTGAAATTTTTGAAATTGCAGAATTTATTGCCTTTTGACAATATTTTGAAAAAATTAGGAGTCACACTTCTGCCCAGAAGGCCTTTGAGACACACAGAATCCAACTTATCTGATGCTCCTGCCCCTYAGGAGAACAGAAAGAGAGCTAAAGACCACTCTTCATCACACAGGGCAGGAGAGAGTGTTTTCCTGCATTTTCATGCATGAAATCTTGACTATTCTTTATTGGACATGGATCTGAATTTCTAGTATCTCTTAGAATCTAAAAAAAAAGCAATGAAAATATTTGTTCTAGAGAACATGTTATGGTTCTTCACAAAGATTGACTGAATGACAAATGCAGATATGCTTTTACTTCATGAATACTTCAAAATTAAAAAACAAACAACAAAAACACCTAAATCTTTGCTTTTATTTTCCAGAAATGGCAAGATCAAGTGTTCTACTCCAATATAGCAAGAGTGTGATGGAAATAAACTGAGTCACTATAGGAATCCTAAATTTCCAGTTTAGTTATTATATCGTAACTTCTCCATGCAGACATGTCCTACAATAGGCAGAACTTCTCTAACAAAATGCTTTGTTTCTCAAAAAACACAAAACAAAATTAAAGCACTTTTTAAAAATATTTCTCCTACCACAGTCATCTTCCCACACCTACTTCTCTGGACTATCAGCTGGAAATATCCACATAGCCATTCAGTGCTTGAGTAGGAATTTACAAATATTTATTGCTTTAGGTTTCCAACAGACTCGTATGCAGCCTGATATTTAGTATGACATTACATATACCCTCTTAAGTCACTCCAAACTTGCCAGACAAGCCAGATATGCAAGTAAAGGATTTCTGCCAAACTTGCTTATTGTTTTTCTCTTTCCCCAAAGGTTATGGGGGTTATCTCCCCACAGAGATCTGTATGTAGGTCTTCTGCAAAGGGATTGATTTTACCCTGTAGTCTGCTAAGCCACATAGTCACATTGGCCAGTCTTTCCTGATAGAGTTGCTTTTCCCTCAGAACTTAAGAACAGAGCACTTCTTCATCCTAATCCACATTTATAATCAACGTTCTTCATGAAAACTGAGTACCAAACATTTTTATATGACAGAAGTAACCATTAAAGTACAAGCTAGCAAGGCCACGAAATGATTTCCCACACAGTTCACCTCATTAACCCTCTCGCTGTGTGCTTGCTTTTTTGGTATTGAAAGTCTCCATATATAATATATGCAAATAACTACATAAAAACCTGTTGTACTCGAAAAAAATGTCAGATTAAAGAATAGATCTCAACGTTGTATTTCTTTTCCTTATTTGGAGCTCCAAGTTCAACAGAMCTCATGAAAACTTCATTTAAAATGATTAAACATTCACTGCTACGATTTCATTGTACTGAGACCTGTAGTTAGCCGTGTCCCCCAGGGATCAGTCCTCGGTCCGGTCCTGTTCAACTTATTCATTAACRACCTGGATGAAGGGCTGGAGTGCTCCCTCAGCCAGTTTGCTGATGATACCAAACTGGGAGGAGTAGCTGATAGCCCTGAGGGCTGTGCTGCCATCCAGAGGGACCTGGACAGGCTGGA
>NW_020455921.1:2807946-2880428 GCF_003342845.1 Nothoprocta perdicaria | reverse complement strand
ATGACCTCTGAGGTCCCTTCCAACCTTCGGCATTCTATGATTCTATGATTTATCATGCTACAGTAGATATTCTCCACAGTGTGTGCACATGAATATCTAATTGTGATTTAGATCTGATTAATATTTTATATTCCTTGAAGTTTTATCCACAGAAGTCTAGAACAAGGCTCAACAACAGTAGGTGCTACAGCACTACCMTTTTTAGAATATTCCAAACAGTCTATAACTAAATTGCCCAAATAAATTGATATTATTTTAAGATCAATTGACCATACACAAGATTTTGGTGCTACTATCCATAAAAAAAGATCCTGAAGACATTTTACTTGCTATCTACCCATCAAACAAAAAAAATCATGCTCCAATTTTTACATTATTTATTTCACATCACAAAGGCTTATGAACTACTGATGTATTACTGAACAGGGAAATCTGAAATCCCTTTAAAACACAATTTTCCTATTCTTTTTTTATTCATTTTTACTAAAATATCCTMTTTTCAGGTTTGAAGTAATTGGCAGTTACTCAATCACAAATATTCATTTCATAGTTTTAAAAGCCTACGGGTCTTGTTAAGCTGAACTCTCTCCTAACACARTTATGACGAAGAGCCCAGCAGGCATTTCTAAGCTCTCCTTTGAAGTACTAGAGCTCTAATGCCATAGATGTTTTTTCTGACTTGACCTCATGAATGAGATTACATACTTTCCATTCTCTCTCATTTGCATATAATTTAGAGTCCATGGAAAGCATAAACATGAGAAATTTTGTGACTGCAAATTTTGAAAACATTGAATTTGATTGTTATCTCACCTTGACACTAGCTTTCTGCTGCTTCTCCTTGTTTGGAGCATTCTGGGGACCTTTGAGTTCAGCCTCCTGCCTGTGTATGCTCTAAGGGAACCTTAAAAAGCCTACTCTTACACCAGAATGAATGTTCTTCCCAACAGCTGATCTACTTTCTCCTCTTATTTCAGTCAAACCTCACAAAACACAGAATTTAAAGCTTTACAGTACTCATTTTTAATAATAAGTGATCTTAAAAACACACTTTTCAAAAGCATTGAAAACCCAACAAATAACAAATCACTTGAAATAAATATTTTCTATAACAGTAGATTTGGCATTATACAGAGCAAACTTCCTTCTATAAAAAGCTATATGAATTTTTTTTTAATGAATAGGATATAGATTTTAATAGGGGAGTGAATAAATGGAAGAACTTAAACTTTCTCCTCCAGAACAGAAAACCAGACACAGATATTTGAGACGAGCTGAATAGAAATGGAAAAATTTCTCAGATACGATGTAAAACCATTCACTTCACCTTTTAGTTGTTTTCTGTATCACTGAAGACACAGAGCGCATAACTCTAAGCTAAAGAAACAAAAAAGCTGCTCCTAGTACCTCATGTCTGAGCAGATTATCACAGAATGCTTGAGTTGAAAGGGACCTCTAGAAATCATCTAGTTCAACCCCGCTGCTCCAGTAAGGACACCTGGAGCACGGGGCACTAGGTGGCATCCAGGTGAGTTTTGTGCCCTCCATGCCCTCGTCCAGGTCATTGATGAACAAGCTGAACAGCACCGGGCCCAGTACTGACCCCTGGGGGACACCACTGGCCACAGGCCTCCAACTGGACTCGGACCCATTTATCACCACCCTCTGAGCTCTGCCATCCAGCCAGCCCTCGATCCACCTCACTGTCCATCTGTCCAGTCCACTCTCCCAGAGCTTTCCTATGAGGATATTATGGGAGACGGTGTCGAAAGCCTTGCTGAAGTCAAGGCAGACAACATCCACAGCTCTCCCCTAGTCCAGCTGGCCAGTCATCCCATCATAGAAGGCTATTAGGTTTGTCAGAAATGACTTTCCTTCGGTGAATCCATGCTGACTACTCCTGATCACCTCCKTCTCTTTCACATGCCTAGAGATGCTCTCTAGGATGAACTGCTCCATCACCTTTCCATGGACAGAGGTGAGGATGACYGGCCTGTCGTTGCCCAGCTTCTCTCTCTTGCCCTTTTGAAAACTGATGTTGRCTTCTTTTGCAGTCCCCCGGCACCTCCCGTGCTCTCCATAACCTTTTGATGATGGGGAGCAGGTCTCCAGGTCCCTCTGAATAGCAGCACAGCCATCCGGAGTGTCAGCCATTCCATATAATTTTGTATCATCTGCAAACTTGCTCAGGGTGCACTCTGTGCCCTCATCCAAGGCACTGATGAAGATGTTGAACAGCACTGAACCCAGTACTGACCCCTGGGGGACACCACTGGCCACCGGCCTCCAACTGGACTCCATACCATTTATCTCAACCCTCTCAGCTCTGTCATCCAATCAGTTCTTAATCCATCCCACTTCCCACTCACCTAACTCACACTTCATGATCTCTTCATGAGCTTCTCTGGGAAAAGGCATCAAAAGCCTCTCCTGGACTGTCCCTAGCTGTGTGGCCATCCCAGCAGACAACAGGGTGCTTGAGGTTCCCCCATCAAGACCAGGSCCTGTGCTGATGAGGCCACTTGCAGCTGCTAGTAGGAGGCTTCATCCACTTCCCCTTCCTGGTCAGGTGGCCTGTAGTAAACACCCACCACAGTGTCACCCTTGTTGGCCTGCCCTTAAATCCTCACCCCCACGGCTCCCGATTCCTGCTTTATCCTCTTCAGAGGACGCCATCCCCAGAGGCAGAGCTCCATGCATTCCAGTTACTCTGTCACGTATAGAGCAACTCCACCAGCTCGCCTCCCTGGTCTCCTTCCTAAAAGGCACAAAGCCATCCGTGGCCACGTTCCAATCATGAGAACCATCCCACCATGTCTCAGTAATTGCTCCCATTGTTATTTCTAGATGTGGAGGCTCTAACTTGACTGTGTGGGCCTTTAGTAGCTCTCCTGTTTTGCTCTGTTCCCTCTCTAGGTTCTGAGCATCCTTTGCTGGCTCAGGTGTTAAGCTGGCATGAGTGGGACGGTACCTCATCTCGTACCATATTGCCAGCATCCCTGATTATAMCCCTATCATCTGCTGAATCTAGTTTTAATGTATAACAATGAACCCCAGAAGCTCATGATCAAGGACCCTCTTCCCTCTTTGGAAAAGATGCATCCCATCTGMTGGCAGCAGGCCTACTGCCAGGCAAGGCTTCCTGTTGCCAAAAGGTCCAAAGTTGTGGTGATGACACCAGCCATGGAGCCACATGGTAACAGACTGTATCCTGACACTTTTCTCTTTTGTTGTCAGCACCAGGGAGAATGGAGGAGAAGACGACTTTCACATCTGAGTTCCTGATCATCCATCCCTGTTCCCTGAGGTCCTTTTCAATTGCCCTCGGGCTACATGTTGCCACTTCCTCTCCTCCCATATATGAGGAGTAATAATAATATTTATATTTATATTTATATTTATATTTATATTTATATTTATATTTATATTTATATTTATATTTATATTTATATTTATATTTATATTTATATTTATACATTACATTGTACCTCATAAGGGAGAAGTGCAAATGAAGCCACCAGGGAAGATACGTGCAAAGGATTCATTTCTGCTTCTGATGTTAATTTTTATATGTCTGTCTTGTTTCGGGTAGTTCAGTTATTGAAAAAAAACCCTGCTATTTGCATAGATTTTAATTCTTCTCTAACTTATCGGTTAACCTAATGGGAGCACTGTTGCAATACCTCATTTTAGAAAACCATTTTAGAAAGACTTAAGATGCTGTAGAAACCCTGTAGCTCGGAGAGCTAGTTGTTATTCCCTTTCTAAGCTGCAAAAGGTACAAGATAAACCCAGCATAGYAAAGTCAGCAGAACTCTGACAGGACCTTTACTCCCTAACTGCAGCTCAGAATCATAACATAAGAGATTCTCGGATCAAAGATGTAACTGAAATGCTAAGATAACACAGCACACAGTCAGTTAAAAGGCTTAAGATCTCCCCTCTTGGTTTGTAGCTTTATAGAGGCCTATTTGACAGTTGTGGCCTCTTCTATGTCCCGCTGCTGGATTTGCCTCATTTGTTAAGATTCCCCCCAAAAATAAGGCAATTGTTTGAATCTCCTGTTAGGACTTGAATCTTAATCAAACAGAAATCCCAGGACAAGGAAAAGCTTCCATTTGTTAACCTAAAAGGTGAAAATGGTTTGCAGATTTGCAGCAAAGCACATTACGGATTTCTGTTGCAGATTATTGTCATCTTGTTATCAGAACAGTTGCAGAGCTGGCGCCTCTTCCTACAAGAAGCCAAGCCAGCTGCCAGCTACGCACAAGGAAAAATGTGCAATAACCAAAACTTATCAAAAGGAGTATTTTTCCCTCCTGATAGTGATTTCCRTCTTCTTACTAAGCTAGTTCAACCAACCATCATTTGTCATAGCTTTTGGAACGGTAATTCAGCACATGCTGTATTTTATATATATATATAAAGAAGGAGGGCACATAATAAACTACTTTATCTTGAATGTAATCACATCCCTTAATGTCTGCTTACCAGAGCAAGAAAATAACCCCCTGCACATACTCAAATTATAAATAATAGTGTTCAGCCTTTAAGCCACCAAGGCTCTGTGGCTAATGGAGCATGTGTGGGATGATAGGCCCTATTTCAGACAAACAAGATATTGTTAATGTACAGAGTGCCGAGCACAAAGGGCAACAGCCTCACTGGGACAGGGAGAAACTATTGTAGTATAAATAACCACTAAAAGAAGATTTAATTTCACATCTGTACTTAGAGAAAAAAAAATAATCCACTGGTTCTAGGAGTGACATTTTAATACAGCTTAGGTCAAGATGAGTTTCCTGTCCCACTTCATTTACTGTTACTCCCCAAGAGTCAAATCTATCTTCCCTACTTGGACCTCCAGTTATTTTCCAATTACAAAGCTGTTTTCCTCTAGTCAAGAAATAAAAATGATAGTTTGTACTTACCTAATCACAGCAGCTCATCAATGCTCAAACTCATGTTATCAGTTAATCACATAACTTTCCTGCCAAAAGCAACACAGACAATCACAGAATCACAGTCCTCAATAGAAAATTGTCATATAAATTAAAAAAAAAAATAAATCACAGTCTGCTTGTTGGCATTTTATGGGCAAACGTAACCTCAATATGTCCAATAATTCTCTGAGTTTAAATATGGTAGCACTCAATACTGCTTCTACCCAAGTGGATGTAATTTTACAGCAAAGACGACAACAAATCAGCTGTCCTCTGTTTGCATGAGAATCATGTCCTGTTTAGGTGTTAAGTGGATTAGCTTATATTGTCATAGCAAATGAAATGAAGTTCACCTGGTTGGATTTAATCTTCTTTCTATTTATKGTACTTAATAGTTCCCATTACCTCTGAGAAGTGTTCAGGCTATTTAGGAACCTCATTTTAAATAGAAAAAATCATGATCTGCAAGCCTCAAAATAGCAATTAGACTCACCAGTCAGACTGTGAATATTCATGGTCAAATATCTGATTAATTTGAAATACTGACTTCATACAATCCTAGAATCATTATAATTGGAAAAGACATTCAAGATCATTGAGTCCAAAGGTAAAGCCATCACTACCATGCTTGCTAAACCATCTCCCTAAGGGCCTCATCTACACGTTTCTTGAACATTGCCAAGGACAGTGACTCCACTACTTCGCTGGGCAGTCTCTTCCAGAGCTTGACTACTTTTTCCATGCCAATCTTTTTCCTGATTTCTAACCTGAACCTCCTCTGGTGCAACTTGAGGCCATTTCCTCTTGCTCTATTTTCAGTAGTTATTTTGGAGAAGAAATCAACTCCCACCTCACTACAACCTCCTTTCAGGCAGTTGTAGAGAGCAATAAGGTCACCTTTGAGCCTCATCTTCTCCAGACTATGTAACTCCAGCTCCCTCATTGCTCCTCCTAAGACTGGTGCTCTGGCCCCCTCACCAGCTTCATTGCCCTTCTTTTGGACATGCTCCAGCACCTCTACATCTTTCTTGTTAATATCAGACACAGAGCGACACATGAAGAGATGGTCTCCAACACAAGTTCCACTATGCCCTTGAAGCTGGAAATTAATTAAAGGCCTCCACAGATGGTGACTATGATTTCAGACTGGGAACTATCAATTCTTGGGAACGATCCTGAGAACCATCCATTTTCTTGGAGTTTCACAAAGGCATCATTACTTCTACCGTTCTCAATTATCTCCTTTTCTGTAGGCATAAAGGAGAGTTGATGAACGTTCAGAAGAAAAGGAGAAAGGAGAGCTCAGAGTAGTTACCAATATTATAATATTTAATAAATCTAATTAGGAAAACAAATCAGTGAGAGCTCATGGCCTGAATGTGTTGAAAGAAAAAGAAATCATACTGCTTTAACAGTCAGCCCTTTAAACTTTAGAAATATTTAATTGCAATCAAGCTCAGGGGGAGGACAACTCCTATTGCAGCTACATGTATAGCAAAAAAGAAGAAAAGAAACAAGTCCTGAATTTCAGGGGAAAAATAAGTCTTGCACGTATAAGCAATAGTCAATCTGTCCTTAGCTCCAGGAGACAGAAATCAAAACCCTTCATTCTCTTTGCAAGCACAATTAAAAAAAAATCTACACTTATATTCAGTAATCTTCTAAAGCCTTAGAGCTTTATCCTCATCAGGAACACAGATGGTGTTCATCTGCAGCAGTTAGGAATTAAGTTTTTTTGGCTCACGTTTTGAAACGCTGGTCAGTGAAGATTAAATAGAATGAACAAGTGAGGGAGAAGAGGATAGAAAGAACACAAATAATGCTCCACAGCTATAACAGTGATGTGAAATGGGATGATATAGGAAGCCATGGGCAATGACTACAAGGAACATATGATTAGTAAGTTCAAATATGGTAGCACAGAATCATCTCAGATTCAAGGCCTATTTAATGCTACATAGTTTCCTGACATATCCTCAAATTGGTATATACCAAATAAATTATGAAATGAGTATTGGTGTAAGTGTTGGTGAAAGTATTTCACAAGTACTGGTGAAAGTAAGTTATTATGGGATGTTAACAGGACATCACAGAAGTTGCACAAGAAAGACGGGAACTGTTCAAAAGAAAAAAGAATGGGGAAAAAAATGACACAACAAAAGTGATTTTCTCTGTTAACTTCAAGGTGGCAAAAGTAAAGCAGAACTGAAATAATGCAATAATGAACAATACTCAGATTATTAAGGATGCTTAGTGAAAATTGACGCAGGTGCCCACATAAATGTTTGGATGCAAGAGAATAACACAAATTCAAAGACAAGAGAATGTAAGTGTATTGTCCTCTTGAAGGGTAGTTCAGACCATGAAAAACAAGTCAAAACAAAAGAGTCTGACACAAAATAATTATGAACTACCATAGCTTTTAGAAAAGCTGTTTTTCTCCTCTACAAAAGCATATACAAAACTGTAGACAGTTTAATTAAGAATTATTTTTTAATTTAGATATAAGACTGCCACGTTCGCCAGAAGGCAAAAGTCTCCCCTAGAAAGATGAACAGAAATGCAGCATACCAATATAGGAATTAAAGCTTAAGTTATCGACTAACTGAGCAGCTCTGCAAGCACTCCTAAGGCAGCATGGTGTCCCCAGGCAAGGGAATGCTATCCTCTCCTTTTCAGTTCCCCTTTTTAAACTCTTCTTTTCTCCTCTTTTCACTCTTCGTTCCTTTATTGTTCTTCCTCTTTGCTCTTCTGTCTCCCATTTTGTTTTTCTCTTCCTTCCTTATTAACACCTTCCATTCCCCTTTGATTTTCCAACTATTCTAGATGAAAATGTTTTTTTCTCTTATGCAAGAAGGCCAGGACATAAAAAAAAAAAACAAAAGATATCGAAGAGGCCAAAGCAAATTCAAGCCACATCCTAGGTGAGCTGGAGTTAACCACAGCCAATTCCTGTGGGCTCCTGTTCTTGTCATACCAGACAAAAAAAAAAGGAGCAAATGTATCATTTTGCCTCTTTCCAAGGACTCTCCATTGGTTTTAGGCCCACAGGTGAAACTTCAGCACCRAGCTCCACAACTAGGAACTTCTCTCTTCACAAAGTAAGCACCTCCTTCCACAGGATTTCACCTTCTTTCTAGCAGGGCAAATGACTTTTGGGGGACTTCTACTCATTGCACAAGGGGAGTCTACAGGCCTTCAGTGCTCCTGCTGCTGATGTGTGGGCTTGTCGTTGGTGGCTGTGGAGGCCTTGGCTCTGGCTGCCTGGGACAATATATATCATGGAGTCAGGATACTACTTGGAGGTGATGAACCTCCTCACAGCCATCCCGCTGTCCAGCAGGGGCAGGGGTGACAGGCTGTCCAGCAGGGGCAGGGGAGACAGTGTCTCAGTGATGTACTGCACTACCTGCACTGTTGCCTAGAGCAGAAAAAGCCTTACCCCTTCCTCCTAGGCAATGATTGCGTGCCCAAGAGCTCCTTCTGCCACCAGCCTTCGGAAATGTCAGCCCACSCAACCTCTTCCAGTGCCTGTATGACCTCAAGGAACTGTAGCTTCTTAGAATCACCCTCAAAKGGGGTTCCGGAATGTCATCAAGGACACGTGATGGGGCTGCTAACTCTCTCCCACTGAAGACACCATTGTATGGATGACACATGGGCTCCTGCATTTGCCTGGACAGCTTCTCCTATGCATTTTTTTTTGCCATGGGAACCTTACCATACCCCACCAAATTTGAATTTTTGCACAAGCACTCTGCCTGCCAGAGTTTGGGCCACACCACGTGGGCATGGAGAGCTCCATCTCATCACGGGGATACATGACTGAGACATAAACACCATCAGGCACCAAGCTGCTGGATTGCCCAAATAGCCTTCCCTGCTCTCTGCCAGGAACAAGGGTGCTGCACCCGGGGTACTTGCTGCGGGGCATCTCTCCAAGGGGCCCACACTGCTGGCTGTGGGGATCAGCAGCATCAGGACACAAGGTGCCCCACCAACCATCATGYGTGCCCCACACCCTCTCTGTCAGCAACCGCTGCCCCCCAGCTCCACCCCTGAGGGGACTCAGAGGGCTTCTCCTGCCACAGGGCTGCCCAAYAGCCAGACTCCTCCACCTCTGCCACAGGCAGCCCACTCCTGTGTCAGCTTCAGGGAARGGGTGCAAGCACAGCTGAAGTGCCCTCGAGCATCCAGAGTTGGAGCAGTGACCAGAGAGTTGGCAACACAGTGACACATGCRGCAGCAGCTAAGGCAGGAAGGAGATGGCCCAGCCACAGCAGGCTCCGAGTACACTACTGAAGAGGGAAGTGGGCTCTCCAGGAGGGACGTGGTCCTCACTGCAAGGCACAGCTGGCTGTTTGGACCCTTTGTTGATGACTTCCTGCTGCTCTCTGGGCTCGGGGCATCAAGCAGCACCATGACGTCCACTCAAGCTGGGAGCACAGCACCTCCAACAGTGAGGAGGAGCAGCAAGATGCTGAAGCACCCTGTCCAGCCAGCACTGCTGGCAYACCGGGGCACTTTGTGGTGGACAGTTGTGTCCATTGACCCCCATAATCATGTCCACATCAAACTTATTGCCCTTTATTTCTTGCCTCTCTCAAAAGTGCGTTAGCAAGCCATAAAGTTGGAACCCTATGCATAGGCAATGGTTAAGACATGGCTGAAGCTTCTGCAGCTTGTCGCATGCCTGGATATTGCCCAATGCTTGTACTTCAGTAAGAGCACATGTTCCTATAGTGATGGCAAAAGAAAAAAAAAAAAAAAAAAAAAAAAGAAAAGGCAAGCTGTAGTTACCAGTTAGTGAAGACAACAAATTTCCAATAATAAAGTAGAATTAGAGTAAGCCATTCACCCTCTCCTGCCCCTGTGGTACTTGCCCAGAAAGTAGCAAAGAGAACTGGGAAGAGCCAGGTTTTCTTCACTAGGAGCCAGCCTATTTATTAAAATATCTTTAAATGTGTCTTTATATGTGTCTTTAAATCTTAAAGACACATATAAGTGAAACAGCTGTTACAGGAACACTGTAATGATGTCTGAACATATATTACTAAGGTTGTGATTTTTTTTTAAMTGAGGAAAATGTCCATTGACTTTGTATTAAGAGGTAAAAAAGCCATTTATATAAATTCTTTACAGCTCGTGCAAGGCAATACTGTTTGGTGAAAAGAGAAGGGAGGCTTGGTAAATCAACCTCCATTAGTTGTTCTCTTTAGTCATCCACTTACATGGCAAATCTCCTCATTTATTACCTATGGAATGTGTATTGGGCACCAAGTAGAAGCAAAGAGCTACAGATGGTGCACCAAGGACTTTCGAAGTAAAATACCTATTGAATTACTGAGCAGAGGGAGGAGTAGATTGAGCAGTTAGTTTGCTTTTGCCTAAGTCATTAGCAGCATCTGCCCACACTGCAATCAATTTTAGAACGTTTCTCCAGAAATGATGCGCTTTGCTGCTATTGATCCACTGAAATACGTATGCTGATGAGATAGTTACCATTGTATTTTTAAATTATTTTATTTTATGAATTTGTTTTAAATGTAACATATATTATTTAATTGAGGATATGTAATTCAGGGCACACAAGTCAATCTTAAGCACCATGGTGTTGCTACTGCAGAGCATGAACCTTGTGAAATATGACCACAGGAAATGCAATAAAACTTCTATGACATGAAAAGGGTCTTCAGAACCATCCTTTTCAGAATCATCATTTCCTTTCTCCAGACACCTCAGGACAGGAGTTAGAGAGGGGTATATTAAAAAATTACTGATTACGTTTTTATTTATTATATCTTATGATTTAGGAATACTCGTACTATGAATTGGCATCTTTATCTCTTTAAATAATGTTCAGTAACATGTGTCTACAACAGTTCATCAATATAACAGCCAAAATTTAAACTACATTAACTTGACATATGACAGATGTGTCCCATTTCCTACTGCGGAACAAAAAGTGTCTCCTTCTGCTCAAAAGGCAAATTTAGAAAGTCCAAGTGTTTTTTTTAATTCTATCAAAGAAACTATCATTATTCTATCATTGTTTTATCCATCTAGGAAAAAAAAAAAAAAAAAAGGATTAAACAAACTTGCAAGATACTTTCCAAGACAAGGAATGAGCATTTCTCAGTCTTCAAGGCAAAAAAAGGAAAAGAGAATGGATAGTGAGAGCGATGGAGTCAGCATAAAAGACAACCCATTCAAGGTGAACATATGTAAAAGTCCTGCTAAATGGTTTAGTACAAGCACATGATCAAGACTTTTGGCATAACATATCACCTTAATAAATTCATGATTGGTGATTAAAGTTGCAACTGGAAATGAGGGCTATCTCAGTATTTACAGATTAATTAGAAGTTTAAAAGTAGTTGAAAGGAAGGATCATTAAGTGACCAGTAAAAAGAATATGACCTGAGGAGGGTGAAGGCAGTATTTCTGCCAAGTGAAGATGAGACAAAGAAAAGATAGATGGCTAGAAAAGGTGTGTGATCAAAAAAAAAATTACATAAAGACAGATGACCTTAAAAAGCAGGACAAAAATCAAAGGTTCATCCCCACACAATGTAAACTTGGAGAAAAGGAAATCCTCAGTCACACTGTTCAACAGGAACATTACAGGATGCAGAATAGRAAATGAAAAGGATCTCACTAGCTCAAGAAATAATCTACTACTACTCCTCTAAGTAGTGTGAGAGTCTTAAAATTAGCAATAACTATAGTGGATTAGATGCCAACCACCACTGAAAGAAGATTTCAGCAATCTTTCAGAGAATTCCTTTGATTTCCACAAAAGGCACAGAGGCATAGGACTAACTGGTTGTTACAAAAAAGTTACAGCATCTAGTTCCTGGACTGCATTCAAAGCTTTGAAGAAAAGGCTCAACTCCACCACAAGATGTGAAAGCTATTAAGGGGAACTAATAAAAAATCAAGGTAAGGAAACAAAAACTTGCATTGAAGCAAAAACCTAGAGAGCTTTATATATTTTCTTGGAGTGGAAGTGCGAGAATTACCCATTCTTAATTTATCAGAGAAAATTAATCAGCACAATAATTATTAAAACTTAGTTAGTGTGGAAAAAGGAAATACAAACTATAAACAGGCTTACTAGCTTGTTTTCAGCAGGATAAAAATACTTTTTCTAAAGGCAAAATAAAAATTTGAAGGAACACAAGGAAAAAGGTAGTAAGATGCAATGAGATAGAGGATGCAAAACGAGTTTTATATTATCAATAGAAAAAAAACACTATTTTTTACTCTTTTTCTAAGTCTCATCCATTACCCATTTCACATAGCACCATGATGCAAATTAAATTGGAAAGTTATACCAGTTCTGAAAAATATTAGGGTATAATATTGACGGAATTAGTTGACATTAAAAGCTGGAATAGCAACAAAGGAGTGATATTCAGAAATGTAACAGAACATAGACTTTGTGCACTGCATACCAAGAATTTCTTTGTAGGCAGAACTCATAAATTGAAAATGTCCAAGATGGATTTCAGTATCTTAATTGTCAAATGATGCTGATGAGGCTGCAAAGGGATGGGCTCAAATATCCATTTCCTTCACCTTCAATCTCCTCACACAGCCTTACTCAGAACAGCTACAATCATTTTGTGCATATACAAAATAGAATGAAAAAACAGAAAATTAACTAAATTAACTAAATTAACAGAACTAATTCCTTATGAAGTATCTAAGCCAGAATTTAGGGCATTTTCCAAGTAAAATGATGCACTTGTACCCATACATTTGCATAGGAGTGGAATGGCTCACTTCAAGTGTGCTARTTGGGCAAGTCAAATTCAAAGTGATTATTAACTTCTGTAAATGTTTTGAGATTAAATTATTCTGTGATCTTCTAGCAAAAAAAAAAAAAAAAAAGTTGCAACACTGCCAAAATTTAGAAGAAATAAGAACACTTCTAAAAGTTATTCAGCTTTATATGTCAAAGTGTATTTTTTMAGCTTTTTAATTACCATTCAAGGCATCTTTCCCTGAGTTTGTATATCAAGCAGTATAYAGTAATCAAGTGATTAGCTGTGACCCCTACACTGGCACTTTCACAAATTGTAGCTATGATTTAGTCATCTGAACCTGACAGAAAAGGCTTCTTCACTCCAGCTTAACATCTGAGCCAGCAAAGGATGCCCAGAGCCTGGAGAGGAACATAGCAAAACCAGAGAGCTACTGAAGGCCCACACAGTCTAGTTAGCGCCTCTCCAGCTACAAAGAGGGGCACATTGGGAGTCCAACTCACACGTCTTTATGTAAACACATGCAGCATGGGGAAAAAACAGGGGGAAACRGAGAGGTGTGTGCAATTTCAGGGCCACATGGGACAGCTCTCACGGCTGGCCTGCCCTCACAACTGGAACATGACCATGGATGCCTTTCTGACTTTTAGAATGGAGACYAGGGAGGCGAGCTGGTGGAGTTGCTCTATACGTGACAGAGTAACTGGAATGCATGGAGCTCTGCCTCTGGGGATGGCATCCTCTGAAGAGGATAAAGCAGGAATCGAGAGCCTTGGGAGGTGAGGATTAAAGGGCAGGCCAACAAGGGTGACACTGTGGTGGGTGTTTACTACAGGCCACCTGACCAGGAAGGGGATGTGGATGAAGCCTCCTACTAGCAGCTGCAAGGAGCCTCATCAGCACAGGCCCTGGTCTTGATGGGGGAACCTCAAGCAACCTGTTGTCTGCTGGGATGGCCACAGAGCTAGGGAGAGTCCAGGAGATTTCTGCAGAACATTGCAGGTGACTTCTTGATGCAGGTGGCAGATGAGGCAATGAGGAGACGGGCGCTGCGGTAACTTTGTGCTAACAGAGGGAGATGGTYTGGCTGGAAACACGATAATGGTAGGCAGCCTTGTCTGCAGTAACCATGAGATGCYGGAGTAGTCTTAGTACTTACATATCAAAGATTTTCTTTAGCATCAGATGCCATGAAATGCAGAAAAAAAAAATCTAATAGCCAAACAAGCTGGAGCAATGTGAGCGAAACATATGTTATAGAASGGCACCACCGCACTAGCCTTTACAAGTACTTCCAGCAGTCAACAAAACCCTACTAATTTCAAGGTTCAAAAGCTACCACGCATTACCAAACAAACAAAAAAAGCCACACACCACCACACAGTTTGGCTATAATCAAGAGTCTTAACAGGGAKGTCAGAATTCCACTACATCTTAACTTTACCACCCTTTCCAGAGTAGTGTTCACCATTTTTCTCCTCTACTTTTATTTTTTATTTTTTTTTTAAAATGTATTCCCTAAGAGGAGAAGAGCCCCCTCCCGCCCCTTTACATTTATTTACAATATTAACATTGTTTTGAGACSTGGTAGATATTTCAACACTGATCATCAAAATCTCCTCAGGCTATTATATTTCCTACAGAAGAGCAGGTCCAAACTTCATTAGTTTATGTGAAGACTTGAAAAGAAATTTAATTCCCGTCTGCCTTCATTTTGTGTGGCGCAGAGGGAATGTCAACACTACTAACACATTAAAACAACAATTTTGTAGACTAGTTGTGATTTGGAATTAATATCTCTTAACATTTTATTATGAGAATAAATACATAAACAAAAGCAATAGTCATATTTACTCATATATTCTGAATACAGCAGGAATCTAATAGGCATAGTCATCAGACAACAAACAAATTTTACTAAGCCAACAACACTGGAGGAGAGCTGGAAAGTTTACACAGTACTAGCAGTTGTGACTAAAGTATTTTTTTGACATTAAAGACAAACATATTCCAGTTGTAAGCATAAAGAATGAACTGTGATGCTCTGGTTGAAGTATTTAGCTCCGTGCAGTGGCTGTTTGAGGTTGTTCTGACTGCAACTGCTTTCCAAGGTATTCCCTGAAATACAAGAAAAAAGTTAGATCGAGGAACGTGCTGGAAGATGGGGAATAGGATGGTGACAGGAAGTATGATGCAGARAAAGAAGAAAAATATTAGTCTTTAAACCTGATCCCTCGAATACTGAGTATTGATATTCAACAATCAACTGGAGCAAATGGGAAAGTATCTAAACTTTAGGATCCCAWCACATAATCCTCTGAAAATGAGCTACTAGTTGAACATGAACAGAAAAAACATCTAGAAAAAAAAAAATGTAGCCCCCGGTAGCATCAGGAAGTCGTGGCCAGCGTCACAGAACACCTACCGAACACAGAGGTCCCCGGGCTTTTCTTGCTGAATGCACCCAGGAGAGGCTGGTGCAAAGCATTTAAAGGATCTCTTCCCAGCTTCATGAACATAGTAATGCAGATGGACATASAGGCAGCTTAACCCTCAGGCCAGCAAAGTCCTTCTCCAACTAAAGAGATACTGACTCAAGAACTATCAAGCCAGGCCCACTGAATACCAAGATTTTTCTCTAAAGTGTTTTCTTCAGATTTTTTTTTTAATTTATTGAATCATGTTTAATTTATATCTGTCCTTTCAAAGTTGGAAATGCACCAAATTCTGAGCATCCAAGATGAACCAACCTCAGGCAACAATGTTTAAGTTCTAAGAAAAACGCACTGCACAATTCTTCTGTTCCCATATTCCACTGTCTCCTGTGAAATTCAAGGAGCTCAGTGCTTCACTAAGCCAAAGAAAAATGAAGGACTTAATAGCTGAYTGGGTACATATTACAGAAAATAAACTTTAATAATTATACTACTGTGTCAGCTGAAGCAGATGTTTAAGCACCTGAAATGCAAGAGTTTTTCCACTTGCTTATGGCACACTTGGCATCTGTTTTTCTCAGTAGATGGATGCTACAAGCTCCGACACTGTTTAAACACTAGAAGCAGTTCAGAAGTGACATTCATAATCAAGTTTTAAAAACTTCACRAACAGGCACCTTCATTTATTAAAATCCTTCACCAAAAGATATAATTATTTCTTACTGCACATTTCAAGCATAATTGGCTTTCAGTTTAATGTCCTGTTGAACAGCTATTCCCTACACTTTGTAATTTCTACGGCAGAATAAAGTTCAGCGATATCATAACCACCCGACAGCATTTTTCTCGGTATAAAAAAAATGCTCAAAGATTCTACTTCATAGAAATTTTGCCAAGTTCAACCTCTACTAGCTATGAAAATAGCTCCTGAAATTTGCAAGCTGAACATATGTTGCGATTTAGCACCTCCTTGCAACTACCAAAATGTTAGGAGAAAGATAAACCGCACTCAAATGCTACTCAATTAATAATTGCTAGTTTACCAGCCTTCAAGCGGAGGCTCTTGATGCCAAGGAAAGAATCACAGAATGGTTGAGGTTGGAAGGGACCTTTAGAGACCATCCAGTCGAACCCTCCTGCTCTGGTCTCTGTCAGTTTTCTGAGAATCAAAGCTATTATTGTAAGTAAACCAAACTTGACAACCATCCATAAGCAGAACCATCTACAAGGGAAGGAGTTTTGAACTCACCAAGTTCCCTTTTTACTCCCTCAACRGGATTTTTCCTTTGGTCCAGGCATATATGCTTGTGTTAATCCTAGTATTCCTTCTCTCACATCAAGTCTCGAAAGCAGGTGATACTTGCCGCACATCTCTGCTCCATTTACTGGATCACAAGACTGGAACAGTTATTGTTAAAGCACACGAACCATTTTCAGTGTGTGTTTCATATGCAGCTACTCAAGAGGAGGAAAGAATAATAGAGCTATCCCAAACACAGTAATTACTACGTGACAAGTTGTTTCTGAACCATGCTTAAGGCTTACTAAAATCCAGCCCTAGTTCAATATTTCCATCTCAAAGGCAGCGCTGTAGGATGGTTTGTAAATGTTTAGCACCTTAAGAGACATTGAGCTTCCAAGTACATACAAGAAGCAGTACCTTGATTTCAGACATTCATTTGAAGGTGTGAGGGGGTCACTCAGAGTCAAGGAGAAATTATTACCCCTTCCACCTACAGAGGGGACATGGGGTAYTCACTGCTCTCAGCTGCCATGCTGCAACCCTGAGGGACAAATGCTGTATTCTCCTTTCCCTTCTTTAGCCTCCAAGGGCCTCAAGATGGCAAAAGCCCTTGTCCTATTGGCATTTACAAGCAGCAGCTAGTTTCAGTATCATTTCTAAATGGGGTATTATTTGTTAACCCAGAACTAAGTTCTAGAGAGTGAAAAGACTGCTATGAATCATTTATACAGCTTCTCAGTATAAAGCTTCCACGCAAAGCTGTCCCATAAGGTGTCCCGTCACCTCTCCTTGCCACCTTCCAATTCACCCTACAAGAATAAACAGCTCAGCAGCCCTGTTCTCACCCTGCTCTAGGACACACGAAATGGCCAATGCAGTTCAAGAGTATTTTCACAGGTTGATATTCCAATCACATCAGAAGATTAAGGAGAGCAMTGTAAACTGGCTTCAAAGATGATGGGCTGAGGTGTTCATATGCTAATACATATCAGGTGAGTTTAAGATATCCAGTTTACTTGGTTATATACTAGATCCTYGAACTTTAGAATTACTGTTTGGCCCACAGATTTAGCCTGGTTTCGAGGATTCAGCACACTGCACTKGAACAGCATGTAGCATGAAGGAAGGATTAAAAAAATCCATTTCACGAAAGATTCAAGAGAAGCCTCTGACAGATCAGAAGCACTGATCTACCTTGCAAAGCAACGAGATAACCTTGCAAAGCAATGAGATAACACAGRATTTTTATAATGAGAAGCTATAAACCCCCAAACTGAACTCACTTCTACTGTAARGAGATGCTTTGTTTTTCCTTCCTCCATAAGCACAGAAGGATACCTGCTTTACTGTAACACAAGCATCCTGGTCAGTCTTTTGCAAGCAGATCAAGTTTGTGGCTAAACATAAGCCAGCTCAGAGGCAAGTGATTAAAACACACATGGGTGCCTGGTAGTAGCAGAGATTCACACGTGCCTGATCAGCTCATGCTGTGGACAGAGAAAAACAAAACACACCCGGCTACCACTTGATCAATTTGACTTTTAGGGCCTACTTTTCCATTGCTTTTCCATACTCAATCTTAAGAGTTTCTTTTAGAACATGCAGAATGTACAAAATTTAGGTACAGAGCTATGAAAGAAGAGCAAAATACTATCCTTGATGACAAAACACAAGCTAAAACAATACACTGGACTTTCTGCTAGGTATTATATTATYGTATATAATACTTCAAGTCAGTTAGAAAGAGCAAATATTTTCTCAGTACACCAGCTGTCCAGGCACTAAGTAAAGGTATTTTTTCTTTTATTTTAGAGGAATGTGGGGAAATAAAATTCTGCAAGACAGTCATCCAGCAGTAGTGACCACAATGCTTTAGTCCTTAACTGCTCTCTAGAAAGGCAAGGGAAGCCACCACAAGGCTTCATAGTGCTCCCTCACATCACAAAGCCCCTGGAAAACTCTGCACCTTCCCACATAACACAGCGATGCACTTGGATGCACAGCGATTCCCCACCTGGAACTGCACAGGTGAGCTCTACACAGACTCAGTTATTTATCAGCGAATCTCACAACAGTTCCTGGTAGCACTACCTAGCTCTGAATCACCACTGGAAACTGTTTAACCCAGAAGATGAAGGCAACCCAACTCCCAGCATTAATTACCTAGATGTAAAATGTGCAAGTTTACCTCTTTGAAATAAAATGTTCTACTTTACCTGTTCTCCTTAAACTGGCACACAGAGGCCTTTATAAAGGTCTATCTTAGCATCTTCGTGTCCTCCTTCTACATAAAACCACTTTTATTAAAAAGCCCGTGAAGTGGATCCAGGCAAGCTTGCATTTACAGTTAACTGGATTCAAACATGAAACAGTCAGTCAGCATAACATTACCTAGAGGCTGTACAAAAGTTAAAACTGTACAAAAGCTTGATACATGGCTTCGTATTTATCCCTTCATTTCTCAATTAAAACTGATCAATAAGACTTCTCACCTCTGGTCTTTCTGGCAGCAGGACATGAGCTACTCTGTTACACAGTGCCTAASCACATGGCTGGACTGCGTTTAGTCACTGTCATTTGCAAATTAATATTTGGATACATATTAGGAAAAACAGGTGAGATTTCTTCTGCACTAACAATTTTCTTTTTCTCCAAACTTAAGAAAACCTGTATTTAAAGAGTATTGAAAGCATTTAAGGACATCCCTAATGCTTATTCTTATTTGTTGCTTTATTCAGTTATGATTTTAATATATATAATATATTAATATATATATATTAATAATAATATAATATAATAATATAATATAATAATATATATATATATATAAAAAATCTCCATCCCCATCAGTCTCTCTCAGGCCCAGGTATGCTTGAGTACTATGATAATAGCAACAAATACTCAAAGGTCATTTAGGAAAGGAACAAGGAATTGAGCCAACATGTAAGCCACCAAATTCACTGACTATGGGGTAAGGAAGTAGCAGAACTGTGTTGGGAACTGGCACAATACACAAATGAATGTAATTCTTAAGCTGGATTTCAGATTCACCAAAAGGTTATTATTATAGATAACCCAAGATTGACTGGTAATTTTAAAGGTGCATCCAACTAGTTTCTGCAGGTTTAGTGCTAAAAGGACTGAAGTTTTTTGCTGTTTATTAGGAATGTTGCTTTTGGCAGGGTATGCTGCAGTTTCCCATATAGTTGGATACCTGTCCTTTAAGGAACAAAAGGATAGAGATAAATGCACTGACATTCATGCCTTTGGGGAGGGAAGGGAACAGCACTGGCACTGTAGAAAGGAAGGGAGTCTTCTGTTCATGCGTGTCCTCATTCTTCTACTAATATTTTACATCTTGAATCTATTTTATTACTTTGTAGTTATCTAAAAATACTTGAACTTAGAATTGTTCTAGCATGCTTTAATAGACTGAGCTTAAGAGGCAGAATTGTTTCCTTTGTCAGAACTATATTAAAATAATTACTGCATCYAAATATAAACATGATCTGAAGTTGCCTGCTTTTCAAATGTGAAATTGGAAGGCTGGTTCTAAAGGAAAATAAAGTTGCCATGGGACTCCAGGCCCTCAGAGGATATGGCCAATATATAGTGTTACAGTGCAAGTTAACTTGATATTTAACAGAAGATTTGCTTGCCATAATGAATGGTGAAACAAATGCTTTCAAATTTTAGAGTTTCAAGTTTGTCAGCCATTCTCAATTACTCTGTACAGATTTCTGTCTAACTGAATTTTAACTGACTTTTATCATGGTATCAAAGCTTTAGAATTAAACTAACCAGAAGTGAAACTGTCATGGGACAAYATTTTACCTATTATTTGAAACAACATGAATGAATTATTTTAAAAATGCACAGTCAGAATATTTATTTGAAAAAATTAGTTCCTTATACATTACAATGAGCAAAAAACACAAAGAAAAAACCAACCATGTGATCTGTCTCTGCACGCCACAAGCTAACTGGCATCTATCTGGTGAGCCACAGCTACTCTGCTGCCACAATAACTGCACCCACATTGACATGATTTGCCAGTCGTCCGTCTTGCCCTCTGCAGGGCTACCACACACAGCCGGGTGTTATAAACCAGCTGCACAGGTGGGATGGGACCAGGAAACTCCCTGCAGCCCAACAGAGCAGAACATAGCCTGGATATCACAATAATTCTCAYTTTTCTGCCCCTCTGCTCCCTCAGACTCTTGAGCGACAGAGAGGAGAGCACTCACTGCATGGGTTGTGGGCACGCTCCYCTGGGCTAGCCTGGCTACAGGACTAGCGCGGAGTGGTGCAAACTAATGCAGTGTTCTGCATGAGCAGTAAGGTGATAAATAAATTGCACTTTAAATATACAACAACTAGAATGTTGCTCACCCAGCTCTTCATCTAGTTTTTAGTCAAGTAATAGGAGGCTGCAATTACTGTGTCTAGAAATAAGCCACTAGGTTATAGGCTCACACATATTTAAAGACAGGATTATTCACACTGCTCAGCTTCAGGTACACAAATTGCTCTGCAATGCCTTGAAAAACTGTCTGCCTCTCTCCTTTGTCCAGAAAGAGAACCTGGGCTTTTATCTTCAGGTGCTTTCAGTGCTGTAATTTCATCCCTGAAGTACAGCAAAATTTTCTGCCATCAAGTACACAAAAGGAATTTTCGTGTACCTTTGTGTACCTRCCTTTAAAGGTGAACATATCTGGCTATCTTAAAATTACATATATGCTTGCATTTTTGAAGTTCATGACATGATGTTTTTCAAGTCTTCAGCATAAGAACATTGTTCCAGCCAACAAGGTTGGGTCCCAAAAACCTACATAGACATCCAATCCTAATACCCAACTTGTCCATTTTAGTATTCCCTCTGTATACCAGCAAAGAAATGCAGTAAGATCATGTTTCGAGTAGACAGCTAAAGCACAAGCTAAAGCACAGAGTATGAAAGGAGGAGAGGAGAAGGAGGAAAAAAAAAACCACAACCACCCCYCCACACACCACCACCAGCCTGTACAACGTTTTTTTTTTGCCCAAGTCCCAGTCTACCCGTAACAGGCTTTTATCTTCAGCATTGAGTGCCAGGGTTAATACAAAGTTGCTAAGTGACGTTAAAGCATGAGATAACCTACCACTTAAAGRCATTAAGCAGTAACTTCCCCATCCACTTCATCAAATGCATGATCATTTGACATGCAATTTTAACAGAAATATTTCACCTGAACTTACTTCTTCTGAAAACCTGGCAGCAGTTACTGCKTTCGCCAAGTTCCTTTCGCCATTAACAGAATGCCTGACAGTTTGATTTTCCCCCCCATTTATCCCTGACTTAAAATCCCCTAAGGACAAGGCAGCTGAGCAGCCTGTAGTGAGCCATTCAAATTACTTTGAATTTAATTGTCATCATGTTGAGTTATCATCAGTCTAAATGACACAGCTGTGTTTGAAGCAAATGCCACTTCCCTTGGTCCATGACACTCCCTCATTCATTTCCCTCTCCTTCTTCGATAGGCAAGCGGTTTGGCAGGACATTTGACTAAGCACCAGAAGTCCTTCCTTTCTCCCCTGACATAGTTACAGCACAACATGAAGTGTCACCCTGGCAGGGCAGCCTTCACTCTCTTATCCTTCTGACCTCCAAACCTAGGAAGGGCCAGACTTGCTCAGTCCTGCACCTACCACAGACCATTACGCAGAGCTGTATCGTCCCAATTAAACTGAATGAAAAAGAAAATAAAACTGCCTCAAACGAACTGGGAACACATAGTAACCAAGGGCAAAAAAAAATTCCCCACCTCAAAAGCAAGAGGACCAAAACCTTAGAGGAAGTTGCCCAGTAATCCACATTATCACAAGACTAAGCTAAAGTGACCCCTATAGCACTGTGGAGCCAGTGGTGAACTTGTCTTTTTTTTTTCATACTCTTCTCCCCACACAAGCTATGAAATAAGGAGCTACTGGTAGATATCAAAATCCTGATCTACTCAACGGCACATTTAGCTTCCTACCTATGGGCTAAGTGTTAGTCCCAGCTATGTGACTCTAAGGAACTCACTCCTTCATAATCATGGCTCCAACTGTTTCCAGAGCCTTGCTCCAGGAAATCAACATCATATTCCCTGCTGAGAAAGCAACATAAATCTAAAGATGGCACTGTCTTAAACAGAACCCTTTTATTTACACTCCTCTGTAGAGGCATTTATTGTAATCACACTCTCATTCTCAACTCTAAATATTCACAAACCATGAAGAGCCAAGGCCAGAAATGTTTATCCCATAAGAAGGATGATTATCCCAAACTTGCGGTTCTGTGTTCTTAATATTGTGCTGAAGATGAAGATGAGAAAAGCCAGGTTAGAGGCCCAGCAGAGCTCTTATTGCTAATGAGACGGTGCTGTAAAAGGTGAAAGACTTAGATTTACCATATTTGCAAGCCACCGGAACACACATGAAATAAGATCTACTCCACACTTCTGCAGAAAATGAATTAACTAACCTCTCCACACTGCCATCTTCATTTTGCTGCAGCCCATTTATAACATTCGGCATGTTTCAAATGTACCAGAACAGCCCAAAGTGAGCAAAGGGACATAACTCTACCTGGTTTCTCAGCTTGGTGCAATACACAAACCTGCCCCAAAATAGGTTACAGACATACCTGCAGACCTTAAAGCCCTTTCCTACAAGGCAACTTCTGCAGTAAAACCAGGTCTAGTCACCCTCAATATTCTGTCTACTCCAGTAGTTCAGTCTATTTTGTTGGAAAAATAAAAAACCCTTACTGTGCTACCACCTTCACACTGTTAGCATCAGTGCTCAGCCTTAAAAAAATGCATCAGAAGCAGAAAATAACTACRCATTTTAGGTGCTTCAAAACACAAGATCCTTGGAACAGCTTTTTAAATTTAGGTTTAAAAATAGATGTTTGTATTGCAATACACCTGTGTTGAGATGCTCCACTGCAYTGCAGCATTTCACCTCTCACAAAGGCAGTGCCAAGATTGGAAATACATGAGCTTTGGTTATTATTAGCATSAGATGCAGAATTCCTAATCAGCTCCCCATGTTTTATGCCTTCCTGTTTAATTTGCCAAATTAAACGAAGTTATTACATGAACACCAAAATGTTTCATGGTTTCAGGCCTTCAGTGCTTCTTCTAGATACTTCTAGTACAATCCAACGTCAATTCTACAGCAGAGCACTCCAGGCCTTCAGGATTTCTTTGAGCTTTTAGAGAACTAGTAGACAAACAGTGAAAAGAAAAATCTCTCTTCAAACACTGTTTTTCAGCAGCTCATGAGAGATGAGTCATTTTCAACTTTATCTAACCAACCTGCCCAGGAGCTCCTGCTAGTTCATGCGCACAGGAAAAATGTTTGCACTTAGATTTGTTAAAATGGCAGAATGAAAATACCAGCATACAGTGGGGATAAGCATTAGAACAGTAAGAAAAACATATGCAAAAATGACCAGCTGGTGAAATAATTGCTAATTAAAACATTGTAACTGTTTGTCAACTCCTGTAACACAACTAGGTCAATCTCAGATGAAGGAATCAGTAGTTTGTTAAAAAACACCTACACAGATCCTTAACATTTTGAAGGCTCTGTAGTTTTGGGAGCCTGAATTACAGCTGATACAACTGACCTGAACAGCTCAGTATTTAGGAATATATTTGGAGTGAACTAAATTACTTCGCATTCCAATCAACCCTGTAAAGTCAAGCTACTCAATTGAACTAAAACAAAAATCAAGCAGAAAACACATTGAGGCCTTATATCAGAATCACATTGCTCTATCACTTCTTAAATAACTGCAATATTATAATGTTGATTTCTTATGAAAATCTGCCTCTATACCTTGTTTTTAGTGTTAACAGCACACACGAAATCAACTTCACGTACCAGTTGTGAACCATGAGCTTCTGCACAGCCAGTAGCGCATTGTAACGAACYTGCTGGTCTTCATGATGCATGTGGTTCATTACTAGTTGTTTGCCACCAAGTTGTTCAATAACTCTGAAAGATAGGAATTTTATATATTTTTTTTACATTATTTCAGCTCTGAGGTAGCCATTCTATTCAACTGCTTCACCTTAAGGCATTAAAAGGTTAAAATTACATCATAGGGTAAAATTTTAGTATGTTACTTTCTAATGGTATAGTRTTTGTAACACATCTAGTCAGATGCAAGACTCTAATACTACCTACTGAAATTATTCTGATTTTTCTCCATTAAAAACAGATGCCTCTCGATGGTGACCATGCTTCAGCATATGGTAAAAAGAGAAGCCCCAAGTTGTAAAGAAGCCACTAACCAAACTCTGAAGCCACAGCTATTTATGCACAAGATGCAGAACTGTCCGGCTTCTGAAAGCCACATTTCCAAGAAAGGGGGTTAAGTTTCATCCTTCACTATCAACTTCACAACAAAAAATAAACTCCTTACTCCATATGAAGTTACTTTTAAAATAAAAAGTCATCTCTCTCACATGTAACTATTTAAATACCTTATGAATTAATGGGATTTAAAACATCCCTCACTCTTAACACGCTACTATTCTAAAATTAGACAAGCAGTCTAATGTTATTGCTCTTCTCTTTATAGGCAAATGAATGCCTTACCGCTGAATAAAACATCACATTTTTGTAAAGTGCACAACAGTATAAAAGACATAATTTGAAGATGAAATGCAGAAATTCCGTTGCATTTTATAACTCTGCCAAAAGCATCCTAGAAATTATTATAGAGAATAGCTCTTCCAAATAGTACTAAAAGATTGAAAGACGCTTCATACAAAAGGAAAGCATACAGAAAAAAAAATCTCAGCTGTTTGCAAATAGAAAACTTTTAAAAAAAGGAAAAAAAGCATTMGTAACATAAAAGATGCATAAAAGCTGCCTGAGGCTTCCTCCCATTTTCCTCAAGAGGAAGAGACAAAACCATTGGCACTAGATAAAAATAAGACTATGAAATACAATCACAAACCTTTTCCTCATTACTGGAAAGACAAACACTGATTTCTGAGGAAGTGGAAGGAGATAAGAAGCATTAAACTCAGAAAGCTTCYTCCTCTCACACGAAGCATGTGTAATTCAAAACGAAAGTTAAAATGCAGTTATCACAAATGAAAATGGATTATTTCAGATGACAGTGGCAGTGTGAAATGATGGCTGAGAATATAAAGAGTCAAAGAGCAGTTACCATACTTGCACACCACTGCCTACTTGCGCAAATCACTTCCCAACCGACTGCTTTAGCTTGGGAGGTAAGGTTCAAAATAAACCCTTTTTCTTCAGGCTCCATACCTGCTCATAGCACTTGTTTTTAAAATTCTAGTTTGTTCTATAGCTTTCCCTCTAAGTTCCAGTTTTGGAGAACAGCATAACAGGATAATTTGACTCCTTTAATCTATGTACATGTACTGCAGGGACTATTCCCCATACTAAGAGTGGAATAAACTAAGCCAGTGTTCAGAATCTAAAGAAGTTACTGGAGGCAGAACCACCAGGTATTATCATGATATATTGCAGAAAAGAGAGGATGAAGATGGATCACAACTGTTCAATTATAGCAGAAGATAATATATAAATAGGGGTACATATTCAAAACTAGACCAAAGTGAAAAGGGGGAGGAAATGAAGCTGTTTCTGAATTCCAAGTGAAGAAAAGAAATAGCTCTAGGTTTTAATTTCTATATGCAGAACAAAAACTATATTCACAGAATTTAAGGTGACAGAGTGCTCACCTTGTACAGGGGCAACTAAAGTAACAAGGAGGTTAAACCGGGGCTAGACATTAGTCTCCAATGTATCTTAAGTGAGAGCAAACACCAACACTACCGCAAATGCCTTCATTCGTGGTGCTGGACTCTCAGAGTATGTTCACTAGTGGAGCCTCACTAGAAGCCAATGATACTATTGCCTTAAAAGTTAAAATAAATAAATAAAAATCACACATCACGGAGCAGATTCTGAAGGCAAGTTAAAGACATTTGAGAATACTGGAAAACAGCCAGGCAGAAACAAAGCACTTGCTTTAACAAACACTTTAACATAAACTTTTGCAGACAATGAAAAAGGTTAGTAAAGACTGTAAGTCTAAAGCTCTGCTGTACTCAGCAGACACACTCAAGAACTTAGAGCATCTAAGTTGTCAGTMTGCAATCTTTGAAGGTAGAAAACGCTGAGGACAAATCCTCTAAGTGCCCAATAATTTTTAACACATTTGAACTCTCTTGATCTTCAAAACCAAGCAATGGCATCAATTCTTAAGTGAGTCATACCCTGCAAGTATAAAATGCCAAGCAACTATAGGAGCAGTAAATAACTGTATAACAGAAAGTACTATGGTAAGAAATGGCCTATTAAGGGGGAACTGAAACATTGTGCTTAGGTGTTTCAAGCTTTCAGTCCTATAATTGCTTCAGTCAGGCTTCATAAGGATACACTAGAATACAAATTAAGTCCTTGGAAAGAAAGCATTTCAGTTTGTCCTTCAGGAACAGCACTGGCTTGCTTAGTTTTCTGTATGCAGAAAAGAATTGAAGTATTAGAATTTGCAACAAGAACAGAGGTTAGAATAGTAGCTTCTACCTTGCCTCCGAGTGCTCCTTCCGAAGGCTGCAGCTCTCCAGGAGAGGTTTACCAGCCAGGAGCACAGGGTAAAGCACCTGCCGAGCGCAGCTGAGGTCYCCTCAGCAGCACATTYTCCCAACTGAAAACAAGGAGGTGAAGGCTCTCTGCTCATTCACTTAACCAAACAGCTTGGGTCTTGCAACCACATGGCCACATTAGACCAGGTACGAKGCTGCGCTCCCAAGTCAATGTGTGCAAGCTTTACGTAGTCCAGCAAGTGTGCAATAAATGCTTTCAAGCAAGGGACAGCTTAAAGCAAGAGCATTCATTAAAAATTCTCAACTAAATCCTAGCCAAGAACTCATAAAAAGACTCCTGCTTTGCTACATAAGTTAAATTGCAGGTCTTAGCTCCCCGTTTTGGGTGGCTAATGAGGATAATTCCCGCAAACATTTGTAATGTCCCTTCTGCTACAGTAGTCTACTTTCTGAATAATTCCATCTCTGAAGAAATTAAGTTCCTTTGCTCATAGGTTTTCACAACAGAAAACAAATATACACGCACATACACACAACTGTTTGTATAGAAACAAAGAGTGTATGTGTGTATATACGCACTACTGTGTTTGCTTTGTTCTATATATGTATTTTTGATAGAAATTTGAGTTTGCAGCAGACATGAACATTTGATTAAACCTGTATATTTGTGTACAAAGAAAAACACTAAAATAGGAAGATAATCAAAGCTTTGCCAGTATTATTGAAATATGAATCTTTTGTAACAATAACAACAAAATCTGTCTTAAAACTAAAGAATTAATCATTGCTGAAACAGTGCACTCTAAACCCAACATTATATCCTAAGAGTAAGCCATCATAAAGGATAAAAATGATATGCTATTAAATTTTCAGTAGCTATTCTAATTACCTCTGAAGCATGTCTAACTTGAAAAAATGTTTCTGCATTTTTTTTTAGACGTAGGTTCCCTTCACTGTCAAGAGCCACTAAAATACTAGTAACAGAAGTCAAGAATCCAATTTATTTTGTCATCTACAATACCTTCCCAATGAACTGAACTCATGGAAAAGCTGCGATTCCAGTGTACCGTATCTTAAAGAAGTAATTATCAGGCAAAGTGTACGCTCGAGCTCAGTGCCTTGAGCAAGAGCACCCTTCTCACCGTTTCCCTCGGGGATAGTGCCGTACATACTCTCCCACATCATGAGCAGCTACAGCCAACACTTGGGGGTCATCAGAAACCTCCAGAAGTTTCGTCAGGATTCTGGGAAAGGATTTGAAAGAATTAAATCTCAGATTTTCCACAACTTTATTTAAATTAACAGTTTGCAGCCACAAGCATATCACACAGTCGTTTGCATTGTAAGCTAAAACTAACTTTTTCCAAGCACATAGTTAGACTTTTAAGTGATACAGATCCTGCCTTCATTAATAGATTTTTTTTTCCTTTAAGGCACTGATTGCATTGACATCACTACCTCATTCCTATAAATACCTACACCAAGGCTTGCAAAACACCTACTTCTTCCATATATGTTGACTTCAGAATCAACAGCTTTGAGTTCAAGACAAGCTGTACTAACAAAATACATTAATATTTACAGACAGGGGAAAGGGGGGGAATGTGAGACACCACCAAACAGAACACACACAAACCCAGCAGATATCACTTCTAGTGTTAGACGACAGGCCCCAGTTCCATCCGCATTCCCAAGTATGGGAGCTGGCTTCACAGCTCGGATGTGGGAAGCAGCGAGGACGCTGCCTGCGACTCCCCAAGCGCGATACACTGGGCCCAGGAAGCCACGTTAGCGGCCTGCTCTCAGCCTGCCTTTGCCCAATCCCACCCTGGGCTTAACACACCCCTTACACACAGGGGCTTCCTTAGCATGATGCAGACCAGCAAAACTGTTTAGTTAGGACTTTCTTATAGTTCTTATAGGAGCATCTTTACCCCAGAATTATCATCCATTTAACCTACTACTTTGATAAAAAAAAAAAAAATAGTTCTGCTCTCACTCTTTAAAAACTAATGATGAAAGAAGTAACTRTAATAAACTCCTCTTTCAAGTGTTACTTATTTTGCTTTCTGAAAAGAAATACAGAGCTGTAAGATTCATAAAGCAACTTCTCAGTTTCCCAATTCTTAACACTGTCCCTTAATGGAGTAGTCTAATTCCTTGGAGTAGAAACTGTTCACTAACCAGAAAAAAAAAGAAAACACAACTGGAAAATAAGAAAGTTAGTGACTAAAAATAAATTTAAGACTAAAACATCTGGATTCACTGGAAAATTAATTTACTCTTATTAAGAGGCAAACGCATTCCAATTACAGAAAGTTAGCAGTAACCACAGAACAGCAGCACAACTTCCAGCCCCCAAGTACTTCAGGAAGGGGTTCTACACTCTGATCAGTGACAAATACCACAAAATTAAACCCAAGATACAACAAAAAACAGTTTTTAATTACATCAATTAATGTAACTGTTTCTCAAAAGAAAAGCATTAAAAGCCTCTGTGCAAGTTTGCAAGGAAATTAAGCTATTATTTCCATTATCCTCAATGTATTTTCAGCAGTTAAATAATCAATTCAGCTTTTGATCAAGATCACTACAGAGTAAGGACTATACCTTCCAACTTGTTTTTACTTTACCCAATTTATTTCAACAAGGATTAGTGACTATTACACATGGTATCAGTTAAATATTGAAAATATTAAAGCATAATATGAAACAAGAGTTGAAGACTTACTTGAGAAGTTCATAGTTCTTCTCATTCAATCTTACAGCATTCTCACGCCAGAACTTCTCAGACTTGTGTACAGGACTCCACTCCAACCTTCCTGATTTGAGTTCAGAACTGTACTCATCAAATGAGCTGCAATACAAGACTCAGTGAAATATGGGTTCAGCTTCCATGAACAGAGTCTGAACAGAACACCCAACTCTGCCCCTAGCAAGGTAGAACCGGAGCACAGGTTGTTGTAACAGGTTTGGAAGTCACCTCTCCACAAAGTACAAGAACTGTTTCTGCTCACAAAAGTTCATCATTGCTCAAAAATTGTGAAATATGTGAAAGATAAAGRGAAAAAAAGAATGTGTAGCACTCAGGCACCCCAAAAAGGATTCCTGAAGTTAAACATTAGTCAATTAATTCCCAGAAGTTTAAGGCTATTTTGCAAACTTTGTGGATTTTAATTTTTCCAAAGGTTCATGGTCCTTGATTTTCATAAAGTTAAGCCATTGACATAAACTGTAATGTGCACTTCAATTTATGTACAAAGAAAGGAGAAGCCTAACTTGAATTAATTTGCGCAGCAAGAGATGAGGTTAGCTAATTAGGCAATCTTTAGCTTAGACTAAGACTGCATGTATTTCCTACCAATTCTCATTGAAAAAAATCTTCACTACTGGTTATGTGATCATTGTAACTGGTAAACTGTTAAGGAAGAACTTCAATTCAGCAGGTAAATACATCTTTCATATACAGTTAACACTTCCGATATGTGCTCTTATCAGCCAAATAAATATAATTCCACACATAAAATAGTGTATTGTGGCATATATTATGCATATATACATATATACATATTTTATATTGTATATATTATCAGATGTAATATATTTTTAAAAGATTTTACCTAATGTTTGTATAGTCATATTTTTCAAAAGTTCACACAACAAAACATACCTAAGATCTTGCACGCTCTCACCAAGCTTCTCCAGTAGAAATTTGATATCTTCACTGATGTCTTCATCATCATATTTCTGCTGATCCAAGTTCTCCAGTTGCTTTAAAACTTTACATTGAATCATGGCAAGTGCGTATTCTTGGCGAGTTTCTCTCTCTGCAGATTTCTCTAAGAGATTCTAGGAAAATAATTTTTCTTTTTTTAAAAGAAAAAACTATTCTGAAGTGAAAACGCTAATATTTGAGAAGTCCTTGTTGGCAGTTTTTGATTTAAGAAGTGACTGTCAGGGAGAGTTAAGCACTGCATGAGACTCTCTCCAAAGAATAAAATATGAGTCTACCGCACGGTGACTCCTTTATACCTTCTTCAGTGGGATAATGTGCCTAGCAGTAACCTTTCTGCACGTGAGGGGTACTCCTAAGTAGGACTAAAGCAGATGGGTATCATAAATAAAGAGAAAAATAAAGATGATGGCTGTGGCTTACAAGGTAGAAGCCATACAATCACCTATGCTAAAAAGCACAAACTCCACTGCATTCAGACACCTGATTTTGACCTTTTTCCTTCAAAGTAGGAGGCAGTGATGTGCCATGCTACCTTAAACATTAGAATGTATTAATGCACCTGCTTTGATAATTTCCCACATTAAATAAAGAAGAAACACTACTCAAAAAAAAAAAAAAGAGTTGATATCCTAAAATGTAGGGTCTCTGCCATGAACAGCTGTTTTTATCTAGGTTTATCAATTCAGTTTTCTGTGTAGTCCCAGCATCAAGAAAGTCTTTTTTTAAAAAAAGTCTTTCCAGATGAATAGTTTACATCTGAATTAGATCATCTTCTTCTGAATTTGGAAACATTCCAATGAGCTTTATTGTTATTCAAAGAGAACCTTGCTGGTAAGTCAAGCATAGAATGTAATAATCAAGTTGCAATATCATTTCTTTGTTACATTTTTGCTCAGCGTTATCACCTTCAAATTTGGTTGTTCAGAACTAGCCACCTGCACTTTTTGATAATGCTTACAACACGCAACCCATACTAAAAGACTAAGTCTTTAAACAGAAGTTGTGTCTATTTGAATAAAGCTTAACATCTACTTGAGAAAAAAATAATTTTACAGAAGGAATCTGACTACATTCCTCTTGTTCATGACAGGTTTATACTTAAGGTTTCCAAGATATCAGACATTGTGTTARTTAGTACAGTAAGGTACTGCATATAAATGTTAAAGTTTACATAAGGAAAAAGAATTTATTACAGCTTTTACTAGTTACATACAATCCATTTTACTGTACAAAAAATACAAACTTCTATCCATTAAGCAAGAGAACTCAGTAAAGGGTAGTTTAGAAAAAGTATCACTAAGTTACTTCTGCAACGAAGTAGATAACAGTTTCAATATCCAATTTCCACACTATCCCTCCTGCCTGTCAATTTATACCCTTGCTCTCATGCGAGAGCAACGTAGCTGTTCCCCAAAATGTGCAACAAAGCCACTGTGTTCTTCCTCAGCCTTTTTTTTTTTTTTTTAAGTAAAAGAGTCTGGCTTAGTTTTGTCTCCTACTGCAAAACACAGTAATTCTAAGAACTAGCAATTAATTTTTTATGACTTCACAACTGGAAGATATTGAATATTAAGTTACTGAAACTTGTCACTATTTCTAAAGCTCCCTTGTGTTTCCCCGTTTGATACTAAGATTAAGATCCCTGCTCATCTTGACGGAGCCACCAAGGAAAGATTTTGACTGGTATATAGAAGGTAACTCCCAAGTCAATCAAGAAGTCGGGCAAATACATTCCTTCAAAATGGCATTTTGTAATTAAAACTTGGTAAATTCCGCCTTCAGAAGCATCCGTAACTCAAGTGTCGTAACATTTCACTGGTAGAAACAGAACAAAAACCCCTTGAACTACAGACGAGAAAGCACTAAGGCAGGTGTTCAATACAATATTGGTCAGACTTATTCTAGGACATTGAAAGCTGCACATCTGTTACTCTGTTACTTGTAATACTGCCTGTATTACAGCTACAAAACTTACCCCCTTCARRGGGAAAAAAAGAAAGAGGGAAAAGCTCTTCAAGTCAGCCAAGTCAGGATGAAGTCCAACAAAAACAGCTGTGTCTCAGCAACACCAGAAAGCAGCTGAGCACAAGGCCCCTGCTCCTAACAGACACTTACCCGAAACGCGGCAAGGATGATTCTAGTGACTTTCTCCTTGACCGACTCCTGAAGGATATCGGACAGCACCGGAACGATATTGTACCGACGGAGATATTCGCACATTTGGGGACTAAAGGCCAGCAGCCACACGGAGAAAATCATCTGGTACTGGAGTTGGAAGCCACATTTGTTGCTCAAGACCCCCATGATACTGAAAAGTTCACACGATACATGTTTGATTATTGCATAAGAGCTTAACAGGAACTTACCCTAAAGAGCTGCAGGGATGAGTGCTGTTTTGAGCAATGGTAAAAACGTGTCTGAGAGCACTGGCCAATCTTTTAAAACACAGCATATTTTATTTCTCAGCGTTAGAGCCATAAAGAAGCTTTCTCCAATGTGAATTGATGCAATTGGGTATCCACCTTCAGACAGGTTAAGCTGTATGTTTTGTTTCTAATAATGTCATGTTTAGACCACTATTTGTTATAAGAAGAAACATAAGCTACTTTTTTTTCCCGTCAGGAAAGAGTGAGCAAGTACAACCATCTACATACACTGAAAACACTTCAGAAGTCTCTCTCCATAGGAGTGCTTGTAATGAGTTGAAGTATGGACCATTTAGGAAGTAAATTTTCAAATAGCTCATAAAATAGATAGATAATACAGCATCATTAAAAGAGAAATAACATAACAAGACAGCCAAGACATTAAAAATGCATTTAAGGAAAACAAAATTAGTTTTGAAGTTTTAAGATGCAATAAACAACTTTTCTCAAAAAAATCCAAGCCAATTAAAAAAGTAACTTGCAAAATTACCGCTTAAAAGCTACCGCTTAAAATTAAGATGGCAAAACACCGAAGCCATTATAACACTTCAATATTTTATTGTTATTCCTTAACCATTACCAACAACTTTTGTGGAAAAGTTCATTTCAATTGGATCACCTTGATAATGTGAAGGTGTTAGAAATTTTCATTTCACTGTCAATTTTTTCTCCTCCAAGTTAGAGAAATTCAGATATTCTTTTAGATTTCAAACAGTATAGCCATCATCTCCCCCCAGTACAGATACACATGGTAGAAGAGATCTTTAAGAATATTCATGCATAAATAAGAGTGACAACACCACCTCATGCAAAACTATTCATGAAAACCTGGATAAAAGAGCAATCTACTTAAAGTTGTATGTGGGAGACAGGGAGAGGAAGCATTTCTACACATATCTTGTTTTCTCCTTTCATTAATACTTTGCAACTGAAAAATTCCAAATGAAAGATACTAGAAACACAGCAGAAACTTTCTCTCTAGTTCCTGTTCTAATAAATAACAAATCTCAAAGCATTTTTATCAGAAGATAAATGGGTATATTCCTCTTTAAATACCTGTATCAAAAGTTCTTCACAAAAAGCAGCTTTAAAGCCTCAGAACTAGTACCTACATTTTCAAGTTTCTTCTGTTCATACAAATACATTAATGTTTGAAAACAAAACAGATTTGTACTCAAGCAGCACAGCTGTTCTTGCAGGAGAATTCTATTACATTTGGGTCATTTGGGAACATGCTATTGTAAGTGCAATATTTCTATATAAATGGAAATAAATGCTCACCAGTTTACTCCATCTGCTTCTACCCACGCAAAGCGATACTCATTGACCCTGAGCATGAGCTGCAGACATCCAGCAACACACTGCACATACTGGGAGCTCTGGGAGAGAACAAGAGCACAACGCTTCTGATTAAAGAGCTGGGTACCACACGCTGAAGCTCAGTTTCCACAACAGGCTCTCCTGGTATACAACATTGTGCATTTCTTCAGCAACACTTCTAATTTAAGCAGGGACACCCGTATAACATTTACATACTGCTATTTCAAAACAAATAAATAATAAAAAAAAAGACATAAGAGGTAGAAAGGAAAATAAGCAGAAGAGTTTGGAATGGAAGTAATGCCATTTTACCACTACCACAACAGATAATACATGTAAAGTATAGTGATTTTTCCTATATAAAATAGAGATGAATACAATCATCTTCCAAACTTAGCTTTGAATTTTTTCCTCTTAATGAAAAGCTTAGCACATTGTACTGTGCTATGAACAAACTCTCTCTTCAAGGAAATGCTGAAATGTGCATCACAATTCCATTTTCATTCAAATTCCTATATATTTTCAGTCAAACAAAAGATTAAACAGCTTTTCATCACTGAGAGTATCTATTTCTTGTGCAATAATATCTAAGTTTAGTTACAGTTGGAAAAAAAATCTAATCAACATGTTGTACTTTCCTCAACAGCAGTAAAAAGGCCCCAAGGTATGAAAGAAAGAACATTTTATTCTCTCCTTGTGCTGAAACACTGGCGTACCTTGACTATTATTCAGACATACAACATATGAGAAAAATACATCCTAGAACCTTTTTTTTTAAACTAAGTACCTTTAAATTCTCATGGTAGAACATCATACAATACAAAACCAAACCTCTCAAACATTCATTGTAAAAGAGAAATTAGGTAATTCCATATGAAATGAAAACAGGTGAGACAATAAATAAAACTAAATTCATTTTGTGACTCTTGCATAGGAGTTTCATCTTATTCTAAGACCTTTATGGGAAAAAAAAAAAGGTTTAAATCTCTATAGGCATTCATTACAAAGGACATTTATTTCCCTGTGTATGAATTCACTTTCGTACACTAYGCAAATAAAACAGACAGAAAATGCAGTTCTTGAAACCACTGTTTACACACAGAGAGCTCCCCAGAATAATGTATTTTAATCAGTATCAAACTTTCTTCCTGTATATTTCATCATTAAACAGATCAAAGTTCTCTTTCAACACCATCTCAAATCTAAATTTTATTATAAATCACATACATTGTTTCTTATGTAAAATTTTACAACTGCATCTTTAATTTTTTTTTTTTTTTTAAATAGTTTTGTTAGCCTCTGCTTGGAATTTCTGCCCCAGCTAGATCTGAAGTCAGAAACACTCCAACCAAGTCAATTCAATACTGAACACCACACAATATTCCTAGGATGTATTTGCACTCTGCGTTTTGCTGCTTTGGGGCACCGCAGCAGTAAATGCACACAGTGCTACRCTACACTCAACACAGACACTCCATGATGAGCGGTACAGCAAGATGTAGAAAGATTTACTGTTTTAGAGACACGTGACATAGGGCTAGGATCTTAACAAAGCCTTATAACAATGAGACAYAAAGCTGCACATACTGTACTTCAACTCCCATGCCTTGGCCCAACTATGTAACCCCTGTTACGTAGTTGGGGGTAACACTAGAACTCTTTACATYACATACTATTGGCCAAGAGTGTAATCAAAGAATTAGCTTCCCATAGGAAAAAGCCTATTATAAAGAATTACTTCATTTAGAAGAGAAGCAAATTCCAAGTTCATATTTAAACATGTTGGAAAATTATGGACACTTTCCCTCCAATATTCAGGATGCAAAAGGACCATATTCAAAAGCCATGACTGACTGCTTCRTTATCCATCCCAGAGAAAGAAGAGCCAGTCATGATGATCACTTTTTTGCTATACTGCTACACTGCCACACAGAGTTCATCTCTAAGATGAGCAGCCATTATAGCTACATGAATTCAGCATAAATAAGAATCAAATACAAGCAGTTAACAGCCTAAATTTAACTCTTGTAATTCCATATTACAGAGGCTTGAGAGGCAATGCTGACCTGTTATCAGTCTGATGTGACATTTGTAGCTTCTACATTTCAAGAACCAGAAGTTTCTTACTCTAAAGCTTCTTCTATGAAAGAGTCAGAAAATCCAGTACAAAACAAGCCGCACTGTTCAAAAATTAATTGCTTATTTCCTCAAGTAGCAACAGAAAGAATGCCTAATACATCTAGCTTTAATACAATAATTTCATATAAACAATAACAATTCAGTTTTAATACAGTTTTAACAATACAAAATTACCCATACAATATGCACTCCCACTGCCAATATTTTCTGTGAAAAAAAGTGTTTTAAAAATACTTTTGCTTCTTAGTGCCATCATCTGGCAATCTGTTATAGTACAGTTCTGATTCCAAGTATTTTCTAGCAAAACAGCTCTACCGCTTATGCCAACAGTGGAAATACTCACATCAGTYGTGGAGACAGCTCCTGCTTCCACAGAACCACGTAGTTTCTGGCACAAAAATAAAAATTTTAAATCACAGCTTGACAGAAAAATTGTTATCAAATCTCTTCCAATCCCTCCATTCTTCCAAAAACACACACACACAAGCTATTAAACACTATTTTTTCCCCCTCATTACAATTTGGTATTACTTTGATATGACCCCACACTATCATGTCTACAAAAATACATCATCTCAGGATTCACCTCCAAGCATACCAAGTTTTTTGTTTGGGTTTTTTTTTTTTTTAAAGCACAAGTTTAAAGGAATGTTGCCAAGTAAAAAGGGAATAAACACAATATTTCTCTTTGTAGGACAAGCCAGTATCAAGCAGTTCATAGTAAGCTAATGCCATAGAAATGCTGTTCAAACAAATCAGCTTTATTTGGTTTCAAGTAACATGAATTCTAAAAAGTTTTGTACTACAGCAAACTAGAAGAAGGTCTTATTCACTTCCCACTGCCATTTCATTTTTCTCCATTGTAACAAAATCTGAACAGTCAAACAATACAAAGAGACAAAAACCTCTCATCATGTATTCTCYCAGTTTGTGAAATAACAAGTATTAATCAGCAGAAAACAAAAAAAAWTGAAATGCCTGTTTTTATTCAAGAAATCACTTTAGACTTCAAGGACTGGATGTTAAATGAAGTCTTAAATTATAAAGCAAGTGCTTGAAGAAAATATTTGTTTTTAAAAATATCAATATGAAATTAAATGAAGAATTTCTCTATGTACAATCCACATGCGCATTCATATTCTTAAAGAAAGTTTCCAAAGTCATTGTAATATTTAAAAAGCAGCAGCTTTTTACCTGGGAACTAAGCTGTGTTTTGATCCAGTTGAAGTAATAATTCAAGTCACTTCCCTCCATGAGTTCTCTCCCCCAGGCAGCCAATTTGGCAATAATTCTTGCTGCCTGAAACAGAAAGCAATAAACAGATCTTCAAATGCAACACACAAAAAAAAATCCAGATTTAATATCAGAACAGTGTCCTGTGTGCTTTGGAATTCAGGACCAGATAAAACATAGTCCATTACAAAAATTTTTTCCCATGTCAAAGGAGCTTTGCACCTAGTAGTTTTACTCTTCAGCTTTCTCTGTTATTTCTTCTCCCCAATAGTTGATGTATTGTCACAAAGTTATCAGACACCTGCATCTGATGAAGGGTTTCATTGTTGGTGGATTTTTGACTTTGAGTGTCCTACAGCAGGAGCCATTGTGAGAAAGTCTTCCCTCCTCGTTTCGCTGATTTCCAAATCGCTGACTTGGGAGCTTCCTCTATCGCCTACTTAGCACGCTTACTTTAAGCAACTACGGCACAGACTGATGCAAATCATCACAAAGCATTAACAGTTGTGTTCTTCAACTGAAGTAAGTAATCATCTGGAAGGCAGAAGATTCAAGCCCAGAAAAAGAGCCGAAAATGAATAAAGAAAATGAACTCATTGAAGAATTAAGTTAAAGAAAAAAAGTCAGACAAGTTTTCCTGATGTCTACAGTAAGAATACAGACAAACCAAAAGAATGTTTCCATGCCAGCTTATCCATATTAACTTAAGTGACTATCCTGTAGCCTGCATAGTATTTGCAAAAATGTTTAAAGCCGGGTCTAAAGCAGTCTAGCTAAGGAACTACTGAGGCAAGGGTTAGTTTGCCTCAACAGAACTTCTTGACGCAACGATGAGACTATTTTAGGCACCTTTCCACTTTGCAGTATATGCAAGTGTGGCACCATTGCAGATTTCTGAAGGGAGCGGGGGAGACATCTGGTTAAGAGACCTGTTCATTCAAAAAAAGGACCTGACATAATCCAGTGGGGTTGAGCACTCCCATAACGTCCCTTTGGCTCTTAAACATGAAATAGCAGAACTGTAGGTTGGTGTGATTCAGAGTTAGAACTGCTACCTGGCCCCAAAACARAAATCATTCATATTTAAGAGCCTGGGCCTAGACAGAGAGGACATTTTGRYGGGCCTGYGCAGACACAATGTGGCATTAGTGTCTTCTGCACAGGGAAGAGGAAAAAACAAAAGCACTAAGAAATAAAACACACCAACAGAAGCTTAAAATTATATTTCTCTTACCCCCGTTCCCCCCCTTTTTTTTTAAAAGGGCTTCAAAACACCCCCGCAGATATGCATAGCTAGGTAAGATAAAAACAGTAAACTGATGTTTTAAAACAGATTCATACTGCATGAGATTCTCAAATTTGGAAATGTATTCACATATTTGAGGCAGCAAAACATGACAATGACTGGATAACACATCTACAAACAGTAAAATAATGCTTGCAAAGCCAGTTAGTGAACCAGTAAGGTTAAAACACATACATAAGCCTGTGGGACACTTCACTTCCCCTGAAAACAGGCTAGCTCACTGTTCAGCCACAACAGTCGCACACACAATAGCACTGGCCATACCTAAGGGGCCAAAGCTCCCCTTGGCTAAAATCCATTGCACAAGTGCTGCCATCAGAGCCCAAGGCAGACCTGGTATGCTCTCTCCACTCCTCTTTTTTGATTTTTTTTTTTTAATTTATTTATTTATTTTAAATTGGACTGTGTCAGCATAAACCTGCATTAACTGAAGAACAGTTCATAGTCACACAGCTTTTGTCCTCAAAACCATAACAGCACAAGCTATAGCATTCAGTAGGAACTGACAGTAATATATTTCCTCAGATAAAGARGTTGAGATAAAATAAACAGTTCTCAGCACTGGTAACAGAGGAATAAGAAGAATTCCAAATGTTAATTTTGCTGTTAGACCTACTTTAAAGTTAATTCMTATACACCAGCAGCAGCCACTGACCCAAAGCACACTAGACACCASATAATGCACTAATGACATTCTTTCTTTCTTCTTATATTTACAGCCCATTCACAGCAGGTCACAAGCAGCAGTAATTTATGCATATGAGAAAACAAGATCAGAAATATAACAATAACCCCTTTTCACTTGGGAAAGGSTTAAATTCCAATATTTGTAAAACCTAAACAATGCTGGCTGGTAATTGTTACAAAAGTTTTTTTTCCCAATAACTATACCTAATTTACTAACTCTAAAATCCTTGCTTTTTTTTTGAGTCCTTACCATCTGCTGTAGTTTCCCAGAAAGCATAACATTAACAACCTACATATTTCTTATTAAGAAGAGGTCAAGTGAAGCTTACACATCATGCTTAATGTATTTAGAGTGCAAGAAAAGTTTCAACCAAGGCAACAGTTTATTTTGCACTCTTTTTCTCTACCAGGTGGAGGGCCAGGTCACAGCATACCATGTGCACAGTGAAGAGGTCCTGGCGATTCAGCATTGGCAGGAAGTAGGACCACGCAGTGTTCTTGCCACGCTTGGCATAATCAAAGAAGATACAAACRTGTTGACGATTTTCCTGTAAAAACAAGGAGAGAGAAAACAGACTTGTAAAAACATGCAGCATGAGGCAGTTATTTGCCCCCGTATATTGTTAAAGTGAATCCATATCGTAGTAGACCATTGACAATTTTCTCAGGTTGACTCCTACTACTCATGCATACAACCTATTTCAGTGCTCTTCACATTGGAAATGAAGAAGTATGGGGAAAGTCAAACTCAAAATCTGCTTATCTCATAATCCAACCCTTGCTTGCATAAAGTTGCATAAATGTTTTTGATCAGTCAGACTGAAAGATTAGCTGCTGTCTTCACAGAGAAAAAAAGAYTCTTCCAGTTACTCCTGAACAGAAGCCAAGCTCTCCCTGTGCTGTTACTTCCAYACRGGAGCCCTTTGCTCAGCTTGTTGRGGAGAGCTACTGGTGGAAATTCAGAAATGGAAGGTGRTCATGACTATTCTTCCCATTGGGAGGGCAAACTCGTCCATTCCAGAATGAACCTGTAGCTGTGCAGTTGTCACCTCAGGTTACCTGAAAACTCGGGCTACTCCTAGTGGCTATGACCTCTAGGAATCCTGTTCTCCAGAGCATCTAGACTGWAACACAAGATGCCAGAGGTACTCAAAGAAACTACCCACAATTGCTTTGAGCATTTCACCTGAGGTGCACTGTGCAAAGCAGCAATGCAGGCTCTCCTTAAAGGACACCAGAGGAGGAGCCACACAAACCTGGAGGAGGAAGAGCAGCTCTTATTTCATAATAGYCCGTCAGACACACATTCTTCTCCACACTCAAACAATAAATAGCTTGCACTCCTAGCTTGCCTCAACCTGAGGCAACTCCACATACTGCCTGGCCCCACTGCCTACCCCTCAGCCTAGGGCATGTGCTGTCTACCCTAAAAAGATGTCTCCCCTTGAAGTTAAGACACTACAACCAAACCTGCAACACATATCAAGGAAGACAGAAATGGTTTGTAGCCAAACAGTCCTGCAGTTAGGAGATTCAAAAATATGAGAATGCTTCCATTTCTGCTTTTTTTTWAATTTTTTCAAACTMCTCTAATTGAAAGGGCTTCCTCCCGTGACATGACACCCTATTATTAACACCACGAACCAAGAATCAGCAGGACAAGCCTGTTTGTTGGAAAAAAATCCTGTTAAMGCACAAAATTACCTGAATGTATCTGCAATTCAAACATTGGCATTGACTGAATGTCAGAATTGCAACCTTTCCTTGGAAGTACCAAAATTACCTGTACCACATGTACTGCAAATACCTATTCTGATCACTTACCAGGAGAGTCAGGAGTCCCTAGCTATCTGACAGTGATTAAGCTTCGCAGGTTCAGAGGGATTTGATTCCCAGTTTGCATATTTAACATTTTACATGGCATCTAACACAAAGCACATTAAAAAAAAAAAGGTAAAAAAACACCCACCAAACAAACAAAACAACCACTTGTGTTTCTCAAACTATGAAATAAAAATAAAAGGTCTCAGGAACACAGGGAGCCTCAGCTTCTTTGTGAGCACCAGTTTTATCAAAAATGACAGTTTCATCAAATTGCTGTTAACATCTACATTTGTCTTGTACACAGCCTAGATAAGAAGACCAGAAATAACCAGATCACAAGATCGGTTTACAAGACGGGAGCAAAGCAGGAGACAGACAAGTCTGGAAGCAGAAAAGTTGAAATAATTTCATCACACTGTCAATTAGATTAGTCTGGCTTGATGAAGGTATGAGACGAAGACAGGAAGAAAACACAGGAAAACCTATCACCCTGAAATACGAAGTGCAGTTCCATTCTAGGCAACCACTGACTAAAATGGTAAAAAGGAAATTCTGAAATATCAGCAGTTGATTAACTTAGCATCTGTCATTTCTGAAAAAATTTAACAAAGCAGCACCACCCCAGTGAGCTACTTGCACTGACTACTGCATGGGCTCTTAAAGCTGTTATAAATATCAGAGACTATGCAGCGAGACAAGGGTCAATGCAGAGAAACTGTTACAAATATATATCATATAATTAGACTATGAAGTGTATCACTAGGGAGTTAAGATGCAAAATAATCTTCATAAACAGAGTAGTTATATTCTCATATGGCAATTATGACACTAATCTCAGTTCTACTAGTCACTCAAAGAAATCTTGGAATCATGATCAAGTTTATAAGAAAAGATGCTGGAACAAGAAGAAAAAAAGCAGAAAAAAAAGAGAACAGGGTCAGACTGAAAAGAGAAAAGATAGTGAATTCTGCAGTGAATTTCCACTGCAACTACCACCACTAACTAACACTCAAGCTGTAGGGTCACTGCTATTTAATATTAAGATACTAGCAGAAAGGCTGCAGTATGACTTGAATGGATGGACCAGCTCCCTATCCCCACAAAACWTCACAATCCCTACATTCTAGATATTTGGGGGAGATTTGCACTTTCCATCTTGCCTGTTGACAATACTGAACATTCAGAGTTGAAATTAGAACCCATACAGTCTGTTTCTTAAGGGAACGTCCTCAAACACTATTATTATTGGATATGCTTCTGTTATCTTGTGTTAAGAAGTACATCATGAAAGAGAAGAGAAACTGACCCTCAGGGAACCAAATGTTCTGGGAAGGCAAGAGGGAGAACTGCTCACACAGCTCAGCCCATCTCGTCAGGTCATTGCTCCAAACCCCTTCTCATTCACTACTGCGAAGGGGAAAAAAACAGCAGAAGCAGAATTATTTGATTGAATCAAGTTTGCTCTTGAGATGGCCAGGTCAGCACAGCAGTCACCAAGTCACTATATCCTAAATTCCAAGTCACTGTAACCCATAGCTAAAAAGTCTCTATTTTAAAATACTAATATTCTTTTACAGAGTATTTCACAGACCCAAGAGTTCCCATTCTACAATTAAACTACAAGTATTCCAGGGCACATTGTCTCAATATTTTAACTGGTTTGGGGAAGTTGAAGCTATAGGAACTGCAACCTCTTGCTGAAGGAAGCCAAATTAACACTTCTGTAGGAGAAGCTGCAAGAAAAACTTCAAGTAAGTTGCAGATCATATGCTAGTTACAGAACAGAAGGACTAAGGTAACAAATCATCCTTAAACATCTAAGTTGTTGCAGCAATCAAGGTTGACAGCAGACTAATTAGCATACAGATCTGTGAGTCAGAGCACAAGCACATACAAAAAAAGCCAAAGCCACCYGTAAAACCTTCGTTCTGACACTCAACTTCTGCATACAAGACCTGAARACCTAAAATAATACTTTTAATACAGTATGACAAACATCTGAAGAGACATGAACTACACTAACTACACCCTCATTCAGAGACTTAAGAGTGAGATAGGTTGTTGACCTACTTGCAGCGTATCATCAACCATAGTCAGGATGTACTGAACTGTCTGTTCCTTGGAGATATGAGTCATCAAGTTTATAAATGTTTTAGCACACTAGAAAATAAAAGACATGAAAATTAATATTAACAATTGTCTTCATTCCTTTGATAATACAGGATCTCATTAACTCATAGTTAAGTCTTAAAGAAGCATYAAGCATCCCAGTGTCTTGTTCAACTGAAATGAGTATGTTTGGCATTACATTATAGAGAAAGTTTTCTGCAGCATCAATTACCTTAAAAAAAAAAAAAAAAGTTTTCTGGCTTTCAGAGACCATAAATACTCCCTAGAAGAAATTGGCAAAGTTTTTCACGGTGCTTTGTTAAAAGGATGATTAGAAAAAAATTCTCCAYGGAGTACTCTTATATGGCAGTAAGGATGAGAATAATTGGAATAAAATAAACAATTAAAAAAACACTCAGAAATTTAGACATGTCATGAGAAAGCTGAGGCAACTCAGATGAAAGAGGAGGAAAAAACACTTACCTGTTCAACTCCTATACCTTCTAGACATTTTGGTTCATATTCAAACCATTTCATGGAAAGTTATTACCATTTCAGCAAGAAATAAGCCGAAACAGTCATAACTTTTCATAAGCTGAAATAGTCATAACATTGTTTTCTATACTTCCTCCTTCCCTAGATTCAACTAAAGCTGAAATAAAAATTTAACTATGAACTGTAATTAGATAGTAGCACGCAAAGTTCATACACAAGTCTGCCACTATGCACATTATGGTCCATTATATACCAATCATATACTACAAGTCAAAACAGATAGCCTACAAATCAAAGTAGAAAGAAACAGGAAGTTCTGTGGGTTTTAAGCATATCTCCTACTTTCACCTCCACAGCTCTCCGTCTCATATGGGAGCTGATATTGCTTGTTAGAACCTCAGGCTTCAACGTTGAGGCTCTACTGCTTAGAGTATCATTAAAGTGCCTTTGGGTGTCCTGGGTGTTGGGTCACAGGCTGAACATCATTGCTCACCTTCACCAATCTGCTATCATCCCTGTTCAGTGTGGATGTCTTGCATCTTAGTGTCTATAATGCCACTAGACCTGTATTAAGATAACTGAATCCACTCTATCAATCAGTGGGATGCACTGACAGAATTTGTCTATAATTGTCCATTTAGTTGAATGGAAATACTGGCAGTAGCTCTCAACAATAAACTATAGGGAAGATAGCTCAAAACTAAGTGGTTGAAGTATGGACATGTACAAAAGTTAACTGGGACTGAGGAAAGACTTAAGCTAGTATGTCCCACAACAGATTCCTGCAGTTGGATGACCTTTAATAACTTACAATAATGTTATAGGTTTTTAAAATAATTGTCAATCTACATTAACAAATTGAATCACAATACTAAGTTGAACACCAAAAATGTTGAGTGCTGGAGTACAGTTGGCATGAATTTCCCTCCATTCTCCTTTTCTAAAAAGAGATTTTTAGAAGAAAAGTTACTTGATTGCCTTCTGTTTGCAACAGCTCCCGCTTTTCTTCTGGATTTCTCTTCTGCTCAAATCTTTGAATAAATTCACAGTCTTCACCAGAAATCATCTGCCCTCTGGAAAAAAGAAAAGAAAATCATGCCATCATAAGATGCACACACAGTAAGTTATTCAATCCTATTTTCTTCAGTTTGGTATCTCAATATTATCACTTTACTCTCTGTCTCATAGTAGAATATAAAAACTTCTTCTCTTACAAGAATCTTGTGTGGAAAGAATTTGAAACTCTAATGTCAGAACAATCCCTTTCCTACCCATCTCCATTACCCAACAGCATTCTCCAAATCATTGTTAGATTTGGACAGGCTGAAAGAGATGGTCTGTGGAAATAGCTGAAAGAACCAAACACAGGAAATAGCATATTGGTGCCAAAGTTATAATCCATGATATGAATAATAGACTAATCCAACCTAAAATAACTGCTTAAAATGAAGTATTACTTTGTCTGTTATAAAAAAAGAAAATTTTAAGGAGTACAAAGCACCTGATTCCCAAAATATTTTTAGCTTTCATAGGTTAATACAGCTACACTTTTCCATGTTGAAGTTAATCAACATGCAAGCTTATCCAAACACATAGCAAAAGAGCTAAAGGTAAGTGCCTAGCAGTTCACTATAAGCACATCTTCTTAGTTGATTTAAGAAAATAAATACTAAGGCAGTTACGGACATCAATGTAGAAAGCTGCTGGCTAAACTGAACAGTTAGCAAACTTGTTTGTTATTTAGCGTKCTGGTAAGTTTTCATTGTAAGAAAAACAAATCAAAATAGTACAAACATGAAGTTTAAATATGAAAACTGATTTACAAATGAGTAGGCAAAATCCAAGATTTTAACAGGTTACCAGCATTGCTAGTCAATAGCAGTGGTGCTTCAGAAAAAAAAATTATGTGTATAACTATTAATTAAAAAAAGTTACAGAAGCATTGCACAGGACTCGGCTTCAATGTTTCCAAGACTTATCTCCACTGACATTTCCACTGAATCAGAYGCCTCCTCCACTTTTCAAAGCTATGTCCCGTGGATTCTTTCAAGCTAGTTTTTCCAAGTTCCACAGTAGTTTTCAAATGTTCCATGACTAAAGATACCACTAAGACCATCGTAGAGTTGCAAGAACCACAATTTTAAGCTTTAAGAAAGCCTCAAAACAAGCCACAGTTATTTAGGCTATTAGAAGGGGTCTGCCAGTAGTCAAGGAAAAAGCTTGCAAGCTCCTTGCTTCCATCCAACATTGGAGCTAGGGAGGAGCAGTACAGGGACTAGCACTGCCATGAGCAGATGAGAACACTGGGCTTATTATTTGTTGGTTTATAAGCACCATTCAAAAAGACACTTTCTGAAAGTGCCTTTAAGCGTAGRCATAAAACATGATTCAGAAACCTGTGATTCCTCTTATTATGCATTTCCTCCAGTAACTGCTGTTCCTTTTTTGTTTGAATGATTTAGCAGAAGTCATTCCTGACTTTCTTRTTCTTGAATCCATCTTCAGCAAATGAGAAACTCATTATTAGAGCTGCCTATCATCATGTCAAAGCATTATTTTTTTCACCCAAGTATTTACAATACTTTACATGTACCTAAAGGATATCCAGTCAATTCAGCTGCTTAACAGTTTCTATATTCATCCCATTTTAATTTTGAGATGTTACTGACAAAAATCTGACCAACTAAAGCCACATGCCACAAGTTGGGAGACATCTACCTTCCTAAGGGAAAACTTGCTTTTGATTTGGAGATTAATCACCTCAGAAGGCTGCTTTTTTTCCCTCCTGACCTCCCCTTATCTTTTTCCTTCTCATTTCCCCCACCTCCATCAAACTAAAACAGAGAGTAATACTTTAAAAATTAGAATTCACAAACACATGCAAAGCAACTTAAATTTGGGAATCCAAGCACAAACGAGTCGCTATGAATATCACCTGATTAAACAAGTATTGCCCAACGGAGTTTATGAAGCATAGCAGTCTACAGTGCAGTAAGATGCAAGCTAAATCMTGAAGAGCATACTTTTCCAAAGACCTCATTTACCACCTTTAGAGTCTTTTTATAAAGCAAAATTAAGCTTCAAGTGTGTGCTCAACAAGTGTATTCATTCTGATGCCCCAAGGTAAATGCTGAAAGCAACTTTACAGCATGTAAGTGACATATCACATGTTCAACTAGCAGCAGGAATCAACACCTCAAAAGTTTTAGAAATTTGGGGATAAAAAGGCAGAAAAGTCTGTACAGAAGAACTAAAGATCACAACTATATTGAGCTTCTCCAAAATAGCTCAAATACCTCCATCATCTTCCATTGTTTCAAGGCTTGTTTCTTCTCCCTCAGACACAAACCACAGCTAGAATTCAACCTAGARTAAACATAGTTTTAAAGCACCAAGATTTCCCCAGCTGTCACAGCCTACGTTTCAAGTGAGCAATGAACACAGCAGGAAACATAGGTAATATATACTGTTACCATACCTAAATATTGCACTTTTCTCTGCCAACAGTATACACAGAAAACACAACAAGTCAGGAACTGGGAGTTGGCACAGTTTGACATTTAGCTTACAGTAATAACCTTCAGAGGTGGAATAAGCAGTGTGCCAGTTAATTTTTAGCTTGCACTGACTCTGAGAAAGTAGGGCTGCTGCTAGAACCTGACTTGCTCTTAAGTTGTTTTACTTTGGCACTGAGGAGCAAGCACAGCAAAAGGAAATTCAGAAGCCCCTATCTCAGGCTCCAACTTTACTGCAACTGACATATACAAAGATGTTTTAAAGATTACATACAACCACCACAAAAAGATAAAGTAACATGTTTTATTTTTTAATTTTTTTGGTTCAAGTCACACAAATACTGTCTAGTCTAAGGAAAATAAGTTTTGTCATGCCTGACTTGGCGTGTTGCCTTCAGCAAAACAGCTCTTTTCAGGCAGGTGTTCTTTTTTAAAGCCACTAAGCTTCCTAGAATTCTACTCTTAGAAACTCATGATCCACTTTGACCTGCCTCTAACAGGTACACCAAAGCAGGTGTCCCTCTGGCACGATGTGCTTCATTTCAAAAAACCATCAGCAAATATAGCTGCAGCTACATCTGCACTAGTTGACTCTTTCAAATATTCCATTAGGGCATCTGCCTCAAAGATGCTATTGTAGCTAAACTTGGTAGTTTTGAGAGATATATTCAAAAAAAAAAAAGTTTCAAATGTTTCCTCTTTAGAAGCAACCAAATTCTGCTGGTATTTGTCAGCAATAACTCACAAGCAAACCACACTGCCAGGGAAATTCAGTTTTCCTCACAATGGTCGACAGTTTCTTGGCACCACTTCTGTTCCAACTTTGCAGCTGCCTTAAACAAGGAGCCAAGCTGTTACCAGTAAATAAGAACAGAGATTATAGTTATTTCAGAGGAATAATAAACAAGACCAACTGTCATTGGCATCCTGAGGGCACCAAACATTGACCAGGCCACAACAAATTCACAGATACAACCAAGATACACTATAGTAGCCCCTCAAACCCAGCTAACATGGGTCGCCTTTTAAAGAAAGAAAATAAGTAATGGATTGTTTTTCTTTTTTTTTCCCCCCCATAGACCACAGAGGATAGTGTCATACTTAGCACCTAGAATTAAAAAAAAAAAAAAAACCCTGCTTTCCAGTCAAAAAAATGTTGCATTGAAAATTGCTGATAGATAACCTTATCCAACACTAGAGCTGCCAAAAAAAGCTAAATTAAAAACAGTGATCCACAAAAAGCAAAGACAGKCAACGAATCCCACATGTATATTCAAAGCAAAGCTCACGGACAGACACAACCAAACCTGCACGAGCAAAAGATCAACCTTTAGTCTTAACTAACTGTTAGTCTTAACTACCAGAGACTCCATGGAAAAGACTAGTCCATGCCCACCAGATTACTCAAGATAATGGTGGAAATAGGGCCGTTCAGTATCAACCTCAAATGAGCTCTGCTAATGGCCACTATTCCAGGAATGGGAGCCCAGACTCCCCCAAAACATTCTTCCTGCTAGGTAGACAACATGGCACACAAACTGTGAAGCCATTTCGGCAGTTTGACAAGTGTTTGACAGCTGTCCCTGCAAAGCCAGGGCACCACTGCTGTTCTTTTGCCTGCCTGTAACATTGCACTATGAACTGAACCAGGAACTGATCTGTGAATCAGGAACTGAAAAACAGCCTAGAAAAAGTAATTTTCCGCAGCAGATCAGCTCCTTAATGCAGTTAAATATGCAGATACACAATTAAAAGGAGGTAAGTRATAGAGATGGATGAATGGAATAGGCAAAACTAGGCTACCTATAACACAGGTAGGCAGTTATTAATGAGCATCTATGGCAGTGTTTCTCAGTTGCCTATGTTTGGTATTGCAGGTTTTCTTACAATATGGAACAGGCTATGCACACATTCCTGTATTAAAACACACACACACACAGAGCACTCTGAAAGAATCTTTTGAAGTAGCATGATTCTGGTAACAGCAAAACACCAGCAGCATGGTTTGTACTTTCGGTTATGAAGCAACTAAGAGGGGAGTAGTTCGCTGTCATGTATGAACCCTCAAGGGATGAAACTCATTCACACTTTGCCAATATTCCTCACAGGTAGGTACTTTTCAGGAGGAACACAAGGACTAAAGAACCTCATAGTTACACTTCAGAGTACAGAGGGGAGAGCRCTAGTAAAAGTTTCTTCACCTTCTTCCCATGCCATTCACAAACCTATTTCCCAGCTTATCCCTGTACCCTCTTTGGACTAAACTGCTCTTCCTATTCCAAGGCTACTGTGCACCTCCAGAAATAAATTCAGAAATCCTCTGCAAKAGCAGCATAGGTCTCCCCAAACTGAAGTCTTTGCCCAGATCTATGTGCTTCAACTGCAAACCAGCACTATTTTTACTTAAACAATAACTGTAGTAATACTCCTAATTTTGCAAGGCCAGACAAAGTCCAGTTTTGCTAGTACAATCTGTATCTATGCAAAAGCTTATCTCTGGCAGGAAAAGGATATATATACACCAGCATTTAACACATCTCCTACCACAGAAAAGAACTAATTTAGCTCTAATTGGACTTGGCTAATAAAATTATATTTTCAGGTAGTGTTCGAGCACTAAGGAGAAAAGAATTTTACTATGCATTTTTACAGATTTATACTATTTGTTATTGCACAGTGCTCAATTTAAAATAGCAAAGTTACCTTTGCTATTACCAGTAAGCCAGAAGGAAGTTTTCCCTAACTGTTCCCTTTAATGGTGGAGTTTTTTCCAATTACTTTCATGGCACCCTAACAGAATGTTACTCATTGTAATCTAGTTTTCCACTGTAACCCAAAACACTTTAAACATGTTAAAAGGAAAGAGGAGAAAAAGTGTCCCTTCCTCTCCACCTCAACACTCACCACAACTCAGTTAATGTTGGCAATTTGTGTTAAGTTTTTACTTACTGAAGATAAGACTGCCAGTTCACTTTATTTCCCCGAACTTCAGCAGCTTTGGCAGCAATGATGTTTGTTGGAACAGCAGCATCCACAGCACCTCGAATATCCATTTTAACTGCTATTTAAAATGCACCTAGAAACACAACAAAGCAGATCTGAGAATCACTACTAAAGAGTACCCATCCAATATTTATTTTCATGGAAAATAAAAAAAAAAAAGATTTTAAACATTCTCTTCACAAAATCCTTAAACAGATTCAGCTTTCCCTAAAACTGCACTTAGTATTTACTGAAAAAAAAAAAAAAAAAAACAAAATCCTTAAACAGATTCAGCTTTCCCTAAAACTGCACTTAGTATTTACTGAAAAAAAAAAAAAAAAACAGTTTTAAAGTTTGACTTCCATGAAGCAAACAGAACGTAGCAATATATACACACCAAACCTTAACTAATCACTTCCTAAAATAAGAAGTACACTAGGACTCAACAATTTTTATACATTCTCAATTAAGCAATTGTTTGATGTTACTTGATTAAAACCTACTACTCTTTTGCGATTTTCATGGCACTCTACCCAAAAAAGGTTGTTTTCCTTTTCAAGCASGAATAAAAACAAGGTGCTACATTTCATTTCCATGTTCCAAATAAACATATCCCCTCCATACTTTGCTGGCAATATTTTTTAGCAATAGCTAGGATGTCTAATACAGCTAATAAGATAGTTTTAATAAGATAGGAAAGATTATCTTAGACATTAGCTAAAACTACATGAACTATAACTTTAAAAAAAAAGCCTACAGGTTACATAAACGAAGAATTAAATTATTTAGATTAAGAGAAAAATAAGTTATATCGCCATTACCATGAACAGACTACTGGAAAAAAATCGAGCCCTGTATGCTGCTTACGCGGACATACCCCAGAGTGTCGCCAGTGACCTTCACCACTTCTGCTTTTCCCGTCCTTTATGGCTCGGCCCCCGCCCGGCCTTTGCTGCCAAAACACGGAGGCTGCTGGCGGCGGCCGGGGATCCGGCTGCAGCAGCCCCGCTCCCGACCCGSGCCGGGCCAGCCGGGCTGCGCTTGCTTGCGGAGGAAGGTAAGGACGGCCAGGCACGTCCTTGCGCAGCCCCGCACCCTTCACCGCGGGAAACAGCGACTCCAGACCGAGGAACTGACTGCAGCAAGGGAGACGCGGAACCAACCCTACCCTCCCCACGCTGAGAAGACCGTTGAAGCGACCGTTAACGACCGCCCTGCCCCCCTGCCAGCAACCGCCGCACCCACGTGACGCTGCCGGCCACGTGACAGCGCGCACCTGACCGCGACGGCGGCCTCGAAGGCTCAGGGCCCTCAGAGCCCGCCCCGCCCAGGGCTCAGGGGGCGTGGCCTCCTGAGGGCGGMCGTTGGGGGCGGCCGTTGGGGCCTCCGCTCCGCCCTGCGCGTGGCGCGGCCGGGGTGCGTGTGCGTTTATACGTATACACAGGCGTGTAACCACAGTATTGAAATATATATATATATATACACACATTCAGAAAGGCATATGTGCTTATTATATTCATATATTAACTATCGATACATTTAAAAATAGATCTGTGATTTTATATAGGGCATAATTCTGTAGCAGGGGCCCACACAGATGCTTGTGTGTGCTGTTTGCTAATGAAAAGCACCTCAGTTTCCCTTGCGTTTATTGGAGCGGCTTCTTGAGCCTTCCTGGTACCAAGGAACCTGGTGGGCATCTCAGCAGGGTGTGCAACCTAGACTTCCCTTTGGTTCTTCCCGCTCCACACACGTCTCATCCGCAGAAATTCCCTGCGCAGTTTCTTCTGCTTTTAAAAACACCCGGTGTATGTTGGGGTTCATTTTCACAAGCAAAAGAAGATTGAAAATGAGAAGAAGATTGAAAAGAAAGTTTTCAAACTGAAAGCCCCAGTTTTTCAAAAACTTGAGCTTCCACATTTACTAGAAAAACTCACTCTAGCTGCTGGGCAAAGTTTTCAAGCCGCACTGTGATGAAGGACGCAGAGCTCGCTAAGCACTCTCTAATCAGAAATGATCCTGAAAAGTGGCACTGCCATCAAGGGGGGAAGACATGGAAAAGAAAAATAGGTCACGGCGAGCTTTGTGGGCGAGCAGACTGACAAAGCCAATTTAGAGCTTAGCGATGTCTGCAGTTAACTTCTCGTTTTGTTAGGGCCTCTGTATTCCCTATAGCGGGGTACACTAAGATGCACTGTTAGCTGCCCATAAGCAAAGACAGATCTTCATTACTATGTGCTGATTAAAGCTAGTTATAGTCCTTCCATAAAAATCTTGTTTTCTTTTAAAATTGTCCATACTTCAAGAAAAATCTTGATTTCTTGATAATACGATCTTGACTTAAATACAGGTACAGTCCAATTAAGAGCATTGGTAATCTCATTTTTTGTGCTCTAACAGAATAAAGCTCTTTAAGCAGTCTGCACACTGTGTCAACTCCTATGTAATATACACCCATTAATGTGATTCTGTGGATTAACCAACATATGATACTTTGAAGTTTAATCTAACATGTCTGTATTCTTGCATGTTGCTGACATATATTAATAAGAAAAGCTTGTGCGATTACCAATATCCAGTGTACGGATCTCCACACAGTATCAATAGAAATYTGTTACTTACCTGTCTTTTCATTTACAACAGACTTTTTTTTTGGTCTGTTTACASTATGTGCAAGACTCCACCACCATCCACTCAGCCTGGCTAAAAGAAAACAGTTTGCTATTTGCAGTCTGAATTCTGATCACTACTGTACTTCTTGTGTTTTGCCATTTTGATTATGCCATAAAAAATGGCAGGTTGTAGGTTTATTATTCATTTCACAGGCYTTTGAGCTTCTACAGTAAAAATTATTTTAACTATAACTTTCCTGTAACTTTTTTAGTAAGACATAATGACCGAAAGTCATCCACTGAATTAGTCGGAGGAGAAACGTAAAGACAAGAGAAATAATTATAATTAATTGCATTATTTTTAACAATTTCTGTAGGGCATTTAAAGGAACTATCGAATGGTAAATGTGATATCTATATAATGCATATAAAGAGAATCAAATTATTGGAAACAATACACTGTAGTAGAGAATACAAACAATACAGTCCCCTACAATGCACTGCATGAAGAAATAAATCCGAGACTAACCAAAGGTCACCACAGCTTTGTAAAGGACAGTTACATCTCACAACTCTTTAAGTTAATTAAGTTATTTGAAGCAGACAAAATACAYGTAAACAAGGTAGAGTCCATCTGGCTGATGCAGCCTGCAAGGTGTATCTGAAGGGAGAGGCTCTTGAAAAATAACCTCTACTGTGTCAAAAGGAGAGGTCGCACACAGGATCGAGTTTTGGAATAAACTCAGCTTGAGGATCAGCTAAGTCAAAAAAGACTCTTTAGTCCAAGAAATAGATGACTAAGAGAAACTATGACAATCTATAAAATCAGGAATCAGGTGGACAAGGCGCGCGGGGAGAGAATGACTATCTTTGGCTATTGCGCTACCCAAGTTAGGAGCATGAAGTAAAACTAGTAGGGCCAAGATTCACACCAAGCAAAAAGAGATGCTATTGCCTTGCCAAGTGCTCAGTTAAACTGGGGAGCTCCTTGCCACAGGGTGCTGCGTCTACTGCAGATTTACAGCACCCTTCTCTCCCAGTTTGCCAAACTTTTAGGCACATCTGACAATTTTCATTCAGTGCTATGGTTGATGTTTCATCGCACATTTCATAGTGCATAAATCATGTTTCCATGTTTCTCGATTCTCCAAACTGCATCTTGCTGTAGATTGTGATTGGAAAAGTGCTGTGCTCCCATTTTTGATAAGCATATCCATCCTCCAGGATTCAGGTGCTGCAAAACAATTCTCATTTAGCTAATCTTGTTCATGTCAATGCTTGTCCATGAACTCTTGGCAGAACAGTTTCATTTGATGTTACTGTATTTAAATGAACTTCTTGGTATATAAAACATAAAGACCAAATGAAACGCATATCAGCATGCAGGCAAAACAGTCACAAATTGCTTGGATCACAAAGAATAAAAACATGAAATAGTTTAATACCAGAAAAACTAGGGATACAGATGAGTCACACAGTAAAGCTACAGACAGCTGGATCATGAGAACATTTTTCTCTTTTTTCCTTTTTGTAATAAAAATCTTGTAATAAAAACAGTAATTGTCTGATATATTCTGGAAATTATGACAAATAGAAAAATCAAATATGGCAATGATGTGATCAATTTGTCTACTACATGGAAATTTGGAGTACAAAAAAATGCTTTGTTCACGTTCCATAAAATCTTACCTTGGACCTTTGTGAGTTGGATAGTGGGTTGTTTTTTTTTTCTTGGGGAGGAAAAATTTTTAAAAATTTAGAAAATTTAAAAGGAGGGCATTTTCAAATGGTACCCACACACTAGGTGAGCATAGAGAGCAGTCTCTCCTTTAAGAACTACTATCCCTAAAACACACACCTCGTTTTACCTTAAGGTGATTCACCCAGGGCTCTAGATCAGATCTGAGCRCTCGGGCTTCTGCTTTCCCACCACTGTCACTATGAAGCCCTCACGAGTACATTACAACAGTAGGACCTTTCTTTCCTCAGAGATCGAAGTGCCAAATTCCCTTGGTCACCAGTGCCTAAATTAAGCCTGTTTTGTTTGCTTGTTACTTTGTTTAGTTCCAAAATCTATTAATTATTTATATTATGTAGCAGGAGACAGGAAGCAACAGAGAAGATGAAGTAACTAAGATTCAAATCTCTGTGGTTTAGAAGAAAGAAGTGTTAGAGGGAATCTGACTGGGTGAGACTTGAAGATGTTTTAAGCATCGGTGGTTATGTCTGTACAGCTCTAAGGTAAAGTAGAGAATCTTTTTTTTACCTGATAAACGAAGATAAAGAAATACAAAGAAATTTGCTCAAGATCTTTCTAATAAGGAGTGTCTGGCTAGAAGATRTCATAAAGCTAATACAGCACAATTTGGCAAGTTTAATATCAGGCAATCTTCTGATTGCTTTACAACCTCTTTGAAATTAAATTTTCATGCTCAGTTAATACATGCATGTTCAGACCCAATACATATGTCATCTTCAATAGGAACTGTCTTGTCAACAGAAAAATAAATTAATATTTCATTTTAATGAATACGTCCTCAGGTGTTTTTCTCCAATAGAACAGAACAATGGTATATTGTCAGAAAAGCTGAAGTTAACTACTATGCAGAAACAGGAGTGTAAAAGCCCTCCAAACCCTAGCTGTATTGACAACCTTGATAGAACTGAAGTTAAAATAAGGGAGTGTATTATCTTAGGGAGCAAAGAGTCTCCCTCTCCATATGTGCCTCACAGACACATATCTCTGTATTGAAATCTGTAGGATCTTTCCATCTCCAGCCYCACTTTGCAGCCTACAGCATCTCTCCTCCTCCCACCATCAGGCTGTGCTGCTCTGTGCAGACAGCATTTGGTTGGACAAGGCGCTTAGAAAGAGCTGGTTCTTCTCCTGGAATCTGCGGCAGCACAAGGTGAAATAAAGCCCAGCCTAAAGATAAGATAAAAAAGCACTAGATCCTCTTTCCTCATCCTCTCTATACAAAAACAAACAAACAAACCAAAAACAAACAAAAAAGACTAGGTCGGAGCACTGGCCTCTTGGAGGTAAAGGGAAAAGCTGAACTACACAGTGCAGCTGGGTCAGTATGTCTGGTCAGAGGATGGAAAAGAAGGTTGTTACTTAAATCTCAGGGGTAATTGTGCCACAGTCAGATGTACTCTCAGAATACCTCATAGGCTGTGATTTTTAGTGCAGTACAGTTTGTTGGGTCGAATGSTGGGGGAGAAAAAGATGTTTTTTTCTTTCCTCTTTGATTCATTTTTTTTCTCCTTGGCACTTACTGGATTTCTGTAAAAAAAGAAAGATATATCCAAAGCACCTCTTTTCACAAGAGACAAGATGCAGTTGGCATTATCCATACTTTGTAACTACATTGCTGAAGTGTCAAAGCTTTTGACTCCTGGCAGGAAAAAGAAATGTTGGTTTAGGCGTATTTCTCAATTTGAATTAGTTGGAAACTTTCAAAATAGTTAGAATATCTGACACTTTCAAAACAGAAGCACACCTGGATGCCAGCTTATAGTAACTTCTCACATGGAAGTTTCAGCTAATTCTAGAGAAAATACTAATCTAAAATATGAAATTCTTAGATTTGGTAATGTTCGTGAATACAATGAAAGTTTGATGATTTTCAGGGTGCACTAACATATTTATGATTTCTGATGTCTCCAGGACAAGAATTCATAAAAGGCTCTGAATGCTTTCCCCCACAAGAAATGTTCCCCCTCACTTGGCTTTCAYTATAACACAACTACTAGTGACCAGAATTTTAAGCAATGTTTAAATACACTTTTTCATTAAAAGTTCTCAATCATTCAATTTTACTTCCTTCCTTCTGATTTTGTGTGCGTGTGTGTGTTTTCCCTCCATATTTCAAAGCACAGAAAAAATAAATGGTGAATGAATGTTGATAAATAGAAGGCAGACACCTGGCAGCAAGAGAAATAATCTATCAATACCTTACATGGAGTCTTAGCCTTTATATTTAGTTTGTCTCTGTCTGCAGACATCGCTGCTGCTGCTGCTGCTAATGTGGTATTTTCATTGAGGCTGGCTGGATTACCACGAGACCATCTGTTCAGCCGGTCAGGAAAAAGGAGATTGACAGATCCCACTGACCTAAGACAGGCATCTCCGCTTGGAGTCTGCGGAGTACGACTGCGTGGTCAGTTGCTTCTTGCTTCACGTTGAAAACGGGCTCCAGTAGCTGTGAGATGCTAAAACGTGCCCCGTGGTTGTTACAGCCCATTCTCTGACACGTGTTCAGCTGCTGTAATCTTTTCTTCCTCTTGAATTTATTAAAACCTGTGAAGCTGTAAGTCTAATCTCCCAGCTGGCCGGTGCACAGAGGATGAGGCACTGCAGATATCCCAGGGCAGATAATCCATTTGCCATCAGAACTGCAGGAAACCAGCAGCGGGCTGCGGGAGGCCCACACGCTTGCCCACCGGTGTAAGGACAAGCCACCTCTATGCTCTTGTCRTTCAGCCCAATGTCTGGCATCTGGTTTTGTTTCATCGTTAAATAGAACTACTGCTCCTTCAAGAAAAAGTCACCGTGTACCTGGATTCAGGAAGAGCACTTCTCCTTGATCCATGTGGAGGCAATTCTTGCTTTATTTCAGGACGCACCGCTACCATGTGGACAATTGTCAAGCAAAGGAGACGCTACAAAAAGAAAATGAGGAGGACACTAAAGCGGCACAGCAGCGTTTCAAGGTAAGACAAAATCCAGGGCTACCCAGAAATCCTGAAGGTGGGAGGAAAGGGCATATCTGGAAAAAAAAATAAGCAGAAAGTGTTAGTGTGATACATAACAGCTGAAGACTTTGTCACCAAGGCATTTCTGTTTGGGTAGCTTTGCAATGTACCTGAGCCTCATCCCCTGCACTCCGTTCCTCTCAGCATGTTACACCACAGTGACAAAGGGGCTGCTGATCCTCCTTCCCTTAAGTGTCTGCTTTCAAACAATGAATTAAACACGTCCATCTCACTCAAAAATGTTTCACACTTTGTACAGCTATTCTGTGGTAAAAGGGGGACAGAAAACGTGATGTTTCTTGGTGTTTAGAGCTCAAATGATTTTATTATAGGTGGTCAAAAAAAGAAGATACACCAAAGAAACCAAACACAGTCTAATACTAAAATCTGCTAGTTACATTAAATCCTGTCTAGAACTGTAGAGCTGAACCACTTTCCTTAAATAAAAACAATTGTCATCTATCCTCTAGTTCTTGCTATAAGCCTGAAAGCTCTCTGAGGGGTCAACCAATATTATTGACGGTGAGAAGGATGTTCTTGAGCAGCTCARTGGAGCAATAGTGACAGTCTTGAACCTTGCAGAGTCATTTATCTCTGTAGATTTATCCCACAGAGCAGAGGAATGATGTGTCATGTCTCTTAGGTTCCTGGTTCACTTCCATACACCATTTTCTCAGAGAATTGCCAACAAACTGGCCTAAGTCCAGGTGAGAGACTTAAAGGTGCTGAAAGGATTCACCTGGGATGAATAATAGGATGACTAAATGAAAAATGGTGGGAACATGAGCCATGAATAATTCAGGATATGAGTTTCAGAAGCTGTCAGTAGCAAGGGTTAAATTTAGGAATGGTCATACCTGTGACAAAACTCCCTTTGCCTTCACAAGGGCCAAGAAGTCATCAGGTTTGCTCTGCTGCATGGACTGATTAAATAGAGATAAYGACACCAAATGTTGAAATGGAAGGATTAGGTTGACTATCAGAAAGTGGCAAAGCAAAGGTGAGGAGAGTCATTTAGGATTTTTGATGAATGTTTTGCTGTGTGTAATGCCAATGAAATGGCCTTTAGGGAATAGATAATAGATAGGGAATAGATGCATTGGCTAAGGAGCTGGGGTGGAGAAGTCTGTTCTGGCTTTAACTTGTACAGCTGTAAGACAGGAATGGATCATGTCAACAAAAGAGTATGCACCACAGAAACCAAACACAGTCTAATATTAAAATCCATTAGGGTGCTACATTAAATCTTCTCTAGTGAAACATTTTCACTCATGCTTAATATTAACATTAACAACTTCCCTGTCTTGAAACATGTATGGCCGTAAGACTGGTGCATAAAAATAAATTGTAAGCTTTACTTAATTTAGGAAAGAAATACCTTTTATTTTTACTGACAGGAAATTAAGACACAGGATTTTCTAGGTCTTAGGAAATAAACATAATTAAATTAGGACTTACAAATTTGTTGACTGACAGGGATCTCTATCAAAATGATTCCACCACCCTCATTGATTCTCATGTTCTCTTCAGTTTGAGGTGACTTCTTAAACTTGATGCTTCTGACCRTGAGCAGTGGCTGCTTCTCATATTAAGTTGCCATCCAATTCACCATGCCAAATAGTAAAAAAAAGTGAGATATTGSACTAGAGAAAATTGTACGTCTTTTAACAGAACACTTGAATTAGGTTTATTTCTTCTTGAACATACTTTCGAAGAGCAGCTAAATTATAAGAAAAATGTAAGAGGTAGGCAAAGTTTAAAAGCCTTTTAAAAATCTCTTCATGACATTTAAATGAACTCTGTGAGTTGTTTATTCTCTATTTGCATTGCTTAAAAAATCTTTCCYTCTGCATCTTGTTTTAGAGAAGTATTAAAATGCAAAGCAAATAAACTGTTTGTTACCGATCTCAGCACGAAAGTACAAGGGCTTATTAAAGCTAGAACAAACATGGGCACATTCTCCTGCACTTCTAAAGTACTTTATGGCAGTTAAGCAAAGTAACAGCCCCAGAAATACTGCACTGAGCAGAAAGATCATGAGAGGTTGCAGATAGGTCACCTAATATATTCTTAAGGAACTCATTTGGCGAAAATTATGTTAACAGTTGCTGTCATTTCTTCAGAAGAGAATGAGAACACTGTCCACAGAAATGCCATTTTTGTACAGCTAGAGTCAATATATGACTGGGCAGGTGCAGAAAGGAGAGCAACTCCTGCTGAGATTGAACTGCCCGTGAGAGATGGAGATTTCTTTCATCTGTTCCCCAAGTCATGGAACAGACAGGCAAAGAAAAGCATAATGTGAAATTAAAAGGCCTGTGCCCAGGAAAGGCAGAGGGAACTACAAAGCCTCCTTAAACATCAACCAGTAGCTTGAGATCTTGTGAGCACCCAAATGAGACTCAGGTGCATCAGCATTGTCTTCCTGCCTCCAAATCCCATTTACCTGAGTTCTGGGGGGGGGGGGGGGGGGGGGGGCACAGAAATGGGAATGGCCACAAGGAAACTGTCCATGTGGAGGAGCAGCCCAAGGGAATGAACCACAGCATCAGTCATTTCCCTTTATGTAGCAAATTTCTGCTCTTCAGAAATCCTTTGTGAATTTGGAAATGTCAAATATTATTCCATCAACGGCAGATCAGGTACTTGGAAGCCACCCTTGACCAAGCATAGCTCATCTAAATTATTCAACATTTGCTGTGAATCATCACTTGTTTGGTGAAATAGGGTCCATTCACAAATGACTCCAGAAAGGTCAAAATTTGTAAAAGATGTTTGCAGAGGACAACATGCCAGCTGCATGATTTGTAAAGCCCTATAGGATCTTCAGGTGACGAGTGCAGTGTAAGTGCTGTCACTTACTAGTTACTGGGACTGTTAACAGTCCCAATGAAGGTGGATGATGASACTACCTTTTGTAAGAGTAGGACAAGTTCTAGTAATAGCAAATTTACTCACCCTCTTCAGTCAATATCTCTCCCAAATAGGTTTCCGTGTGATGGCTTTATTCAGTGATGTCTGGTTTTCATACTTAGTCACAGTAGCGTTTGGGGTTGCACTTTTAAAGCTTGTGATTGTGTCACGGGAGCAAACCAGACAGTAATTTATACCAAGAACACACTCTTGCTGATCTTTTAAACAGGTGTTGTGCTTGGTTATATAGGAGGAAACATAGTGTTTAACAGTAACATTTTATCTATATCTTATGTTTGAAATAGACAAGGAATGCAAATTCTATGGCTGTGGACTGATCTCCTGGCAGCTAATGMTCTTCCTTTTTGAAAATAGGTATTCTTTTGAGCAGATAAAACATTTGAGACAGGTTTGATGCTCGATTTTGTTCATGAACAACTTTTTTTTTTCAACTGGAACCAGATTTCTTTGTGAGAAATGGAAGAACTACAGGGTGTTGTCACCACCAAATCATGAATATTACTGGCAACTTCTTTGATGGYCCAGGATATCTTTAAGTAGGGAAAAGAGTAGCTATTTTTATAGAATAATTACAGATTAAATCAAGATAATGAGGTAAAATAATATGCAGTTGATTTTAAAGGTAAGCAAAGTAATCCCTGGGACAACCTAGGTACAAGCTGAAGAACATTATTTCTCCATAGTCTTCTGTGCTCTTAAATTTTTTCTTGACCATGTATCCATTACAAGGACATACCTTGTCTCTAAAGTGCTTTTACTGGTGAAGAAARGTCTCCTCCTTGCGTGTTTTTGAGGACTGTATCAGTCCCAAGAGTATCCGTGACCTGCAATGTCTGTTGGGACCTGCCTCGTAAACAGACCTACCAGGAGGACTGAGGCCTGTCAGCCTTGCTGGCCCGACAGGCCCCTACAGAGGACTCAGGCCGAAGCTGCGAGCGAGTTCTGCTGCCTGCAGGGGAATCCCTCCCAGCAAGATCTAGTTTCACTAATGGCTGCCTTCAGGACTTGGAAATGCTCTGGGGCAGAGGAGGCAGTCGTTTCAGGGTTATTCCATACCGAGGTCAGTAACGTGTATTAGGGTAATCTGTGCTTGGACAAAGACTGTGCTTGGTATTTGGCATGTCAGAGTGCTTCCTTTCGACATGCTGATGCGTTAGCACATGTAACTTTGGCAAGGGCTTTGAAGAATTCACATTAATTGGGGCATGAATCTATCAGTCAGTTGAAGTACCTATTGAGTGTGTGAGGTCGAACAGAATACAAATGTGAAAATACAGAATACAAATTGGAATCAAAAGATACAGGACTGGAATACAAAATAAACATTCTAATAGCTCTTTTTAAAATAAATATTCTCTTATCTAAAAGACTTGGGCACAAACAGCGTGATCCACAACAGGATGTCCCCCCACTGACCAACATGAGAGCATGCTGAGGGTAGGAGTCTTGTTACCTGCTAGAATGCACGTTTAGGAGGTAAGGACTGGGAGTTTGTGCAACATGTGAGCAGAACTGAATACAAAAGAATTCAGTGGAAGCATTCAATGCAATTAAGAATTCAGAAAGCCACTATTCTGGAGAGATGGTCATCAGCAGAAATATTAGCTAACATTTAGAAATACCTAACTTCCCCCTACAAGAAAGGCATCTCCTTTCATTGGTCAATCTCAGACTCGAACTCTCTCAGGCCTTCCTGTCCTGGCTGAGGACAGTGACTCTTTTACATCTAATAGTCCAGCACACACTCCKGTCGCTCAAGTCTTGGAAGGTCCAGGTTCAAAATCTTCCCCTGTAATGATYTGGAACCACACACCCAGAAGGATAACCTAACTTCTTCTTGCAATATATCCTTGAGTAGGGCAGCAGGTGTCTCCTTTGGCTGAAATTATTAATTATCATATAATAATTTAATATCCCTTGGATTTCAGAGGAGGAGTGATTCTTCGCTCTGTGCTTAAAGTACTTCCCAAGCAGAGATGTGAGCTGCTGTGCCTTCATCTAGGAGCTACTTCCATTTTCCTTTCTATGAGGTATTCAGTGAGACCCAGGCTGAAATCCATTGGGATCTAGCTCCCTTAAAGCTGGATTGGGAAGTTTCCCATGGTCTGGTTAGCCAGGTCCATGCCAGGGAGAGCGCTTCGGAAAGCTGAGAGTGACAGAGCTTCACTGGCAACCCAGTGGCTTCAGTCCAGAGATCAATCCGTACAAATTCCCAGCAGTGAGAGAGTCTGGACCTGCATCTGCTGTATTTCCAACAAACGCACTAGCAACAGAGCATGCATCCATACATTTTGGATCTGTCAGTGAGTAGGAGGCAGCGACTCCCAAATGAAGGTTGATACAGTTCTGCAATGCCCAACCAAGCCCATAATGCCCTCGGAGGGATGCATCCTAAGACCTGTTTCCTGTGTTCTCCTTGAGGCGTGATGGGATTTGGAGGATTATATATTTGGATAWAAATTTGAGCTCTGTCCTTGCACTGGAAGAGGGCACTCTGGGTTCATACTTCAGGCCCCTGGACTTGCTGGGAGCCAGTGTAGAGCCCTGCATGTTGAGGACACCTTTCAACAGACCTAGCTCCAAGCTCCACTTGCTTACTGGCCTTATACAGCCTTGCAGAGACCTTCTACACACTTGGTTTAGGAGTTTGGGCTAAGTCCTAACCTTACCTTGGGGTAAGGTGGATAAGTCCTAACCTTACCCCAAGTCCAATCCGAATGTACTTTGTACGCTAATGTGCTTCAGACAATTCAAATCATTAAGTTTAATTCCTTTAAAAAGTAATAATATGCTCTGATCATTAGCATCCTGCATGAATGTAGGAACAGATGAATGTGGGTAATGTAGGACTGATTCTTTATTGTGGAAGTGGTTGAACACTGGAACAGGTTGCCCAAAGAGATKATGGAGATCCTTGGAAATACTCAAAGCCTGTCAGAACAAGATCCTGAGCAACTACTTTAGGTGACCCTGCTTCGAACATCATGTGGGACTAGATGATCTCCAGAGCTGCCTGCCAACCCCAACCGCTCTGTGTTTCTGTGCAAGAGAGAGCTCATTGCAGTATCTTTCTAAAAARTGTTCCATAACTGCATGGCCTGAGAATAATTGTAAGAATTATTCTTTCTAATTCATAAGGGATTTTTTTGTTTTGCATCCAGAAATGCAGTTCTGAGAACAGATACATACATTGTTCAGGGTTGTCCATCAACCAATAACAGCTGTGCAGACCATAAGCAGAGGGCATTTGTTTGCCAAAGTTGCCAAAATAAAAATGTATTAGACATTAATAGGTGGATTACTTGCATAAATGAAGTTCAATTAATCTAGTCCTCAGGGATAATTTGTTTTAATTTGCAGTCATGTGCTTTTCTGATCTAGTGATTTATATATTTTGGCTTTGAAATAGTCCTAAAACTTCTTTCTTAACTGTGCAATTTTGAAAAGGAAAAATGTGAAATGTTGGGCTAATTAGGATAACACTATCAGAAGAGGCATTTAATCAGAAAATAAATAAATGAATTAATTCTTTTTTTTTTAATCYTAATTACAGAAAAAAAATCAGCTAAAAAAATCTAGCCTGGGCTGAATTATTGCAGACTGTCTTTTCATTAATACAAGGAGAACTTTTATAAGTGGAACAAAATGTCATGAATAAATGCCATAATAACTTTCTCACTCAACATAGTTTCTAAATCAACTAATTTAAGATATGGAAAATTAAGATAGCATTTATAAATATATGATATTAATATGGTATCTAATGTAAATCTATTAATATAAGATAGCCTTTCACAAGCAAGAATCAACATTTTAGATAAGGGATACTGGGGAAGATAAGCAGCCCTTCCTTTCTGGAAAACCGTGGAAGCCTCTTCTCAAGAAAGCAACTATTTTCAGCATCTGTGACACATGAGGAGTTAACCTTCACCCCCGTGGTATGTGTCTCATACCTAGGCTGATGAAACTAAATGATTTCCAATACAATACAAAACTAAAATTAGGAGCCTTTGTGCATCACCAACCCCAGAGTGATAAGGTATAATATAGTTAGTGTTGCTCTGATCTATGTTTTTTCCTCTTAGAGGCTGGCAGGGATCACCTGAGCACAGTGAGTTCCTATCACACACTCTTTTATTTCCAATACACTTCATGTCTGCTGGCATAGAGYAAGAAATAAGAAAAAGCAAGAAACATTCCAGATCCAATTCGAAGGGGCTTTCAGAGTGCCAGAGGAGTCCCAAAACGCCATAAATCACATCTCAGCCTCAGATTTGGGCAACTCCACCCTAAAGAGCAAATCCCTGCAGTGACAGGAGGATGCTGTGGGGTACAATATCATGGAAGGCAGCTGTGGGTGAGAGCTGGGTAGTGCCATTGGGTCCATCCTGCTTGGGTTGGTCATCCCCAAGCCCCCTGGCACAAGGATACCTCACCAGTCCTTTAGATATCTCAGTTGTGCAGATTCCCCAGTCAGGGACTTGCTCCAGTGCTATTGTTTACAAACAGCATTTAACCTAAATGCTTCCCACCAGCAGTGCAAAGAGGCAGGAGTTATGAATCACATACATATCTTTTCATAGTGAATTCTTTCCRGAACAAGCTCAGAGGCACTAGAGGAATAGAAATGTCCCTTTCCATACATTTAAAACCTACTCAGTTCCACACATTGCTGGCCTCTTTCATGTCTTAACAGAAGTGTTCTTCATTCCCTTTTGTTTACAGTTCTTTATAAATCATCATGAATGAAGATTCATTGAATCAAAAGAAAGATCTCTAGTTGGCCTCTAGAGTCAGTCTATAAAAGCCTGGCCTTTTCCATAGTTGTTCCCTTTACTGGGCACTGAGCCTAATGAAAATTGCAGAAACATAGATGTTGATATCTTTATTTTTGAGAACTTAGTCTACCACCAAGTTTGGYTGGAATCAGCCCAGGAGGCTAATCATCCTCAGCGTTATACTTACAGTATTCTCAAAATAAAGTTAATCTGAAATTCTGTATTTACTCTTAAAGGCATTAACAGACTGCAGCAAAGGAGGAACTGCCCACTGATTAYCTCCAAAATATCACATTGGTTTTCCTGGTATGCTGTTGCAAGTGTTTAGTTACACCCACAAGAAAGACGAAAATTACTCTCAAGAGTCTGGAGATGCCAGGTGTAAGCTGAATAATCCGTGCAGAATAAGGAAGGTCTCAATTTTGTTTCATTACCTGCTCAGTTCTGTCTGTGAACAAGACCTGGTTTCAGGAAGTAGCTATGATATTTCCACTGACATCTTGTGTGATCTTTAGGACTGTTTGTTTTAACTTAGCTATTGCCTTCAAGATGACAAGGACAAGAATAGCAGTTCAGACTTAGAGTAAAATGGGATAAAGTATTTGTTCCTAATAAGACAAACAGCTGGTGTTTTTATGAGCAGGCAGAAGGACTGTGATATTAGAAAGTATTATTTTTCTTGTATTGCTCTGCTGTTTTATGTAAAACACGTGGTTGTCACACTTGRTTACCAAGCCAATCTGCTTAACACAAGCATTGTCATAGGAGGGAKGTCTCTGTAGAAGGGAATCTCCTCTTAGGATCTCCTTGTCAGTTCTGGAGAATTTTGTGAATGGCACTCACAGCTTTTATGGATTTTGGTACTCAGAGCTTGTGCTTGGATTCATTCACAAATACAGGTCTGTGTTGCTCTGTTCTGTTCCTTTGCTCTGCTTTGTTTCTTTATTTGCTTTCAGTTGCAAATTCTTGCTCWAAATGATCAAAATTGCATGGAACTCTGGGTGTCAATAAATTCAGCATATTCAACATATAAGTTCTAAATAAGAAAGTCAAAGGATGGGATTTAGTTTATACCTAGATCTTCTAAAAGATTTGGCATAGAATAGCTGGATAGTTCTCCAGTCAGAAGACTAAGTGAATCATGTTCTTAAATGCCAAGGATGTTTCTTCAAACTTGAGTTTCTTCAGGTTCACTGAAACACTTGATTCTGAAAGATAGTTGCTATTTTTATGACAGACCAGCCTTTCTCACTGCGCTGTCTATTGTGCTCATATAGACCCTGCTGGGATAAGTGCATGCACATCATTTAAGTACAGGAATAGCATCTGCTTGAATGATTTACCTGATCAAGAGTAGCAAGATGAAACTGTAAAACTGTTTCAGACCCATGAAGAAGCTCTGCTCTCTCTTACGTRCCACAGTGCCTTATTAGCAGACACACTGAAAGAGAAAGAAAAGCCAAATGCCACTGGATTCTTACCAGCCTTTCCAAATCATTGGGAGCACTAAGTTTAGATTGTTACACACCACAGAAGTAAGTTCAGGCTATTGCAGACAGGGCACTTTCAGTCCTGCTTTGGCTTGTCAGCTCTTGGATATTTGAAGTTTGAAATTTGAAGTGAGGGTCTGAAATGAACTGCAGAGAGGAGGGTAGGAGGGACATTTCGGCCGCCCAGGAGAAGGGCATCGTCTTTAGAAACAGCAGGGTAACCCAGGCAGCTGCCACACATCTGATCTGTCAATGGCCTTTGAGCAGTAACACATAAAGGTGGGATAMATATATATGTATATATATAACTAGCCTTCTCCTAATTTTAGTCTCTTTTAAGACACCTCTAGGATTCACCATGAACCCACACCAAAATGCTTTCTATTTCTGAGCACGGGGAAACACGGCAGAGAGCCCCGGAGCGGTCAGAGGCGGCAGCCTMGGCCACAGGCAGGAGGGTCTGAAACAGCAGAAACACCTGGTAGCACCCCCAAAAACACCTGGGAGTGCAGGAACGCATCACAAACCGCCCCCAAAACCAGGACACATCCCCAGGACCCCTAACTGTGCCTCTAGCTATGGCATCAGGAGAGACCTGGAACCTGGTACCGGTTGTAAACGTACTCCTAAACAAGCATAGAGGTTACTGGAGTTGAAGTTTATTATGTATATCCTCTTCCTCCCATCATCGTTCAAAGGTCTTTTTTAATATGTTGAAGAAATATTGCACTTCAGGCTATTCTGTAATAAGATAAATGCAGGGTTTGCTCTTCCTGCCAATATTTATCAGCCTGGGATATTCTCATTTCTTATACATTCCTTTTTAATCTCCCCTTTAGTGCTCTCCCACTGCCTGCCCTTTATGCTTGTGTTCTCCTTTTTCAAAGGGATCATAACATCGTGCATTTTAGCTGCGATGCCTTCCCGTGTTCTCCATCACATCCTGTGAGTGATAGAGACAAGTCAGTGGCAGGAGTCCCCGTGGTCCCCTCAGCAGCCTCACTGAGGTGGAATATTCGTGTGCAGCCACATCTGCAACCAGCCCYGCACCAACCCGTGCGTGGTGCTGAAAAGCCAGGCTGCTTGGGAATATTGGTTCCCGGTTAATCAATCCTTCTTTCTGAATCAGTTCTGGAGTATAACTGCTAAGTACTTTGTGGATCTAAAAATTGCATTCATGTCCATTTGCGAGTCTTATTGAATTGGGAGTCTTATTGAATTYGACTATATTTATTTCTTACCAGGGCAGTAAGGATCCTGAATAATAATATATTATGCCATGACCCGCAATATTGGGAATATCCCTGCAGGTCAGATTGGATACCTCTCTCTTGCATAACATGGACATTGTGAAGATTTCTTATTCCTTCACTAATCATGAAAAGAGGAAAGTAGGCTTCTGCTTTAGCTCATATAATTTCCATTGTGGGCAGAGGATTAATACTAGGAAGGACAGGAAGGAGGGCCCTGGAGGGTATTGCTCCGGCACTTAGCCTTATTAATCCTCAGCTGAGCAGGTTTCCCGTTCAAATCGCAGGGACACAGTGACACCTGCTGGGAGCTGGTCAGCAGGGTTGCTTAGCACCTTGTCATCCCATCAACTGCAAACTCACATGTCTTTGTGCACAGATTATCTTTCCCTGGACTGCTTTTCGCCCACATTTTTGCTATATGCTATTGCAAAAACGCTATTGGCTTTGCGTATTTAACTATTTATTGATAAATACAAGGCAATAGCATCAGCCAGAGTATAATGGTGCTCCAGCTAGGCAAATAAATGTGTCTTAATGCAATCACACTCCATCAGARATTTCCCTCTTTTCGCCTATGTCCTAGTGCAGTTTCAGGCAGGCAGCCTTTGCCCGAGCTGCTTCCTGGGTCTTCTGTCAACCTGCCAGGAGCTCTGAGGCACGGAGGGTTTCGAGCGCAGGACATGGTGCCACAGGCCCCACCGAGAGGGCTCGGGGACCTCGAGGCACTCGCGTGATGAGGCCTCAGCAGCACCCGGGCCAAGATGTGGGGCAGAGCYGCCCCCGAGCTCTGGCGCTCTGCAATCTACCTTCAATCTGTCACTGGGAGCCATCTCCTTATGCCTCACATTGCATTCCAGCTCAAAGATTGGTTTTTTTTTTTCAAATTTCCTCTTCCTCCTCTTCCTTCAAAGTAACAAAGACGTGATATGTAGGAGGGGAAAGAAAACMGGGTTGTGAGTGGAGACAGCAGAGGCTAATTTCCAGACTTGGAGACACTTCAGAGTAGATGCTGGCTGATATAAATACTTGGAGAACTCAGTAGATCTGGAGATTCACACCAGCTGTCGACTGGCTCTTTGGTTTCCAAAGTGATGTATGTGAAGAAATGTGTTTCAGCACTCTCTGAAACGATGCCTCTCGTTACTGCTTCAGATGTAAGCAGCACATAGATCCACATCTCCCCGTGTGATCTGCTCTTTTGGCAAAGGCACAGGGCCATATAACAGCAGCCACTGTGGGAGAAAGAGAAGTACAAGCTGAGAGTTTTGCAAAATGTGTATTTCGAGTGGCCTGACCCTGGGAAACAATATTGTCCTAGAGAACAGCACTGTGGGCTTGTAATAATTCTCCAAGTGCAAAGCAGAGAACTGGTCAGCAATTCTGATTGCACTGAATGGGGAGCCAAGTCTAACAATTACAATGACTTTTTCACTCCTAATTTAAGGCAATGCCTTCACACAAGTTTTAGCACGGGAAACTTCATACTCAGGCAAAGGATGAAGAAAAGCCTTATGCTTTAAGCTTTGGGTATATTTCACACCGAAACATTACATTTTGACAATGTAAGTGACATAGCCTTGGACTTACAGAAAATAAATATTTMCTGGAGGATTAATGCACCATTATCCATGTTTATGAAAAATCAAGTACTAACACATATCCCCTGCATACGAGGTTAGCTAATGCTCTGCAGACTGCTCCATGCAGCTCTGCAGTTAGTTTTACATGTGTGAAGACTCTGGGTTATTTTGCCTTACATCTGCCTTGAACCTTCTGTCTGAGGATCTTCTGTGTGAAATCAGTTACTAATAGTTCCATTAAGAAAAGTTACTCACACCTGTAGGAAAGAATACAAATATTTAATAGAAAAGATTGTCCTCTTCAGGAAGGCTGTCACCTAAAATTATATTATATTGCATTATATTGACTTCACAATATGGCTACTTAAAATACATTTTTTAAAAAATATGTTTACATATATTAAAAAAAAACATATTTAAAAGTATGTTTACCTTTTAATCCTTCACTAAAGAACAGCATATYCTAGACCACTGCTGGTATTGAAAATACAAATATGTAAGTTCTACTAAAGTCTCTGGAAAGCCGTTCTAATTCTAAAAGTATCTCCTCTCCCAAAGGAGCCCAGCATAAAGTGACTTGTAAGGAGCACCCTTTCATGTTAGAGAAAACAAACAAAAATGGCTCCTTACTTAATGATCGAATTGCTCCCTAATTCACAATGAATCAGCCCTGTTCAAGAGTCAAGAAACTCACTACTGACCAAGGGAAGTGAGCGGGACACTTGGAAGCAGATTAGTTCCCTTCTAACACCTTATCAGCACCGTTAAACCCCATGTAAAGGGAGGACAAGGCCTTGCTTGTGCAGGGTGGTTTTATGCAGCTGGCTGAGCCTGCACCAGCAGCCAGAGAGAAAACAGGGGCGAGGAGGGGGATCCGCTAGTGTGAGGAGGACTCGGGCACACAGGCCGCTCTGCAGCCCAGGGCTCTGTCCTTAACCGCGAGCGTGAACTCGCCCGGGCCTCGGCGCATTGTGCGCTGCGGGATGCTCGGCGCAGGTGCCTTTGAGTATCTAACCCGGCAAAAAAWACCCAGCCATGTTTAGGTAAGGTGTCGTTTGATCATAGCATCCCCTAGGAGAACTGTGAAGGGTGGAGCAAGAGCGCAACCACCTGCAGGCTGAGTTTTGATGGGATTTTAAACCTTGAGGACACTTAGGAGGGTCCCCCCTGCTCTGGGACACCCTTCCCAGCAGAGGGACCTGCATTCAAAGGCCAGCAGCCTCAGTTATCTTGTGTTTTCACTTGATCCCAAGACCCATGAAGGAAATAAGCACCATGGTGYGCTTGCTGAGTGCCTCTCCCCTTTCCTTGCCCAAGGAGCAAGGCAGCACCGCTCCATCCTACGCATCAAGCCCACGGTTTCTGCAGAGGTCCTGACCAGGCCTTGGTGACTGCAAGATTTAATATCCAGTCATACCCTTTATACCACCCCAAAAGGGCAAGTGGGCTCCTTGCTGCCAGCCAGGAGGAATCCTAATACAGGGACGAAGGAGAAGGGAGGGGAATCCACATTTCTGTTTGTTCCTCTCCCCTGGGGATGCCATCCCCTYGCTACCCTCTCTGCTCAAGCCCAATGGCTCCCAAGCAGCAGCCCCCGGTGCGTGAGGAACTGCAGGGCAGTCTGGACACTGTGCCCTCCTCCACCGAGCAGCTTCCCTGGTCCTGGCGGCTCCCCAGCCTCGTCCCCAGGTCCTGGTGGCTCCTCGTCCTCCTCCCCCAGTCCCGGCAGCCCCTCAGCCTCGTCTCCCGGTCCTGGCGGCTCCTCAGCCTCATCCGCTGGTCCTGGTGGCTCCTCAGCCTCATCCCCAGTCCCGGCAGCCCCTCAGCCTCGTCCCCTGGTCCTGGCGGCTCCTCAGCCTCGTCTCCTGGTCCTGGCAGCTCCTCASCCTCGTCTCCCGGTCCTGGCGGCTCCTCASCCTCGTTCCCCGCGGCCGGGAAGGCGCCAGGGCCGGAGAGGCTGCGCTCGCCCTGCACTCACGTAAGTTGCTCCCTGCTCCCTGCTGGAGCCAGCGAAAGGGCTGCATGTCCGAGCCACTTGGGGACGGGCTGCGGGACCGCGCTGGACAGTGGAGCCCGCATTAGGAAGAGAGTGAGGGGGTGGCCGCTCGCTCCGGCACCCGGGAAGGGCTGCGGGAGCGGCGGGCGGGCCGGGCCCGCGGTGCCGTCCAGCACCACGGACAGGGGCGGCCCGGGGCTGGGCGCGGGCGCTGCGGGGCCGGGCCCCGCGGTGACGCCGCTCTGTGTCTCTCTCAAGCTGCCTTGGCCAGCGCTGCTCGCCAGCCCCTTCCTG